>NC_060123.1:461774687-462084329 GCF_021461395.2 Schistocerca americana
AATATTTTGTTGACACCGACCTACATAGGGAGGAACGATCACCTCGATAAAATAAGGGAATCAGAGCTTGTACGGAAAGATATAGGTGTTCATTCTTTCCGCGCGCTATACGAGATTAGAATAATAGAGAATTGTGAAGATGGTTCGATGAACCCCCCGCCAGGCACTTAAATGTGATTTACAGAGTGTCCATGTAGATGTAGATGTAGATGTAGATGTAGATGAAGTAATGAACATACTTTCAGTTGTAAGTATTGTGCTTCACTAACAACCCTGCCTTCGGATTTGGACTTGATTGTGATTTCAAGGTAACATTGTTTTGTGGAGACGCCGCATACTTCAAAATATTTACATCACCGTGGCTTCAATTACTCAACATAAAAGCCGTCACCTGCATGGACAGAAACAAGGATACAAGCAGTACATCATTCCCAAGATGCATATACTCGGTAGACAGATGGATTCCAAAACAGCAGTGATTCAGTTGCACATCATGCATCCATCAGTGTTTCCCGGAGATTCTGATCAAGACTTGATGAAAGGACCTGATGGAGGGATTTGACCGTTACCAAATACAATAGGTGAGATGGTATAAGGTACCTGGCAATCATATACTCTTACTTGGATAATACAGTCCAGTAGTGGTTCGAGAGCAGTGAAGTGAAGTCCACTAGCTGTAAAGAATTCCAGGCCAAAAGTGTTCGCAGCAGAAGACCAAGTCCAGAACAGGGCTAAACTTCATGGAAAAACGACAGGGACGTACACGCAGAACGTTTTGACCCAATGTCAATCATAAGTGCGAATATGTCACAAACCAACAAATACTTGATTAAATCAGTCTAGGAAGGGGAATTTAATGTTATCGGATATGAATATTGCTCCGTAACCACATCAGAACATGCAATGGAGCAAACTACTATCGCACTGCTAATAGGATCTGTCCTGGTCAAGGAACAACATGCGATTGTTCATTTCAAGAACGTCTGTCTCAATACCCTGCTGAAGTGTGTTCAGACTGCAAGTGTAACCTGAATCCAGAAAAGTGCCTCCTCGTGCCTTGGGGTAAGTAGTGAATGACGAAGGAGTACGTCTCGAGCTAGAGAAAATAAGGGCAGTCAGAGATTTTCCAAACTCTCGGCACATATGTGATGTGAATCCTCTCCGCATGTGTTCATATTACCGGAAGTTCCTATAGGACCTCCGTAAAAAGGCATGTTCCCTGCAAAGACTACTACAGGGTGATCCATCTTTTCCTGGAATGAGGTGCAAGAAAGATCTTTCCTTGTCCTTAAGGAGACGCTAACATTTTCTCTAGTTCCAGCATTGTATAATAAGGAGGATATAACGCAACTTCATATCAGCCCTACAGGTTTTGGAACTGGGAAAATTCTGGTACAAATTCATGAAGGAGCTGGTGATAGCTTATGCTTCCAGAGTACTGTCCAAGTCTGTATTGAATCACTCTACAACCGAGGAAGAGTGCATTGCAGTTGTTTGGACCATCAACAGGTCCTGGGTATATTCATTTGGCAAACCATTAACGCTTGTGATGGACCATCATTCTCTCTGCTGGCTGACTACTCTGAAGAATCCGTCAGGTTGACTGGCTCGATGGGCACAGAGGTTCCGAGAATACGACTTCACATTGGTCTGCTTCACAATGGTACACAAAATTGGACGCGATCACAAGGACGCTGACTGCCTTTCAAGGGATCCTTTGGTGGAACAAAGCAGTTTGTGTGAAATTTCAGTTATAATTCCATTATATGGCATAGCTTCTGAACAGATGGAAGGTCCAACATTGCTGAAAGCTGTAGAAGAGCAATTATAGTTAACACAGCACACAGCACTATGACCCACTGCGGCAGAAAAGATTACTCTTTGTTATCAACGGCCAGCTATCCAGAAGTTTTCCATGATGACGTCCGGTCATCTGGGATTCGTGAAGACTTTAGACGGAATCAGATGCAGGTAACATTGACTATGTCTGTTGCGACGCGCTGGACTCGATGTGAGGCACTGTAAGGCATTCCAACTACTGAAGCGCATGGTGCAGTTACGTTCAGGGCATCTGGACCATTCTTGTTTGCAGCAGTGTCATTCGATTGACTTGGAATAAACCAATTAGGGAAGTTCTTAAAGTCGACAAACGGGAATAGTTGGATAAGAGTCCGTCAGTAAAGCTGTGCCGTATAGCAAAACTCTGGATATTGCAAAGTTCCTCGTAGAAGGCATTAGTTTGAAGCACGGAGCACCAGTATAATGATTTCTGACTGTAGAAAAGCTTTTCAGCAAAGACTATATCAGAAACAGTGTTACAACATGCACAACATGACAGATACCTTCCAGACGAACGGCCTCATAGAAGTCTTTAATAAGACGATCGAAAATGTTCTTTCAAGGTACGTTGACGTTGTGACGTTGAACAGAGAGACTGGGTTGCATACTTCCCGTTGTAAAATTCGCATTCTACGAATACATAGGAAAGCAATACACTACATGATTCACATTACTGCTTCTATATCGTGGCAGTGAGGCCATTCCTGTTCCCATTTCAACTTGCTTTAAAGTCCTGATGGGTACATGAAAGACTCGATCACCAGGACTGAAGAAGAAAGACACCTAGCTTGCGCACAGACGCTACGCACCTTGGAGAACAACCGAATACACAACGTTTCCAAGCCAGCCAGTGACATTCAGCCCACGAAACTTTGTTTCAATTTTTATGCCCGTGCACGTTGTAAGGATTTCTTACGTGTTAGTAAAGGATTATTTTAGACGGTATCCTTCATTGCTTATCAGACATCACACAGGAAACAAAGATTATGACTTTTCTTCAACAAGACATGATGACGCCCATGTCGTCTGTATGAAGCCCTACTAAAATCCAGAGGTGCAGATCGGTGATTAGATGTTCCTGCAAATTGTCGACCCATCCGATGATAGCGAAACTTCAATGGGAGGGACTGCCTTCGATGCTCTTTATAATGAAAATCACTAATATCGCGACCATATAGCGAGGATCCACCAGTGCGGGGACAGACGAGGTCCGTTGTCGAGCTCTAGTGCCATGGTGGTGTGTTCGACTCTAATTCGAATTTCTGAACATAGGGACATAGGGTGGGAAGTACAGCTAAACTACAATAAAACTAACTGGGAGCGCCTTGCAGGAGAGTTTGACGTCCCGACATGGCCAGACGATGACGAAGACGTCAATAAACACGTCGAAGAGCTGGTGGGCGCACTCACTAGGGCGATGAAGGCTGCTGTACCAAACAGGAGGACAGCTGTAGCGGCCTCTCCATGACCATGGTCTGCAGAACTAGGGCAGATGCGTCGTTCTGTCAAGAGGGCGAGGAGGTACTACCAGCGAAGTATCGTCTGGGACGAAAAGCAACGCTGGCTGCGAATCTGTAGAGAAGCCAAGGAGCAGTTCCAGAAGGAACTACAAGCAGCCAGGCTCCAAAGTTGGGAGAAATGTGTGCAAAGCCAATTGGGTATGGATCTCTGGGGCATTCCCTATAAAATAGTAAGGGAGAAAATTCGGTCGCCAATAGTGCTCTCGACAGTCAGGGATGGGAACCGGATGACGATGTCTTGGCAGGAAACTGCTGAGGTCCTTCTCCAGTCCCTGCTCCCTGATGACAGAGTCGATGAAGATACAGAGGAGCAACGCCTAATTAGGCAGGCAATGCAGGAAGAATATAGGAATAACACGATGGTCTATCCACTCTCTGAAGAGGAAGTGGCGGCGCACATAAGATCATTAAAGAGAGGTAAGGCCCCACTGTTGTGGAAGTGGTGCAATACCTCGCTCCTCAACTGGTAACACCTCTAGCAAGAATTTATAATGAGGCTCTGCACCTCGGAACGTTTCCTTCCATCTGAAAACTGGCCAATGCGGTTATCATCAAGAAAGGACAGGATAAAGACCCAAAAGAAGTAAACTCCTAGAGACCAATTTGTCTGTTGGACCTGTTGGGCAAATTGCTGGGGAGGTTGCTAGCTGACAGACTGACGGCACACCGAGTGGTGTGTGGGATGAGCGGCAGGCAATTCGGTTTTCGGCAGGGGCGATCTGCGTCTAACACAATTGCCCTGGCGGCTGAGGTCTGTGAGTCGTCCCCACACAAGTACATAGTTGGCATCATGGTCGATAACAGTGGCGCCTTTGACAACCTGTGGTGGTCTTCGCTCTCCTCCTGTTTAGGGGAGAAGGAGTGTCCAGGGCCGCTATACGGCTGTCTCAGGAGCTATTGTATGGAAAAGGGAGGTCTGGCTATCGTCCCCTAGAGGGAGAGTTGGTAAGAAGATTACAAAGGGGTGTCCGCAGGGCTCTGTCCTGGGGCTGCTCTTTTCGAAGATAAACATGGAGCCTCTCCTGGAGAGCCTGGAGAGCAGTGCTGATGTGCTAGAGGCGATAGCCTACACAGACAACCTCCTCCTGCTGTTGGGTGGCCGGAGTCGCGAAGATATGGAACCTAAGATTGAAAGGGCATTAACTATGCTCACACAATGGTGCCACAGGACAAAAAGACAATAGCGCCCAAAAAGTCAACATACCTACTACAGAAAGGCCAATTGGCCCGAAATCCGATGGTGAGGATCAGGGGGCTCACCAGTAATTCGGCGTCATGAGGCCCAGTTTATGGGGGTATGATGAGAGATAGAGCTTTGTTAAGCATATCGAAGTAGTAACTCAAAGGTCATTAGAAACTTTGAACAACCTCGTCGTGATAAGACACAGAAGATTTCACCTTCCACCAGAACTCATAAAGTTATACCATAACACCATTCTCGCCTCCATCGTAGGTTACAAACCTGGAGTCTGGGCACACAGGCTCACGAGGGTCATCCCTGCAATGGCCATGAGGAGGGTGCCGCACAACATGCTTTTACATTCCATTGGAGCATGCAGAACATCTCCAGGGGGGAAGGAACTAATGATACTCATGGGGGTGCGTCCCCTGGATATCAAAATTCGGGAACAGGCGGCCTGGTATTGGGTAAAAAGAGGGGAAGTAGAAAAAACTGAAAACATTTTGGGGTTGTGGGTGGGGGATAAGTCTGCAATTGAAAGAAGAGGAGAAGAACTGTGGCAGGAACTCTTTGGACACAGAGGAAACAAGTAGAAGGACTTACCAGTTGTTGCCAAACATTATAGAACGGCTCCAACTTATGTACTTTCAACCTAGCAAGGGACTGCTGCACTTCCTCACAGGTCGTGGACGGTACCAGACATATCTTTGCCGGTTCGGGAAAAGGGCTACCCCTCATATGACTGCGAGGCTGAAATAGGCACTAAGGATCACATGATCTATGAGTGTCCCATTTTCGATGATTTAGCCACTGGCCTAAGACACTAGCTACCAAATAACGTCACTCATCACCTAATTAGGAACCCAACCACATTGGAGATTGTAAACCGTGTTGCCAGCAAGGTATCAGCAAAAGTAATGTGGGAACATTGTAGGGAAAATATATGAACTATTGATCACTATATGACATACTGCGACCTGTCCCATTCCGCCAGGGCGTGGATTGGACAATCGCCGTAACGGTAAGAATCCACCACATATTGGACCAGGGGGAAGGTGCGCAAATATCTCGGACTTGACAACTGCACGCCGATAATGACTTAGTAGATAGGCAATTTTTAAGTAGAAAGTAAATTCGGATACCCTTAAACAGTACCTGCACCGATATTTTGTAAAGGCCAGCCCAGAACCAGGGGCACGCCCACATGGATATACTTGGTGGCCATCCCGCAGCCAGGTGCACGCCCACAGGGATAATCTTGGTGGCCAGATCGGAACCAGGGGCACGCCTACCGGGATAAACTCAGTGGCCAGCCCAGAGCCAGGAGCACGTCCACTGGTATAAGCTCAGTGACCAACCCAGAACCAGGGGCATGTCCACTGGGATAAGCTTGGTGGCCAGCCCAGAGCCAGGGGCACGTCCACTGGTATAAGCTCAGTGATCAACCCAGAGCCAGGGGCATGCCCACCGGGATAAGCTCGGTGGCCAGCCCATAGTCAGGGGTGCGTATACTGGGATAAGCTCAGTGACCAGCCTGGAGCCATGGGCATGTCCACTGGAATAACCTCAGTGGCCAGCCTGGAGCCAGGGGCACACCCACTGAGATAAGTTTGGTGGTCAGCCTGGAGCCAGGGGCACACCCACAGGGATAAGCTTGGTGGACAGCCCGGAGCCAGGGGCATACCCACCGGGATAAGCTCGGTGGCGATCCTGGAGCCAAGGGCATGTCCACTAGGATAAGCTCGGTGACCAGCCTCAAACCAGGGGCAGGCCCACTGGGATAAGCTCGGTGGCCAGCCTGGAGCCAGGGGCACGTCCACGGGGATAAGCTAAGCATCCAGCCCGGAGCCAGGGGCATGTCCACTGGGATAAGCTCGGTGGCCAGCCTGGAGCCAGAGACATGCCCACTGGGATAAGCTCGATGGCCATCCCAGAGCCAGGGGCATGCCAACTGGGATAAACTCAGTGGCCAGCCCGGAGCCAGGGGAACGCCCACTGGGATAAGCTCAATGGCCAGACCACAGCCAGGGGCATGCCCAGCGGGATAAGCTCAGTGGCCAGCCCCAAGCCAGGGGCACGCCCACTGGGATATGCTCAATGGCCAGCCCACAGCCAGGGGCATGCCCAGTGGGATAAGCTCGGTGGCCAGCCCAGAGCTAGGGGCACGTCCACTGGGATAAGCTCAGTGGCCAGCCTGGAACCAGGGGCATGCCCACAAGGATAAAATCAGTTGCCAGCCCCGAGCTAGTGGCACATCCACTGGGATAAGCTCTGCAGCCAGCCAGGAATCCAGGGGCATGCCCACCGGGATATGCACAGTGGCCAGCCCAGACCCAGGGGCACGTCCACTGTGATAAGCTCGTTGTCCAGCCCAGAGCCAGGGGCACGCCCACTGGGATAAGCTCAGTGACCAGCCCCGAGCCAGGGGCACGCCCACTGGGATAATCTCAGCGGCCAGCCCCGAGCCAAGGGCACGCCTACTGGGATAAGCTCAGTGGCCAGCCCTGAGCCAGGGCACACCCACTGGGATAAGCTCAGTGGCTAGCCCAGAGCCAGGGGCACACCCACTGGGATAAGATCAGTGGCCAGCCCAGAGCCAGGGGCACACCCAGCGGGATAAGCTTGGTGGCCATCCTGGAGCTAGGGGCATGTCCACTGGGATAAGCTCGGTGGCCAGCCTGGAACCAGGGGCACGCCCACTGGGATAAAATCAGTGGCCAGCTCGGAGCCAGTGGCATATCCACTGGGATAAGCTCTGCAGCCAGCCGGGAATCCAGGGGCATGCCCACCGGGATATGCTCAGTGGTAAGCTCAGACCCAGGGGCACGTCCACTGTGATAACCTCGTTGTCCAGCCCAGAGCCAGGGGCACACCCACTGGGATAAGATCAGTGGCCAGCCCAGAGCCAGGGGCACACCCAGCGGGATAAGCTTGGTGGCCATCCTGGAGCTAGGGGCATGTCCACTGGGATAAGCTCGGTGGCCAGCCTGGAACCAGGGGCACGCACACTGGGATAAAATCAGTGGCCAGCTCGGAGCCAGTGGCACATCCACTGGGATAAGCTCTGCGGCCAGCCCGGAATCCAGGGGCATCCCCACTGGGATATGCTCAGTGGCCAGCCCGGAGCCAGGGGCATGTACACTGGGATAAGCTCGGTGGCCAGCCTGGAGCCAGGGGCATGCCCACTGGGTTTAGCTTAGCGGTCAGCCCGGAGCCCGGGGCACATCCACTGGGATAAGCTCGGTGGCCAGCCCAGAGCCAGGGGCACGTCCACTGGGATAAGCACGATGGGCATCGCCAAAAAAGTAGGTTTATACATTTACTGACACGCCTGTAATCCTGCAGGAGGTACCCTCTAGAATAGTTAGATTAAAGAGACTAGTTCTTACCCATTGAATAACTAACATCTCACATCCTGTTGCATGTAAGAAGGTTAAATCTAGAATTAGTAAATGCTGCTAAATATCATTGAATGTATTGTAGATCTAAAGACCCACTAATGTATGAGGTGGTGGGTTATTTTGTATGAAGTTATTGGTTGAATAAAGATTTAAAAAAAAAGTTGGAGCAGTGTGTCACTTTTTCGCAAGAGAAGGAGCGATGAACCAAGTGAACACAGTGTAGTGTAATGGTTAGCATCACATGTAGGTGTCCTGTGGGCCGTCAGTTCAAACCTCACCATCTGCAGATATCAGTTCAGTACCAAATTTGACCCTAATAAGAAGTGGCTGATCTGTGCAGCTACGGATATGTAGGTTGTTGTAAAGGAACCGCATTTCTCACGAATCAGCTGGCTACTTTTGCTATTACTGAAATACACATAGCAAAGTGTAGTGCAAGTAATTATCAGATCTCATGAGTTGCAATGCGAATCCCAATTCCTCTATTCGAAAACTTTTAGACAGCACATGAGATGAGATGTGGAGACACATCGTCAAATGACTTACAAATTGTTTGGCTTTAGTTATATTTTATCTAGCGAAATTAAAGAAAAGTGTGAACAATAATGCATTACTGATCATTGTTACTATAATTTGAATGTCAGACACAAAACTCATGATACTAGTTTCTCAGACAAAACTACTTACATTAATGAAATGAACTCTTTAAACGAAATTTACTTTCAGTATTGAATAATAGAAAAGGGTAAGAACTGACGCATTCCTTTCCTGAATTTGGGCATTTAAGAGATAGTTGAAGAAGCAGTACCAAATAGTCGAATAATGTGAGCTATGATATTTACAAACCAAAACTAAATAGATTCTTTAAACCCATCATCCCACTTTCTGGAATGCTATCATACTCTGTAAATTAGTACCAGGATTGAGCAACTGCATTCTGAAATCAGGCCTTCACGCCAGCAGTACATATATACTTGATCCACTGAAGTATTGGTCCACCCTTCGACCATAAATACTAGTAGACTGGCCTTGCTGTGCAGAAGCTATAGGGCTGGTGTGGCTCCAACATAAACCACGTGACTGTTGGCAAAACGTGGTGGGATTTCAAATCAGCGGTCTGCCATCCTATGTTTGTATCGCATTTTCCTCACGTTTCTCAATTGAATTCCAAACGCTTCCAACAAAAATTACATTTTTATTTGGGAAACATTATGTCAGAACTACATTGTTCACAGTACCACTTAAAATCTAACAAATACATCGAACGCCACTCTGGTGGGCAGGGAGACGAAATTACTATAAAGTATCAATTACAGTAAAATATCGTTAAAATTCTTTTAAACAGTAAGAGTGGGCTCGTGTCAACATTGGATTCGCCGCATTTTGAGCTCTAGTCACTTATAAAAGAAAATGGGATATGGGAATTATGTCAACTATAGTTCCCAAAATTGTCGGCTTTAGAAGCAGGACCATTTTAGAGTATCAATTTTAGGTGCACTTCAAAGGCTCAGTTCCCACTATTTTTACAAAAGTTTAAATTATCAGTTAAAAAAAACGGGAACGTGCTACAGTTCTATTCTAATACAATATTTTACTAACTCGCAGTTATCACACACATTCTAACAACATTCAGACTTACAGGCATTGGAAGCACAGATTTTAGAAGACGAGGCATCATCTAACGAACGCCTTCTAGTGTGTGAGTTACGGAGCTTAGGGCTCTTCAATTAGATATGCTCAGGAAAATCAAAAAGTGTCGGGATAACATCACTACTTAGTCAATTCCCTCCAGTCTTATCCCTATAAAAACATCAGGATTAAAATTGACAGACACTGTAAATATAAATTATAAATCTACATTGTAAATAATAACTATCCTATCAAAACACTTCTCCTCGAAGTGCTTCGAGAAAGGCGCGAATGTGCAGATGGCTTAAAGTTGTTCCGTTTCAGGGCCTGTACCCAAAGCTGCCTTCGGTTTTCATCCTTAGGGAAACTATGAATAGGAACGAGAAACATTTATACTTACTTCTGTAACCGAATTATCATAGATACTTTCCAAAATGTAATATGAGTCTGACTTTACAAGCATCACTTTCAACACTTTAATTTATGTGATACTCTATTTCAAGTGTAAAAAACATATAAAAGTCACTTCAGCAGAATTCAATAAACGCATCTGCACTATCATAGATAACACGTTGAAATGTAATGCCATGTCCCCCGACAAAACGCTGAGCACAGCCATAAGCGCAACACGAAACAACCATGTTTCACCAACATTCACGTGACTTCAGCCCAGAGATGTTGGAGCCACGAAAATGACGTCAGGGTCAATCTATTATATTTATGGTCGAAGGTCCACACAGACTGACTGCTTGAGCACAATGTCAACTTTGGAATCCAGAGAGTCTCCTTTTTAAATGTACTCAGGAATAGTGTTTACTGTAGCAAATATCACAAACAAACTTCACACTTCTCATAATGCAACCACCTTTCAAAGTATGAAGCAATTACAAGTTAATGAAGTTTGATGTAGTATTATACCTTGTTAGGGTCGATAAAGTCTGGTTTCAGTACTTGATAGTTAAGACAGAATTTGTCGTCTGACTAGGACATTCTTTGCACTGAAAATGTTGTTATACAACTCTTAAACAAACATCTGTATAAACAAATTCGATAGTTGCATAGTGCATTCTGTTTTCCTTTTGTACGATAGCAAATTCTATGACGGTCCTAGTCCATCCGACCACAGACCTCAGTTTGAAAGAGACTGCATGAGCTGTGAGAGGTTGTAGGTTGGCAGCGCTGCTGGCCAGTGGGGAGAGACACGGCGCACAGCTGCGACGCGCCGTGTTAGCTGCTCGCCAGCGGCCACCCCGCCCATAAATCAGGCCAGCCCCGTCCGTGACCACACGCATCACGCTGGCCGCGCCGGTAATTTATGTCGGCCGCCTTCCCCGTGCGTGAAAATTCCAAATATCGCTACAATTTATGTCGCGTCCGTTGTTACAGCTGAAGACATGACAGTTCAATGAGCACGTCATCCCCTCAACACGTTGCCGTTGCGAAATTTGTTGGGCGTTCATATTTCGATGACACCTTTCATAAAACAAATACAAAAAGCTCGAACAGAGAGTAATACTTGGCTAACGACATGTTACACGCCTCACACATTTTCAACTGGAACAAATTTCTGAACTTAAATTTAACGAGTACAGCATTTAATATTTCTTTTGCACTGAATGTGTCTGACAACAGTGGAAATGTTGATGGTACGTGCTGCGTGTCTTGTCTGGAAACCAACTACTTCCATTCGCTCTCTGTACTTACTACAGACAGCTGTAATGTGCCGGCCGCGGTGGTCTCGCGGTTCTAGGCGCGCAGTCCGGAACCGTGCGACTGCTACGGTCGCAGGTTCGAATCCTGCCTCGGGCATGGATGTGTGTGATGTCCTTAGGTTAGTTAGGTTTAAGTAGTTCTAAGTTTTAGGGGACTAATGACCACAGCAGTTGAGTCCCATAGTGCTCAGAGCCATTTGAACCAGACAGCTGTAATGTCCACTATACTCTTCGTCCTCAATCTCGCACTTTGTGCTAATCTTTCTCGTCTAGCGTTTGTTCCCATGGCGGTGTTGTTTCTGCTTTAACAGTGATACACAGCAGTGTGGATACTTTACTGATGAAGAATTGGCCTCATGTATGGATTCGCTGTATACAGTGAAGGAGCAGCACGACGACGCTAACCTGAGCGATACCTGCAGAGACAGCAACTTCATTATAGCGTAAGTGTTTCATCTGAGGGTTGTCGCATTACTCGGTGTTCCGTGTTGTACGTACCGCTGATTGCATATTATACAGATTTTCCATATTATGAAACTACTTTCTCAAAGACAAAGGTAACTGGCGTAACCATCTGAATAAATTATAATTATGATTATTCTGTAACGACCCATTAGGAACCACGAGTCCTGTACAGCAAAATAATCAGAAAATATTCTAGAACAACCAAGAAATTTTGTCGGTTGAGCCTGGGTTTAGTCTGTGTGTATATGATTGCCTACGTGTATTAGTTTCTGATCTAGAAGTTGTAGTAGTAATAGTAGTATTGTTTATCCATAGATCCCTTTTACAAGGACATTGTACATATCCTGGTACTACAATTTAAGAACAACAAAACAGAGTAGTTCAATATGGTTAAATAAGAGCTGTTTCCCAGTTTCACAACTAAAACAAAAAACCAAATAAATTGCATAATTATTGGATATAAGGTCTGTCTTTATGCAAAGCACTGTTTTTCCATGTGACACGGGCATGTTCCAGAACCTTTGTGCCATTATCAGCGGGTTTTATATAATAATATCTCTGAAAATGTCTGTTTTGTCATTACTTTGACTACACATTATACGCTTCTGGAGGACTACTTGTGTATTATCATGCACTGGTAGCGTGTCATCTGGAGTCAAACGGTGTCGATGTGAATTTGATTGTCGAGCTAACACATTACGCTATACAAGTTGTATAGGTTAATTTCCATCTTTTGAAACTGTAATGAAACTCTTATTAAGACCAGTTTCATTCTAAAGCGTCTTCAGTGGTCAAGTTTTTTGTTGTTTGCTTCATTTTTCTTCTTCTTCCACATTCATGTGTTGGGTTTGCCCACATAACTTTCAATGCCCTAAATATATTCACTTTTGTGTGTTGAGAAGTATCAGACGAAATGGCGAGAGGACAGTGATACTTCTCAACAGAGAAACCTGAATTTATTAAGTGCAGTGAAAGTGCTCTGTGCGAAAACCCAAAACATGCACATGGAAGAAAAAGAAAAACGAAGTTAACAATAAAAAGCCTTCCCACTGAAGACGATTTAGACTAAAGCGAAGTGTGTCTGGTCTTAATAATAGTTTCATTACAGTTGAAAACTACGGAAATTAACTTATACAACTTGTATAAAGTGATGTGTTAACTCGCCAACCAAATTTACATCAACGTCGTTTGATTGCAGACGACACGCTACCAATACATTTTAATACACAAATGGTCGTGCTAAAGAGTACAATTCATGATTAAGGTAATGACAAAATAAACAAGAACAGTTCTTTAGACTTAATTTTCGTAGATTAGTTGTCACTCAAAATTCGTTCGAATTTCACAGATTTTGATAAATAAAACCTACTGATGATGGCAGTGCCATGTGAAAAACAATGTTTTGCGTAACAGGCAGACATTATATCGAGTAATTTTAACTGAAAACACGGCAAACACAAGAGCAGCAAGTCCAAATGATGAATATTAACGGTATAAGGTAGTGGGGTTCTGGAGCCTGTATAAATTTTTATTAAAATGATTTGAGGTTTCAGGCTACACCACTACCTTTCATTTTCCAGGCTTTATTCCTCGTCTTCACAGGATCACACGCAGACATTGTATCAAGTAATTTTAACTGCTAACACGGCAAACACAGGAGCAGCAAGTCCAAATGATGAATATTAAAGGTATAAGGTAGTGGGGTTCTGTAGCCTGTGTAAATTTTTATGAAAATAATTTGAGCTGTCAGGCTACAGCACTATTTTTCTTTTTCCTGGCTTTATTCCTCGTCTTCACAGGATCACACGTTAATCTGGATTTTGCAGTGTTAGTGGTAGAGGGTGTCCATAAGCCCTTCCTTTCGCCCCCACCCTCCCCACTGCCTCTGGGAGGATATTTGTGTACCCCATTTGTCTGCATCTAGTATTCCTTCATGTTAAAGTGTGTTAACATTTTTGAAATGTTTGTGAATCGTGTAAATGTGGCAACACCTGGGTATCAGCCCAGCATTCACCTGGTTGATTGTGGGAAACCATGTAACTACCACATCCCGACCTTCCGGCACACTGGCCCTCGTCTTTAAACTGGTAGCTGGATTCTATCCAGCTAGCGTCTCCTAAATCCTGAAAGCAGTGTGATAAGGCATGAGGCTATCCAGCTGGGTCTGACAGGTGATTATAAAGCTGTAAAACAGCTATACAACCGACGTTTCAACCATTTTTGCAGGACGGTTAGACTGTGTACAAAAATCCCCTGTGTATTAAAGAAAATAATTTCCTTACAGTTTCTTCATGGGTTTCATAGGTTCATTCAATAAGCACACGAGAGTGATAGTCATCCCCGACAGCAGAACCTACAAGGGTGGTGTTATACATCTTCGAGACTGTTGCTAAAATTCCAAGCCTGAGCGTTGGAAGAATACTGAGCTCACATACTACTATCTTCCAGACACAGAAATTTTCACTTTTAGTCACATATAACACAGTATGTTCCCCATGATATGATATGATGTGAGCATCATAGTTTGTATTCTTAAGTGCTCACAACCTGATAAACGTCTTGCAGAGATGTTATAAGTAAAGGAATCCAAATACCACATCATGGGGAGCACCCTGCATTACATACACCTATTAGTTGAAATGGTTAAACTAATAGAAAGTATAAAATTCAATAAATTCTGTATACTATGTAAATCCATATCAGCCTCATATTCATCAAGATCCCAGTGAACCAAAACTAATGGGAAGAATCAATATTTTCTGAGCAAAATTATGGGTTCAGCATGAAACCACAAACAAATTTTATCAAGAAATACAGGTACCCCACTTAAAACTGAGCAGTGGTACTAATCTTAAATAGATGTACACACAGCTAGACTCATAGACAAACATGGAAGTAAGTGAAATCACAAAAAGAAAATTCAACTCCTGATAAACTCACAGATCACCACAATGCAACCAGTACAGAAATATACATACCTGTTACAATTTTATACAGTAAAACGTCTAACGAATATTGTATTCACAGATGATAAACGAAAGCTGTTAGACAAAGGCCTAAAATATCATATACAGACTAAACTACATATTGCACAAATAAAAAAACTCATAATGACAACTTAACTTGGTACTGATACAGTGAAATTGTCAATAAGCCACTACAATGAAATAACGTTACAAGCATCCAACATAATAAAAAAATATACTCAATCCATAAACGTATGTATAATCAACAAAAGAAGACTGGTCTTACAGTACTAAATAATATAAGCCACAAAATGGTCAGTAATAACGCAATAGCCACAAAAGTGGATAGAGACTATAGTCTGGTTCTAATAAGTCAAAATTACTGCATAATCAAACAACTTCTGGCCAGCTAACAAATCACGAATATCCGTAGGAACACTACCAATAAATTTGCAACACAGGCAAAAAATCTCATTAAATATTGAAACATAATAGTTACAGATTATGAAGAAAGAGCAAATAGTTACGAAACTTAAGATACCAAAATTAAATGGCCACCCTAAGATCCGCAAAGAATTTATTCCTGTACATCCACAAGTTAACCATATAGGCACCCCCACCTACCTTATCAATAAAAACTGAATAACCTTCCTACAAAGTATCACACATGCAACAAAATCTTCACAGTCAATAATTCATGAATGCTGGCAAACAAAATAAAATATATAAAAATACCAACAATTGGGAAATTTGTATCATTTGCCACCGACGAACTATATACAAATTTACTGGTGGAAGAAAGCATAAAAACTATAGATCACAGTATACTGTAAGACAGAAAAACATATATTACCAGTATACTGAGAGGTGTCACAACACACTCTCACTTTAAGAACACTGCCAAACAGATTAACATTCATATTTAGGACATGATCTCCGTGTTCCTCGGTACTGAATTTGTTATGTGGTTCATGACTTTTTGTACATGAGGAAATTGTGGGCAGAATGTTCTTGTAACTGCATGTGTGAGGGCTTGAACTTGAAAGGGGGGGGGGGGTGGAGACTGAGAAAGGTAAAAGAGATATATTGCGGCATAAATGCTGAGCACAGTGACCTAGCCATGTTGCTGATTCTGGGAAACAGTGTTTAGTGGTTCTTACCTGCACATGGACTTCGGCCAAAGTACTCTCCTCCTTCTGCTTAGGATCAAGTAAAAGAGCTCTGGTTCGCAAAACAATTTACCTGGGTCATGCGCCAGTCTGATGCACGTGACAGCCAGATGGCCGAAAGTGGGTGGAACAAGTCATTTGAGAGAGACTGTTGTAAACTGAGCTTTTGTGCAGATGGTGGGAAGGTCATAAAACTGTGTACATTCTCATAGTAGAAGTTGGAATTATATGGGTAGAGAGATCGATGTATGTGTCCAGTGAAGGTTGGATCGTAACCCTCCCTCCTGATGCCGGGAAGTTGCCAGGTGGCGAGTGGCAAAAATATATATTTGACTGGTACGAATGGGAAGCTTAACAGACTTCTTTCAGACATTGGAAATGGTGACCTTGGAGATATTAGATCATCCCATAAGTGAGGTGATGCGGTCGTATCTTGGTAGACGCTTTTTGCCAAAATATAGCCATGCTTACCGTGAGAACGACACTGTCCTAGTATAAGATCTATTTTTCAGACAAGAGAAATTTGGAGTCGGGATATACAAAGTGGAGGCTTGCTCCCTTAGTGTGCAAACCCAGGTGCTGTGTCTGGATTGGGCACCAGACCAAAAGAACAGTCAAGAAGGGATATTCATTGAGTAGAGGATAGTTCAGTTCGTTTGTGCAATGTGGGGGCAGTTTTGTTTTGCTAATTCGGCTCCCATACCAAGGCTTGGTGGAAAGTGATGGTGATTCTTTGAGGTCTTCATCTGCTGGTCGTCCCCTGGTGGAGAACTTCAGGTATTTCCATAGTGGGTGAGACTTGCGGTCTGTATCTTATGGTGGACTAAGAGCTTGTGGCAGTTCCCAGTTGTACCGACAGTGGAAATGCATATTATCTTGGGCATATCATGTGTCATGAAGGTGAACTTATTTGACCTGAGTCGGATGTCTGACGTTTGATAATTCCGGCACGCAGTTGTGCTGAGTCAAATTGTTTCGACTAGACCAGCGGACAGAGGCACCTCACACTGAAATCTGTCGGGATTTTCGGACTCTGATAGGGAAGTTTCTCAAGTTATGATGATCGGAACGCCAGATTGCCTAATCTGCTTATTTTCGTGGATGGGTCAGAACGTTAAGCTACTGCAGCGACTGTTCCTCGCCCACAGCGCGCCATCTTTTGTTGCCCCCTGAATCAATGTGAAAGTGTAAAGTATGCTGCACCAGCGTAAGGTTGTTAAATGATATCACAGCTCCCCGCCCTCAGGTGACCATAGTTGTGGTACAGTTGATCGTAGTTGATTCCATTTCGATAGAGTTGGGCCTCATGACCGCTTAGTTGAGCATCCCACAAACCAAAACATCATCATCAAAATTAATATTGATACAAAATCACTTCGAATTTAACTGCTAAATCAATACACAAGTGTTTAGGGTCACCACGCGTTGCAGCATTGAAGGCACTATAGCAGACGTCTATTTAAAGAACCCAGAAGAAAGATTGTCAGACTCACAAACCCACTAGCCAAAAAAATCGTATACTACTAAAGACGTGTTGGTGACACTTTGCTGTTAATAGGCAGAGTTAACACAGGTATGAAAAAAAACATAAAGCATTGAACTAACTACATTCACTATGAAAAACTGGCTACACCATTAGAACAAGCTACGAAACAAAAGGAACTAGTAATCCTACAATATATCTCATAAGAAAGTGACTATAACCCAAACATAATAACTCAAGTCTGTAAAAAACACAAAACACCAGTAGACAGTGACATCCATAATGATGTAAAACTACTAAAAGAATCACAATTGTAACAGAAAGTTTTATATGCATGTACAACATACATAGGAAATATATCACACAAACTATGACACTGAAAAACACAAGATTAAGACTAGCCTACCAAACCGAACACAATCTCAGTACACAAATTCAGTCATAGAAAATAAAATTACCAACCCACACAAATTCAGGTATATTACATCAAGTGTAAAGATTTCGATAAACTTTATGTACCACAAATACGAAGTAATTACGGATTCAGATATCGAGAAGACCCCAGAAATAGCGATACAACTCCATCCCCATTCATCAGTCGTATGGAAACAGAAAACCACAAAGCAGACCTGACAGAACAAGCAGTGCTAATATTTAACACAATTCCGAAAGAACTAACCATGAATATCTTGGTAGAAACATAAATTTATATGCATGTACCTAACTACTCTCAGAGCATACTAAAAGAACAAACTGATCTTAAACACAAACAATGTATTGAAAATTTTATTGACATCTTAATATAGCTAACGGATAAACGTATGCAGTCAGTAAAATTTTACAGGCAAGTAAGTAATTAACAGCAAAAATAAAATCACTAACACATAGAAACTTATAGATTAATAAATTAAGTCACAAATGCAGCCATATAACATCACTGGTGTTATGTCAAATGAAGTTGTCAAACGTGCAAAACCTAGTCGACAGAACAAAAAGGCCAGCCTGCAAAAATCTTGTCCACAACAACGGTACGATCGAGATGTGGCAGTTTACCTGCCACAATTTCATAATCACACGACCAATAAGACATAATAATCAAATAAATTATACAGTAGCAGGATCAGTTGGGGTTCGATGGATGTCAAAGACAGCTATATGTAAGTACTGTTGTATAGTCATCCAATATTGTTAACAATTACACAAAAGAATAGAAAAAAACGTTAACGAATACAAGCATTATTCTCAGGGAGCTATAAAACAGCACTGCAGCCGAAATATGCCTTTAGCAAACCAATATAGAACTACATTCTTTAAACATAGCTGCGATTTGGATTTCTCTACTTATTAGGTTGGTGCGGAAATAGAATTTTTGCATCAGTTTAATAAAGACAGCAGATACACATAACATAAACTTTAGTCATCAGTAATACATTGTCCTTCACTATTTACAACAGTCTGCCAAATCTGTGGTAATTCTTCCATTCCGCCACAGTGGAAATCACGTGGTTGTGAGGCGAAGAACTAGTTGACCCGTGTTCGGAGCGCAGTTTCGTCCGGAAAGAAAGTTCCTGGAGGATTGTTCGGTAGAGAGCGGAATAACTGAAAATCTGAGTGCCCAAAGTCGAGTGATTAAGGCTGCTGCGGAATGACTTCCAGAACCAACACCGGTAGGCCTACTGTGTATTTTGTCAGTTAACCAGAACGCGGATGGGCGTTATTGCGGAGTAACATACTTCGCGCCGTCTCCATCTGCATGGGGGCTTAATTAAATATTATGCAAATAATTTTAATTTTAGTCGCTGTCTGTCCGGTTACGCAGTCTCGTAACCGGTTGGCCCTGACCAGTATTAGTACGCAATCTGATTGCATACAATAACAACAAAGAATGAAACAAAACTTCCGTTAACACAATTAATTAATTAAGTCCCCAGCAACTATAAAACCTACGAAACAACAAAACACAAATGTAACTGTTCTATGTGTGGAAGTGTGATTCAACGTACACATCTGGCACGGTTCTTCCTCAATACGACAAGATGCTTTAAACGCCATCTACAATGAAGTAATTAAAAAATACTATAATTGCACATAAAAACCAGAATTACATTCTAATACATGAACACAAGCCAGATGCTTTGTTGACTGAACCTGTGACCAAGAGACATTGTTAGTTAGGACATTTGAAATAATAATGAAAATAATTTATTAGCTTCATATATATTGACGAAACATACACTCTGATCATTACAACATCCGCAATCGAACAACATCGGCTGTCTAGCCCATCAGAACAACTGCATACAACATGCTCACAACTAGTCACGGCTACATCGGAAGTCCTACTGCCCACTTCTCAATATGCACTCTCCACGACGACTTCTCGACAAGAACTGCCAGTGGAGGAGGATGAATAATACTCTTTGGCGCAATCTCTGGCGCTGTGACTCAGTGTAGCCACCTTTCATATGCCCCTCCTCCACGGGCTAGAATTTTATGGTATTTTTGCCAGCATTGGTGGTGAAAATACCACCAAATTCGTCCAAAAAATACAGACAAAAATTAAAAGTAATATTAATAAGTAAATATCACATAACGAAATAAATTTTGGCTTTGCACTGACCCTTCAGTAACCTTCAGTAACCCTTCAGTTACACAGGTATCATGTGGTTAAACAATTCAATTAATAGCGTCAGCAATGACGAATAGGTGCAGATAAGAGTCTCATAACATCTCATAAACAGTAAACACACAAAAAATCAGTTTGTACAAATATTCACATAAAATCCTTTCAATAGGTCAATAAACAAGTAGAACTCCTCAGAGTAGTTGACAGTTCCAACAGTAGCACCCAGCAATGATCAACAGGTGCAAATAGCAGTCTCATAACATTTCATCAGCAGTATTTAAACAGCTTCAACAGTGGCACCCAAAAATGGCGAGCAGGTGCAGACACCAACAAGTGACATTATCTCAGTAGAAGCAGTCCATTAGTGGCACCCAGTAATGTTGACAGGTGCAGACACCAACAAGTGACATCATTTCAGTAGAAGCAGTCCATCAGTGGCACCCAGTAATGTTGAGCAGGTGCAGACACCAACAAGTGACATCATTTCAGTAGAAGCAGTTCCATCAGTGGCACCCAACAATGTTGAACAGGTGCAAACACCAACAAGTGATATTTCAGTAGAAGCAGTTCCATCAGTGGCACCCAGCAATGTTGAGCAGGTGCAGACACCAACAAGTGACATTATCTCAGTAGAAGCAGCTCCAACATTGGCACCCAGTTATGTTGAACAGGTGCAGGTAACAGTCCATAATATTCACTATCACTAATCAGACAGTTCATCAGAGTTTATTAGCACAAATTAAACATTTCCTAGTGGCACCCATCATGCTGAACAAGTGCACGTAACAGTCCATAATATTCACTATCACTAATTAGACAGTTCATCAGAGTTTATCAGCAGAAATTAAACATTTCCAAGTGGCACCCCGCAATGTTGAATAGGTGCAAGCACGAACAACAGTTTGAAGGAACATACAATTGCTTTTACAAAATTATTATCAATGCTCTTACACTAAACATACAAATTATAATAAATACACAAATGATATCAGATAATTGTCATATTAAATATTACAAATACACAAATATCAGTAAACCCATAATATTTATGGGTGTCAATGCAAGCCACAACAAACAAGTAAAATAATATTTAGGAGATAGGTCGGTACCAATTATTTAGGACCAGGAAAGGAAAACACCCAAAACACACTCACTCATCTTTCATCCACATTAAGTACTACTGTGTAATTGAATAATGTTAACTGTGTAAATGCAATTCTGTCAAAGATTTGATGTTCAACATGTGTATCAAGTAGTAGTGGCAGCAGTGTATAACAGTCAATAATAGTTAGTCAATGTCGTAGTCATCATGTCAAGACCTATGTTTGCCAAGCCAAATCAGAATGTACGGTTGCTGAACAACTGTCAGTGTGTAAAGATATGCAATTACTTCCTCTCTCCAAAAAAATATATTTACTGCTTATTGATTTAACAAAGTGTGCATGTAGACAATCTTCCTTCTACTTGAGTGTTCTAGTCTGCTATCTTCATCCTCCTTGTTCCATATAGACCAACAAAAAAAACAACAGAAAAAAATAATGCTCCTCACTTACTTCACCTCTTATCCACCAAAACTCCAATAATCATTATCATCACATAATCTTAATACTTCAATAATACCTCTTACATCGATACATATAAATCTTATCATCAATATCATTTACCTTACCTCTTGTCCATCAAAACTCCAATAATCATCAACTTCACACAATCTCAATACCTCAATAATACCTCTTCAATACGTCTATACATATAAACCTTATTACCAATATCATTTCACTTCCATAACAACTCTTTCCGCTAGTCAGTCTCCTCGAACAAGTACAGACAAAATCCTAGTGCAAACTTCAATTTATCATCCCATGCAATCCGAAGACACAATGTCCACACACAACCTCTGTGTAATCCATCTGACCAAATCTTCTACTCATTATGAATTATAAAATACATTTTGGTTACCTCGTCCATCATAAAATAAAAGAAATGCATACATACCCTCTAACAGCCTTCAGTTTGAATAACTTTCAGTAAGTAGGTGCGAGTACGTAGTGTGAAAGATCACATAAGACTTTGAGTGAATAAATCGTAATATTTCACAGTGTGTACACCACTTCAAGAATCATGGCAAAACAGAAGCAAACATGTGGAGTATTTCTTGTGTCAAGTGTCACGTGCTATTTCAATTGCTCACGAAAAATGCAGTGTAATGACTGTCAATGGTCTAAACCTAGTGTTGGTATGTCATGTCGTTAGTTTCCTTTCTATTAGCATAAATTTATACAGCTTCCATAAAACCTCCAGCTCACGTGACTTCAGTGAAGTTTCTTGTGCTAATGTCGTTCGTCGAATTATAGCAGTTCATTTTTTTATCTTAAAACATAAAGCACTGAGCGTAAGCAAAACATGCAATAGCGAGTAAATATACCAGTAGAGAACAGAATGTCAACAAGTGGATGCAGCACAATCCCTACAACGAGGCTCTGTCAAGCGAACATTAATTAAAACCATAGTGTAACCTAAACTCCATGTTCGTACACAGTATATCAGCATTTCTATATACCAAATTAAAGAATAGTTATGACAACAAAAGAGAAATGTGTAAATATGCAATCCATACGCAAAGCAGCAAATATGTATCTTACATAATAAACAGGTCATTAGCATCATGTCAGCGTAAGCAAATAAATGTTCATATGTAATCTTAATAAGCAAACATGATGGCGCAAGCAGATAAATCACAAAGTATAACCTACACACAACCATATCAGCACAATTAATCAGGTGACAATTATAATTTAAATAAATAAGCACAGCAGGCTCATAATAAAAAAAAAAAAGAAAATGTGACATCAGTGAAAAAGCATAGCAGCCAAGCGATGCATAATGTACACAAGTAGCAACCCTGTTCATTAATATAACACTGTCAAAATCAGCAAATGTACGCAAGCACGTCGCTTCACAATTAAATTCATAGAACATGAAATCTAGCACAAAGTATAAATCACGTAATCGCGAGCAGCAAATTACGTCTAAAGTACGTACCTAAGTAGAAATATGTTACCTGAAAAATAAACTCAATTAATAGTTACCTTTTTAGTTTATTAGTTTCTTCTTCGAAATTACATTCTTCCTGAAAATTTCTCAATAGCAAGTCCTCTTAACGTCGGACGCACACAGAATTTACCTGAAGTTCTTAAATATTTTATACAACCGTATCCTGAAAAATACTGAACGTTAATAACATAATTTATCAAGTCACTATAGCTTTATACTGAATTTATTCGGAGAAATTACACTGTGTATTTGTTTACGGCTGTCAGTGAATTAGCACTGAGCACTCGATCAGCTGTAGGTACGCGTGACGTAGGAAGTAATTGTTTGCGGTCAACGACTGCCTTGTGCGCCGCGCAGACTTGACTGTTGCTTTGAGTATGTGCCGCCGCCGGAACGCGGCGTGGTATCCTTGTATTCTCTGCATGTTTACGTATAACTGTTGGTTTCTCGAAAGTATGTCATTCCACAAAAATTTTAACGTTCGATATGTGATGTATTCCCTCAGAGCGTCGAGATTTAAGAGTTTCCACTTCGACAGTGTTATCATGAATGATTTTGCGAACCCTATATGGACCGTTACAAAGCAGAAAAAATTTGCGACACAAGCCTTTTCCTTTGTGAGACAAACGGTGAGACTTAATTGACAACTTTTGACCAACTGACAAGGTTTTTAAACGACCAGGACGTTTAGCTGATTTCTCTCTTCTGGCAGCCGCAGATGCAATATTTTGTAGAGCCAAGTTGACAACTTCCGAATGCCGCAGTTTCCGTGAAGGCGGAAAAGGAACGATTTCAGAAATGCGATTTGTCGGTGCTTTATTTTTTAATATCAATATAGGCGGTAAAGAAGTTGAATCATTAGGGAGTTCATTCAGAATGTTTTGAAAAATATGAAGATACTGATCCCTCGTTCTGTGATTCTGATGACAATATAGTCGACACAATTTATTGATTTCCTTCATCCATCTCTCTGAAGCGTTAGATTGAGGGTGAAAAAGTGAAATGAAAATTGGTTTAACCTTACGACGCCGTAGAGTACGAAGCCAAATTTTAGAACGAAACTGTGATCCATTATCTGATATAACCTTATCAACATGACCCACTTCTTTAAGAAAATGTTTGATGAAAGCATTAGATACTGAACGAGCTGTTGCTTTGCGTAAAGGTGTAAAACACACATATTTTGATGTCAATTCCACTGCTACCAAAATGTACGCAAAACCATTAGTAGAACGAACCACTGGACCGAACAAATCGACTACAGCCATGTCCTTTAATTTCGCTGGAATGATAGGTAAGAACGGTGCTCTGCGAGAAATAGTTGGCGGCTTAGCCTTTTGACATAATTTGCATTTGGCAAGAACAGATCGAATACGTTTTTCCATATTACTGAAGTAGCAATTTTCTCGTAATTTATGAAAGCATTTTCTGGGACCAAAGTGTGCTTAACTGAAATGTGTGTACCAAATCAATTTATTAACCCACCCATCAGGAATACAAACTAACCAAACAGAGTTGTCGACCGATTTTCGTTTAAAAAGAATATCATTGCGAACTAAATAATACTGTCTGATCGCTGCGCTTTCCTTTCTTCTCCACTTCTCCTTAATGTCCTTCCAGATTGAGTCCTTAATTTGCTCCTTAGCGATGTCCTGGAGCGAAGACGAAATAAAATTTTCGAACGCAACAACTTGAATATACATCAAACAATAATTGTTTTCTTTGCAATCCTCTTCAGCACTTTGTTTCAAACCCATAGGTCCCCGTGATAAAGCATCAGCAATATTATTTGAAGAACCCTGTATGTAAACAATACTAAAGTCAAATTCCTGTAGATACAGCGCCCATCGTGACAATCTTCCATGTGTTAATTTTGTTGACATAAGAAATTCCAGAGCTCGATGATCGGTGTAAACCCTAGTATGCCTGCCATACAAAAATGTCCGAAATTTTGTGAAAGCCCATACAACAGCCAAGGCTTCAAGTTCCGTAATCGAATAATTCTTTTCTGATTTAGAGAGAACACGACTTCCAAATGCAATAGTTTTCTGTACTACAACGCCGACTTCTTCTATCTCTTGAAATAAGTGTGCACCTAGGCCTTTATATGATGAGTCCGTCGCCAAACAAAAATCCTTAGATAAATCCGGGTGTGAAAGAAGTGGAGCAGCAACTAAAGCATCACGAAGTTGTTCAAATTCTGATTGAGCTTCCTCATCCCAACACCAATTAGAATTCTTTCCAGACAGTTCACATAAACGAGGTGTGGCCAAATTGTCCAATCTAACAAAGCGTCTAAGAAAATTACAGGCACCAAGGAAACTACGAACATCACGTTTTGTGGTAGGAACAGTATAATTACGAATAGCGTCTAGTTTCTCTGGATCAGGAAGAATACCGTCTGTAAAAATAATATGACCAAGAAATTTCACCTGAGAACGACCAAATTCTGATTTTTCCAAGTTCACTGTAATGCCTACTCTTGCAAAAATACGTTATAATGAATCGAAAATTTTGTTATGCTCGCTCCAAGAACGTTTAGCAATAAGAATATCGTCAACATAAGAAGTAATATTGTCACGAAGATAAACAGGTAAAATTTCGTTTAAACTACGAGTGAATGCTGCTGAAGATACAGTAAGTCCAAACGGTAATTTCCGAAATTGATAACAGTTACCAAAGGCTAAAAAGTCAGTGTATTTTCTACAATCAGGGTGGAGTTCTATTTGCCAAAAACTTACGCGCATATCAATCGTGGATAAAACTTTAATTCCATGGAAATGTTTAAGAAGTTCATCTAAATTTTGTGGACAGTCAGTTTCAGGAATGATGATATTATTTATCTGTCTGAACTCCAGAACCAAACGAATTGACCCATCCTTTTTAAGAACGACGTGTAATGGGCTGGTATAAGGACTGACTGCTGGCTCAATAATGCCTTGATCTAACATGTATTGAAGTTCACTCTTAACCTTGTCTCTGTAAGCCAAAGGAATTGCGTACGTTTTCCCCCGAAATGGTGTGTGTTCTTTTACTTTAAATAAATATTGTAAGCCTTGTATAGTTCCTGTGTGTTGACTAAATACTGTAGCATGTGAAGTCAAAATTTGGTGCAGTTCTTCTCTTGCAACGTCATCTGGCACTTCAGCTTTCTTAACCTTTTCATTAATTAGTTCTTCGCTATTAATTATATAATCCATCCCGTCTCTATATCCATTGTCATTGTCATGAATGAACACATTGTCGTCATAATGCTCAGCGAAAACATCAGATGTAAGAAACCTTAAACATTTTGTGTCTGATTCAGATTTTGTTAAACACTCGAAAAATTTCAAACGTTTCGGCATTCCGGCAACAGTAAAATTCACACTTCCTTCTTTCAAGTTTAAAATTGCCTTATGTCCGTTAAGAAACTCCATACCTAATATAATTTGTGTACTGAGTAATGGAACAATAATAAAATTAGCAGAAAATTCGTATCCTTGACAAATGAAATTTAAGTTGGTCTGTTGTTTGCCTTCCACACTTTTTCCAGAAATAGCGCCTCAAATTGTAGTTTTCGAAACAGGTAACACAGGACAGGCAATAGTTCTTACACATATACGAAAAACTGATTCAGTAATGACATTCAATGGGCTCCCAGAATCTAAAACTGCAGTGAACTTATTCTTACCCACACATACTTCAATAACAGGATGTAAAATGCGTCTACATTATTTTCCTTTTCGTCTAGCAAAATGTCTCTCACGTCTTCCAGGCGTACGTAGTATAAAGTCGTAGTGTCATTACTTTCTGAACCGTCTATATTGCTGCCAGAAGCCGAAGCTACAAGTCATTGTCGATTGTTCGCGTCACGTCTTTGATTATTCCCGTCATTTCTCGGACCAATTTCTACTATTTGCACTTGTCTCTCTGAATTTCTGTCACGCGGAGGATACCAATTAGGTCCCTCCTGTCTGTTACATGTAAATTCTTGGTTCTGTCTGTTATTAAAATTTCTGTTTTCCGGGCTATCTGCACGACTACTTCTTGTGTAATTTCGACTGTCACTTCTGAAATTATTGTTATATCTACTACCCTGGTTATTTCTATAGTAAGAATTCCTATTATTGTATGAATAATTTCTGTCTTGATGATACCGATTAGTGTTTCCGTATGATTGATCATTCCGGTAGGAGTTTCCGTTATTATAATTGTCTGTGTAATTTCTGTTAGACCGTCTGTTATTGTCATAAGGCTGGTATCTATTATCCTGTCTGTTTTGTCTGTCATTCTCAAAATTACTCATATAACGTCCGTTCCGATCATTATCCTTTTTCTCTGAAAATCTATTGTAATTACTGTTACTGAAAAAATTGCAAGAAGTCCCGTCGTCGTTGTCATACTCAAGTTCTTGTAGCAACGTCTTAAAAGTCTCAATGTCGTCTTTACATCTTCCGGCTAAAGCAATTTGTCTTATCGATTGTGGCAGCTTAGTTAAACAAATGCGAATTAATTCAGTCGGGCTATAAGGGTTGGACAGGAATTGATTCTTTCGAATCATGTCTTCAAAGTATTCTGCCGGTGTGCGGAACTCAGACTGTTTAAAATTACGCTGCATAATAAGACTATGTTTAACTCTGTCTTGTGTGTTTTCGGACCAATATGCCGATAGAAATGCATGATAAAAATCATTTAGATTATTACAATCTCTAATAAGTGCGCGCATGCGCGTCGCCGGTTCGTTTTCTAAATATCCACACATAAATTCCAGTTTGTGACTTAGTGGCCAATTTGGTGGAAGTGCGTACATAAATTGATCTAACCATGAACATGGATGTATGTCGTTCTTAGAATTGCGAAAGATCTTAAATTTCCGAACAGTTAAGAAGTGTTTATAGTCAAAGTTTTCGCCTCGTGGCGACAGAGACCTACCGCGTCTCTACCAGTCCCAATGTCTATTATTGTCAAGTTCGCGCGCCTGGCGCTCTCTTGTTGCTTCTCGTAAATGAAATAAATTACTTTCTTCAAACCCTTCTGCTATCTGTGATTCTAAATTTCTTCTGCTGTCTTTTCCTACAATTTCGCCTTCAATTTGTTTGACTTGCTTTTGTAATGCCTCAAATTCCCTTTTAACGCGTTCATTAAATTTTCCCTGATTTTCAACATGTTTATTTATGTTCTGGTACTCTTCGGTTTCTGCAAATGGCAATGGAGCTGTATCATCCGAATCTCTGTCCCCATTTAAACTAAGACTTGTCAATTTATCTGCAATCTCCTCAACTCTTTCCGATAAGTCATCTATTTGTTCTTTCTGTTTATTTACGTCTTCCGTAAGTGTCGCGACTCGGGTTTCAGTATTGACACATTTAGTAGTTAACTGTCCATACTGTTGTGTTAGGTTATTTATTCTGTCATTTGGTACGGATTCCTCGATTCTTTCAAATATTTCTTCCTTATCGTGTGCACGTTGTAAATTTAACTCTGAAAATTTTTGTACTGTCACGCGATCTCTTTTTTCCTGTTCTCTATCCTGTTCCTTTTGTCTGATTTCTATTGAAATTAATCTGTTATTGTGAGCATTCAAAATCGGTTGTACTTCTTCTCTAATTTCTTTCTTTAATTCATCTTTCATGTTTTTGAAACATGTCCCTATTCGTGAGTCTAACCGTGTTTCCATTGTTTCCATCTCTGTTTTAATTGTTCCCATATCAGTTTTAATCGTTCCTATCTCTGTTTTAATTGTTCCTATTTGTGATCCCAGTGAGTCTAACCGTGTTTCCATTGTTCCCATATCAGTTTTAATTTCAGATCGTAACTGTGACCCCACTGTTTTTAATTCAGATCCCAAATTAAATATTGCACTCATCAACTGCTCCATATTAACTGGTTCGAAATTCCTTTCACCCCTAACATTTCCCGCAAAACCAACTTCTTCCGTCAAAGCTGTAAAGCTATCTGTGTTCGATACTATTCCAGAATCTTCTGTCGGTAATCTCGTATTCTGAAAATTTTTTGATTGTGAAAAATTTTGAACTGGTTCCGGCCTATTTTCCAGACTTATTAAATTGTTTTCAACTTCATTATTCATCATACTGTTGTCCTGTGTTGGCGAGTTCGCCATGTCAACAATTTCGTCATTCTGACTATCCATCATTTTTGCCTTTTTCATCGATCGCGTAATCATTTACAAAATATACAAAACTCGTCCCTATACGAAAGTTACACACAATGACACTTTATCTCCAACAATATCATTCACACAAAAATCTTTCCGGCAAACATGATTAACGAACAATTGAAATCTTCATAATTGCACAAAATTGTCAAACCCATGTACAATACATCAAAAATTAAATTCTGCAAAAATACCATTAGAAGAATGACAAGACAACTACAAATGTTCAATTACCAAATCTACACATACAATATAAACTACAGTTACTAAACTACAAATTACTTCAACAATACTACTGTCTGCTATTTTTACTATCAGAAGATTCCAAGGGACGATCCTGGCAGGGTCGCCATGTGCATGGGGGCTTAATTAAATATTATGCAAATAATTTTAATTTTAGTTGCTGTCTGTCCGGTTATGCAGTCTCGTAACTGGTTGGCCCTGACCAGTATTAGTACGCAATCTGACTGCATACAATAACAACAAAGAATGAAACTAAACTTCTTTTAACACAATTAATTAATTAAGTCCCCAGCAACCATAAAACCTACGAAACAACAAAACTCAAATGTAACTGTTCTGTGTGACTCAACGTACACATCTGGCACGGTTCTTCCTCAATATGACAAGATGCTTTAAACGCCATCTACAATGAAGTAGTTAAAAAAATACTATAATTGCACATAAAAACCAGAATTACACTCTAATACATGAACACAAGCCAGATGCTTTGTTGACTGAACCTGTGACCAAGAGACATTGTTAGTTAGGACATTTGAAATAATATTAAAAAAAATTATTACCTTCATATATATTGACGAAACATACACTCTGATCATTACAACATCCGCAGTCGAACAGCATCGGCTGTCTAGCCCATCAGAACAACTGCATACAACATGCTCACAACTAGTCACGGCTACATCGGAACTCCTACTGCCCACTTCTCAATATGCACTCTCCACGACGACTTCTCGACAAGAACTGCCAGTGGAGGCGGCCGAATAATACTCTTTGGCGCAATCTCTGGCGCTGTGACTCAGTGTAGCCACCTTTCACCTCGTCTGAAAGACGTCTCAATTGTAGACAATATCAGCAGTGATGGTTACACCTCGGCGAAGAAATTCATAGTGCGTCACACTATCGCTGTTCTACCAGATGCATAACATTATCTTATGCGGACGCGCGTAAGTCTTAGTACGGGGAGTTACTGCTTTGTTTGGGCTCAACCATTCCTTACTTTTCCTTATGTTGGCATAAAGACAGCATTTCTCGTCATCAATAGCGCTACACGATAGGAATGGTCCTTCTTGTTGAGGAGCGAACTGATGACAAATAAGCAGAGACGTACATATGGCCACCTACTGATTGTTCTGACTTTGGCTTAGAGCATTCGGTATCCATAAACTGATTTCTGAATCTTCCACCCCTGCATTTAAATGTCGCACGACGGTGGAATGATCACAGTTCATCACATTTGCCAGTTCTCGAGTACAGTGGTGTAGATCATTACGGATTAATACGTTTGAAGGATCATTATCAAACCACGAAGGTCTTCCTGAACGTGGAGAATCACTAATGTCAAAACGATCTTCCTTCAGCCGAGAAAACCATTTCCTTACTACGTTTTGTCCAATAGTATATTCTAATGCACAGTGAAAATGTTTCTGGATGCCACCGCTGCTGTCATCCCTCTACTGAACTCAGACAGTAGAATATGTCGGAAAAGACCCCAACCTCCACTTGGCTCTCCATTCTCTAGCCTCCACGGCGCCACAGTGACACAGTGACAATATACAAATTCAAATAGCAACAGTGAATTACAACTGAAAAATGACAATTGAGAAATAATCCCATAGTAACATGCAAAACAAAAGCACTACGAACTTATGCGTAAGTGTAGTATAATGTTTGTGCAAGAGATATATCGCGCTGCAGGCCCTTAAGAATACTGATATGGAAGCAAATTCAAGAATACGTTAGAAATAACGATGAAATATCATTATAAATTTTTGGTATGTCGGAAACTTTTCTCTTTGATAAAACAGTAAAAGATATGATGATAAAATGTTTTTGCTAAATAGGCACTGAAAATTACACTGTTTACGATGTACCTCGATGTAAATATGTTTATATGAAAATATATTTATCCACTTCCTACGTATTACCTTAGCAGTTGAAGTATCTTTGGCATACTCTAAGACTAACCTTACATTTAAGAGAAATATCGTTGAAATCACTTAAATAATACAACACACTGAATGGAGCACACAAATGTAAGTTAATTTTTTGTACAGGGTAACAATATTTCAGGACATAGCCTAACTAGCATAGCCAGCAAAACTTCCGTATGTTACAAGGAATGCATAATATTGTAGTAGATATAGACAGTAAGTAACATTTGGGCACTTGATGATGACAGCATGCTGCCAGGACGTATCGTGCCAGTAGATACTGTAATACGAGGGCATTCAATAAGTAATACAACACTTGTTTTTCTCAATGCAGGCAGATTTTATTTAGCATTCCAATACAGCAAATTATTCCCCTCTCTTTCGGGTGCAAAAATCTATTTCACAACATAATTTCCGTCCAATGTGACGGCCTTACGTCAAATGACTGGGAAGGCCTGTATGTATGTATGTATGTGTGTCCCCATGGTCCCACTCTACCGCTCGACGTCGGAGCCAACGTTTAGTAAGCCCTTCAGTGTTCCAGAAGGCCGTCCCATGACATTACCATCCGAGTGTGTGGCTGTGAACTTTTCCTTCGGAAGAGTGGTGGTGTGGCGCCGCTCCATGTTTCCGGTTCGAAGTGATGAGCCAATACTTCATCGCCTGTGACGATGTTCGACAAAAAATTGCCACAGTCATTCTCGTAACGAGCAAGCAATTCCGAACAGACGGTCCTTCGTTGCTCTTTATGATCTTCCGATAGGTACACGTGCTGAGGCAGAAGCAGCCGCGACCGACGTTTTAGAAGTTGGTCCTAGTGCGCAAACTATTCCCGTTTTTTAAAAAAGTGACCTGGCTGCAATGATCGAATCAATAATGGAAAGCAAGTTCGAAAGTCAAAGACAGAAAGAAACACAAAGAAAGGAACTTGAAAAGCAGGAAAAATGGATATAGAGGCCCGAGAAGAAAATGAGAAGGCCGAAAGACGGCGTAATAAAGACCAGGTCCTCTCAAATCTTAATGAAAAGATAAATTCAGTAAAAACAGACATAACTTCAGTAAAAGCAGGCCTTAAAACAGGGATAAATGACCTAAAAACACCGTTACACTCAGTAACTTCGCGACAGAATCAGAGATTGATTGAATTATCTTATAGTAACAAGTCATTAAATACCTGACATTCCTTGGACATGGATCAGAAGATTACTTTATTTGAGGTTGGTAGGATTATCATTTCCGTGCGTTTTCATGACCGCGATGCAGTCAGACCCGGATCGACACTAAGGGACCAAAAGATTTACTGGCTTTAAAAGGAATCAACACTACACAATTGAAAAGGATTGTTTCAGAAATGATCGGAAAACGATAATGTTGGTTCTGCTTCAATGCTACGTTCGGTCCATTAGTGTGATCGTAATATCTGGAAATAAAATAACAGAAAATGATTGACATTCAAGTAATGAGGAGATGCGGATACTTACGGATAATTTGTCAAAATAAGCGCATATAACACACGTTTTTCAATGCTACGTACCTTTTTCTATTACAGTTACAATAGCTGGTGCGCATTAACAGAAGCTTTGCACGTCACAGGCCATGCTTAAGATTAATGTCCTCTTCATGGTGCCTGATCTTATTTAATTACATAAAACTATATGATTTCTGGTTGAGAAGACAACTAGCACAATTACAGACTATTTTGCATAAATTATAAAATACAGATTGCGGAACGCAGCAGTTCCGCCTCCGCCTTTCATGGAATAGAAACAGTAAAAGGTGAAGCGCTCAAGGCCTCACTGGTCTTGAAAAAACAGAATTCTTTTCATATCATTAATCATAGAGATTTACAGCCGCTGCACAGGAGCGGCAAAGATAAAGAATAATATACACTACTGGCCATTAAAACTTATACACCAAGAAGAAATGCAGATGATAAAGGGGTATTCATTGGACAAATATATAATACTAGAACTGACATGTGATTAAATTTTCACGCAATTTGGGTGCATAGATCCTGAGAAATCAGTACCCAGAACAACCACCTCTGGGCGTAATAACGGCCTTGATACGCCTAGGCATTGAGTCAAACAGAGCTTGGCCGCCCGGAGTGGCCGAGAGGTTCTAGGCGCTTCAGTCTGGCCGCTACCGTCGCAGGTTCGAATCCTGCCTCGGGCATGGATGTGTGTGCTGTCCTTAGGTAGTTTGGTTTAAGTAGTTCAAAGTTCTAGGGGACTGATGACCTTAGAAGTTAAGTCCCATAGTGCTCAGAGCCATTTGAACCATTTGAACCAAACAGAGCTTGGATGGCGTGTACAGGTACAGCTGCCCATGCAACTTCAACACCATACCACAGTTCATCAACAGTAGTGATTGGCATATTGTGACGAGCCAGTTACTCGGGCACCATTGTCTATACGTTTTCAATTGGTCAGAGATCTGGAAAATGTGCTGGTCAGAGCAGCAGTCGAACACTTTCTGTATCCAGAAAGGCGCGTACAGGACCTGCAACATGCGGTTGTGCATTATCCTGCTGAAATGTTGGGTTTCGCAGGAATCGAATGAAGGGCGGAGCCACGGGTCGTAACACAACTGAAATGTAACGTCCACTGTTCAAAGTACTGTAAATGCGAACAAGAGGTGACCGAGACGTGTAACCAACGGCACCCCATACCATCACGCCGGGTGATACCCCAGTACCCCAGTATGGCGATGACAAATACACGCTTCCAATGTTCGTTCACCGCGATGTCGCCAAACACGGATGCGACCATCATGATGCTCTAAACAGAACCTGGATTCATCCGAAGAAATAATGTTTTGCCATTTGTGCACCCAGGTTCATCAAAATGGCTCTGAGCACGATGGGACTTAACAGCTGTGGTCATCAGTCCCCTAGAACTTAGAACTACTTAAACCTAATTAACCTGAAGACAGCACACACATTCATGCCTGAGGCAGGATTCGAACCTGCGACCGTAGCAGTCGCGCGGTTCCGGACTCCACGCCTAGAACCGCTCGAGCACCGCGGCCGGCAGTACATCATCGCAGGCGCTCCTGTCTGTAGTGCAGTGTCAAGGGTAACCGCAGGCATGGTCTCCTAGCTGATAGTCCATACTGCTGCAAACGTCGTCTAACTGTTCGTGCAGATGGTTGTTGTCTTGCAAACGTCCCCATCTGTTGACTCAGGGATCGAGACGTGGCTGCACGATTCGTCACAGCCATGCGGATAAGATGCCTGTCATCTCGACTGCTAGTGATACGAGGCCGTTGAGATCCAGCACGGCGATCCGTATTACCCTCCTGAATCCACCGATTCCATATTCTGCTAACAGTCATTGGATCTCGACCAACGCGAGCAGCAATGTCGCGATACCATAAACCGCAATCGCGATAGGCTGCAATCCGACCTTTATCAAAGTCGGAAACGTGACGGTACGCATTTCTCCTCCTTACACGAGGCATCACAACAACGTTTCACCAGGCAACGCCGATCAACTGCTGTTTGTGTATGAGAAATCGGTTGGAAACTTTCCTCATGTGAGCACGTTGTAGGTGTCGCCACCGGCGCCAACATTGTGTGAATGCTTTGAAAAGCTAATCATTTGCATATCACAGAATCTGCTTCCTGTCGCTTAAATTTCGCGTCTGTGGCACGTCATCTTCGTGTTGCAGCAATTTTAATGGGCAGTAGTCTATTATGTCGCTGCGATGCGACGGTTCATTTCTTTTACATTATAATTGTTTGATAACTTCAGTCCATCAGGCGTTTCCTATTGAGGGTATACTAATGTATGTGAGGCGAAAATTACCAAAATATATCGGTGAGGAATCCAGCGGCCACACACCTTTGAGTAGCGCTACTAGCACCACCAACAGAGACGTGTAGTTGAGGATCGATGTGTCTGATTGTGATTCATCGATAGCTTCGAATCAGAGTACCCGCTGGTTCCAACATTTCGAGAGTGACAACTGTGTACGGCTGGCTGGCATGCCGGAGAACGGGCAGGATTACGATGGTGACAGATGCTTCGCCCAACGACTCGGCGTGCGTTTGTTTACTGCCAGCAATACGAAAGCGCCTTTGAATATTTTCAGTTCTCTGGTTTGCGCCGAAATGATACTTGATGACTGCTGTCTGCTTGGAACGAACCTCCGTTACAGACGCCATTTTGAAGGCTATGTATAGCGCCACCACCTGTCGGGACTTCGTGAAACTATTGGGGCAATATTCCACAATGAACCAATACAAATTCAGCATTTTTGAAACGAAACTGACCAATAAAAAAGTAATACATTATTTATTGAACGTCCATCGCAGATACGATAGAGAAGCTGAAAAAGTATTACGTTCTTCATTCAGAACATTATAGCTCAACATTTCGATTTTTGTGGTATTTGGTGAAAAAAGTTTGAGTGCGTGAAAAGTGGTCCTGTAATAACGTGTGAGTGATGCAGAGATCCGTGTGATAAAAAAAAGGAGTGAATAAAATTGTGGCGTTCAGTGGCTGTCCCTCTTTCCTTTTCAGTCAGCGGCCGGCACTCGGCGCTGATAAGACCGGCAGGGAGCTCCACCTGAGGGCTCTCCGTGCGCCCCCTCCCCCTACCACTCCCTCCCCCTCTCACTCTCTCTAGTGGCACGTCCCACTGGTGTGGAAGAGCAGTGGGGGTGGCAGCGAGGGGTGAGCCGAGCTATTGTTGAGAGGCGCCACGCACCACGCTCCGCGCTGCCGGCCCGAATCGCTCGGCTATTAATTGCTTTTCCGATGAGCCGACTCGTCGCTGACACTGAAAGCCGTATCCGACGACCCATAATGGAGACAATTTGGAAGCAAACGAAGAGTTCGACAAAACTAGTAATCTAGCGTGAATGGCGTTGCTTAAAGAAGAACCATACGCCGTCAATTACTGTTGAAATGGAGGGAATGGTCTGCCCAGCACCAAGTATACCTGTCACTAACGACTGTATAAAAAAAAATCAACTCGTGCACTAGCGGCTTAATTGTGAATAATTAGAAACTAATAAAAGGCTAACGGTCTGATCTATATTGTATGCTCAACAGGAAAGGTCATAATTTCAAATGGTGGCAAAAACATCGATGAATCAAACAGAATCGTATAAATAAAAGTTATATTCCGTATGGTTGGAAAATAAACGCTTACAGCCATTATTTTCATTTATTTGTCAGATTAAAAACTTCTTGAAATGCGTAATACGCACTCAGCTGCTCACAATAAACTTGCAACTGTTCATGTTACATGCCTACCACAAATTTACAATATCTGTACTAAATATGAGTCATTTATTAATGATGCACAGCAACCAGCCACAAGTTGGTTTTACGTTACGTTATTCAAAAAGTACCGTTACCAGTTTCGAATTTATAAAATTCGTTATCAGAGTTTCATGCTTTGGACAAAACATACTTGTATGATACTCGTACAATGGTTTACTGGGGATTTGCGCTACGAAAAATATTAATTCGCAGTTACAAACGTTTAACAAGGATGGTTCCCCAACAGATTTGAGTTAGAATGTACGTTACGTTAAATGTAGGTCTAAAGCATATGTTTCTGCAGTTTGCTTCTAAACAATTGTATTCGTAAATATGTTTGCATTTTTATCATTGCCTACGTCGTCTGCATAATTAACCACTTTCGTTTGGCCACAAAACGAACTTCTCATGTGTACCACATGCTTTGACTCACAGCATACGAAAACAAATACGGAATTTACAAAGTAGATGAGTGTCAAAATGCCGCGTTATTATGATACAAAGACATGACATTTTCCGGAAAGCATGTGTAAATTACTATTGTGTTAAACTGTAAAGGTATTTTACACTAAAAATAGCCCTGCATACTTTATAATCCGGAAGCCGAAAGACCTCATTGCCAAATACTATACTTCTGAAATAGCTGCACTATACACAACATACATGCCTCTATTAAATACATCCCACAGCTAAATTTGCATCACTGAACATAGTTAATCTACATATAATCAGCCCTGTTAAAGAGACTATTACTACTACAAGAAAAAATTCCATTTAGGTATAAGAAAATTTGTATTGCAGAGACCTGTTAACTCATAGAAATATTCACACTCATCCTGGAGTAGAATTATTTTAGCTTCAACGACAAATTTGACCAACAAAATGATGGCTTGGCAATGGGTGCATTGGCAACAGATCTCAGCAAAATCTACAAAAATTTTAAATTCACAGTTGAGTGAGAAACAAATCAGAGCAGAAATTTTGTAATAGTAACTACAAACATAAACTTAAGATCTACAGGAAACCCACCACCACAGACGTCAGCACTGACACAATTCATCACGATATCCCAGCGAACACAAAATGTTATATTTTAAGAGCAGTGGTACACTGAATGCAAAAAGGACCTATGGGTCACATAGATCAATAGAATGAATTCTGTGTAATTGAAACAGTTGCTCGCATTAATGGATACCACAGACTAGCAGTTCCAACAACATTAAACCCAAAACAAATCAGTTGCCCGCAGAAGCCAAACCTAAATATACTGTTATCCCATAGACAGGCTCACCATCCAACCAAATTGTAAACTTATTTCAAAAGAAAAATATTAATAGCACTTTCTCCACTAATAGCAAATTACAACGCAAAGTGATCAATGATGTAAATATTTCCAACCCCCTCCTTTGGTAAATCAGGTACATAAAAACTCCACTGTGACTTTTAACCAAAATTCTACATTGGTCGAACTAGTGAAAATTTCGAGATTAGGTGCAAAGAACAGGCTTGGAAAATTGAACAAATCTAGATTTGCAGCCCACATTGCAGAATAATGCCATCCAGTGAGAAACACTGCGAGCAACATGAAAACATTACAATAATGGAAAAGCTCCAGTTTGCTTTTGTTCTACAATATATTGTAGAACAAAAGCAAACTGGTGCTTTTCATTTATTACAATGTTGTTCTACCAAGGACCAACGGAAGAGTCCGTTAACAAGAAAATATTACATTTATTAGAAAAAGGAGACAGTATGAATCGGACACCAGAAATGAAAGCAGCGAGGTACGTAACATCAGACTGACGCCCACGAAGTAGATAAAGTTACGGCATTAATGAATAACCAATGACGGACGGAGCAAGAAGGACATCAAAAGTAGACTAGCACTAGCAAAAAGGTCATTCTTGACTCGAAGAAATCTACCTGCCTCAAACATAGACCTTAATTAGAGGAAGAAATTTTTGAGAGAGATAGTGAAGCATGGACTGTGGGAAAACCGGAACAGAGTGAAACATGGACTGTGAGAAAACCGCAACGGAAAAGAATCGAAGCATTTGAGATGTGGTGCTACGCATGAACATTCAAAATTAGGTGGACTGATGAGGTAGGGAATGAAAAGTTTCTGTGCAGAATCACAGAGGAAAGGAGTATATAGGGAACACTGACAAGAAGAAGGGTAGGATAATAAGACATCTGTTAAAACGTCAGGAATAATTTCCATGGTACTAGAGGGAGATGTAAAGGGTCCAGTTTTAACTGAGTACGTTGGTTACAAGTGCTAACCTGAGATGAAGAGGTCAGAAAACCGATGACTAAAAAAGAGGAAGCAGACTTACACACACACACACAAACAGGTCCCTTGATAATTAATGAACAGACTGAGTTGGTTAACACTCCTCTCCTGGAAGTCTTTTAGGGAGTACTTTCCACACTCCAGTATACAGTATACGATGTTTATATACCTCTCTGCAGATCAAGTAACTAATTTGATAATATTTTATGTATTTAAATAGTCAATATTATTCGTGCCGCTCAATATTAATAAATTTTAATGGACTATCGTAATCACAATTCAAATAGTGTGTAAGGATTTCACATATTTTCTTGTCCACAATTGTTTCTCTGTCATTTTGTAAAATAGGTTTTAACGCTGTAATTCACATAATCCCATTTTCTATGTTTATCTATCTGGATTTAGTGCTGTACATTTAATGAAAAATAGTTTTTAATTTAACGCAACAGTTATGTAGTGTATGTGATAGGCATTCTAGTACGTATGTAGTGCCGCCCATACTTAATATATGTTCAATCACATGCTGAGAAGAGGCTTCAAAGTTTTATTAACTCGAAGCAACAAAACAGAATGAATCAGTTGCTTTAAACCACTTGTCAATATAGAGCAAGAAGAGCACAAAATAAACGTAAAGCCAAATAATTACAACTCCAAGGTGTAATAAATACACATTAACACAGCGTTCCAAGTGATGGATACAAACTTGGCGGCTGATGTAGTTAATTTGTCAGTGTACGGTCACTCAACCCGCGCCACAACTGCGGCTCTGAATGGCACGAATAGAGCTAATACGTGGGACCGCAGCAGTCGACGCTCGTAGCGGTCGCTACAGGAGCGACCTTGGTGAAAACGGAACGTGGAACGTCTTCTCTGAACCGACCGGGAAATTGCCGTCTCGTCCGGGGTGGATGGTCAGTGTAGGCGTTGGGGATGGGAGTCGGGTGTAGCTTCTATATCGCGTACAGCTCTCGACCACAAGGTAGGTGATGTATCCTTGAAAATGTAAGCGGCCTTACCTCTGCTAAGAGACATGGTGGTCTGTTTTGCTTTCACTTTGATGACCATAGTGTGTGTGTGTGTGTGTGTCTGTGCAGGACACGGTGGGGTCCAGTGTATGATTGCTGCAGTGATGGCTTAACGCATCCTGTATGTAACATCACGTATGAATAGCTGTCGAGGTCATTGTGTACAAAAGTTGTTGGAAAACTATGCATGGAGGTCTTAGTAGGTTTGATGTGGTTTACATGTTCCTGAAACTTGCGAAGGACCTCAAGCTCACCGTCCATTACAGACAGTAAACTGGCATCGACTAACTCCATTAGCAGGCGCAAAGCCTCACCATAATCTAATCCTGCTGCTGAGGACTCTATATCAGGCTTGTACGTTGCTCATAGCCCCAGCAGGACTATGGGCAGTGCAGATGTCTAAGATTTCTCATGGCTCATTATCAACATTTCACCATGCCATTTCTGGCCGAGTAATGATGGATGTAGCCACAGAACTTCGTCAGCTGCACGAACAAGTCTGATTCAAACTATTGGCCCCCGTAAATAGTGATATGGAGTGGACAGCCAAAACCCGCCAGAAAAGTTGACGTGAAAGCGGCTTCTAGTCTTTCTGCAGAGATGTTGTCTGTAGGTAATACCTCTGGCTATTGTATATAACTGTAAATATAAAACGTGGGCTGTTCTATGGAGGAAGTCGTACCATCACGTCAAGGTGTATGTGGACGAAGCATGAAGAAGTGTCCGATTGGGAGATGAACATGGAGAGTGATTTTGAAAAGCTGGCAACACTGACAATTTCTTGTCCACCTGTGGCAACCTCTTTCTATCCCTGGCAACACGACCCAATGAGATACTAGCTTGAATGTCGATTGACCTCGTGGTTGACAAAGATTATTTAAGGCCTCGAACAATGCGACATGCAATGGGGACCAAAGGGCGTAATCTACCAAGTGACATGTCACAATACTACTTCATGTCCTTGCCTGGCGTGTCGACTAGCTATAACTTGAGTGCTGCAGTGCCATCATACAGTATGATGTGCAGCTTGGGATCTTCTTGTTGTGCCTCGGCAAGGCCCATAATGTCTACAGGCCGAGAGACACTGATAATTTTTTAGAGACAGTCCACAACCACATTAGCGAATGTCCGTAATAAATTGGTTTATGAATTCCAGTTTGTTGTACTGCTACAGGAAGCAAGTGTTGGAGTTTTCCTTGAAAGCTTGTGGTAATTGTATACCACGAGCTGTCTCTCCTCAACCTGCGGCCGCGGCCACGCGTTGTCCTCCCATTGCTGTAGGGCCGTACCAATGGCTAACATACTGGCATCCACTGCTAATGCCAATGAAGTTTTGAATGTGGTGTGCGCCAACAGGGCTCCTTATGTTAGACTCTTTTTGGTCGCTTTAAAAGCTGCATTCATCTCCACGGTCCACAGCACAGAGGAACTGTTCTTAAATGTTCAAATGTGTGTGAAATCTTATAGGATTTAACTGCTAAGGTCATCAGTCCCTAATCTTACACACTACTTAACCTAAATTAACCTAAGGACAAACACACACACCCATGCCCGAGGGAGGACTTGAACCTCCGCCTAAGATCGCTCGGCTAATCCCGAGCGGCGAACTGTTCTTAACTTTGGGACACAGCCACTGCTGTGTTCAGTGCCGCCTGTTGTTTTGCAGTGAGTGGTAAATCACGGCGAAAAAACTGAACATTTCTAGGAATCTACATAGCTCTTTCATTGCATAAGGATTAGGTAACTGCAGTATGGCTTCAGCCTTCTCAGTCAATGGTAATGAGCGTATTGAAATATTTGATGACCCAGGAACTTCAGGTTTTCCAAACACACACGTCGCTACGTTCAGCACTAATATGTACTTTTTGAAACACTGAAGAACTTCTCTCTGGCGCTGGTGATGTTGATCTTAGACGATGAATACACTAACATGTTGTCCAAATAGGCCAAACAAATGTCAGCTGACGTAAGACTTGGTCTCATACGAGCCAAAAGGCGTAATAATCGTGGTCTTCGGGCTTTCCTCTATTGCCACGGGAAACTGGGTATACGCCTGTGCGCAGTCTGTAACAATGAATATAGTGACTCCGTGCAGAGCCTGGTTAAAATCTCTTAATAGTGGTATTGGGTAGCGATCAGGCACTGATCGTGAGTTGAACGCCTTCTAATTGCCTCACGTACTCCAGGCTCCTCACTTTTTGGGTACTAAATACAGTGTGGATGCCGATGCGCTGCTGAAAGATGGGATGATGCCTCCTCCCAACATATCGTCGAATTCCACCGTAGCAATGGCGAGCCGTCCTGAAGCTAATCTTCTCTGCCGGCAAGACACAGACTTTGGTTTTTATGTAGTGGACCGAGTCATGCAAAATATGCTGTGGCGCACGTGGAAGTCTCATTAAGGTTAGGAATTCACGCAGGAGTCGGCGGTACTCCTCGTCCGCATTCTGTATGACCTTAATGTACGTTCTGGCATCACGATGGTACCCAGTGGCCGTAAGCCCGGTTATATCGTCTACTAGGCGGGCATTTGCTAAGTCCGTCAGGAGCTGGTAATGTTCTACGAAATCGGCTCCTATGATTACTTCGGGCATGTCCGCTACAGCAAAATCCCATGTGAATTGACGGCGGAGTACTAAATTCAATTCTTCATGTCGCGTGCCGTACGTCGCAATTGCTGAATTATTTCCGGTGGACAAACTAAATGCAGTGGATGATCTTCAACAGCGCAGTAGCACTCTGGGGGTTGGTGTATATTTTAGCCTGCTCACCAGATCATCTGTGGTACCAGCAGGTTGACAGACCGGCGTCTAGTATGGACTGAGTCGGGGAATGGTTCCTAGATCGCTTGCAGCTGCTTCCTCTGTAGCGACTAGGACCTTCTTGCAACACCTCCTTGCGACGTAAAGTGAGACGTGATGTGGAGGGAAGCTGCTGGCGTGTGAAAATATGGATAAATCTGGACTGACGTAGACGACGGGCACTCCTATGGTGTCTGGAGCTAAAATGTGGGTTATGAAAAAGACATGCGAGAACATCTACTCGTACTTCGTTCGCTCTGCTCCGTTCTTCCTTACCATCTCCGTAGTCTTCCAGCGTCATTGAGATAGCAATTTTTTGCACATTCACTGAACCATCATTCTTGTTGCGCTCCGTGTGTTGGGTTACATTTTCTTGAACACCTCAGCTCTTCTCTTCGCGTTCCTTCTGCATTCTCAGAGAAAAAGTAACAGTTCTAGTCTCTCTTTGAAAGACATTTATTTTTTCAGACTTATCAGCAGCGGCTCACGTAAACTACTCAGACAGAATGAAATCCACATTTCCTCTCTGCCTTTTCATACACTGGAATCGTGGTGGCGCATCTCTCATTTCATCTTATCCGACGTGATAGTTCACTGTTACTGATATGAAATCACGAATTTCCATCAAGTGTTTCATCTTAGAAACAGATAAATCACAAGTTATAAATATTTCAACTACTCCGAAACGGGTAATCGGATTTTCAAGAATGAAACGGCGTTGTACTGTTTCGATTTAACACCAAAAATTAAGACAGTTCGATTAATAATATTTAATATAGCTTTGAAAAGATGCTACATGTCATTTAGTAAGGATTTTCTCCTAATTAATTTGGAGTGGAAACAGAATTAAGATATCGTAAAAGGTCCTGGAAATATTTAAGGTGCGCAAACAGCTGAACCACTTTTATATTACACTGCCTGATAGTACACACTCATTGAATTAAATCGTTATTTTGAGCGACATTCATTGTATTGAAGCTTTTCAAAAGTAAACCGCCAGTAATTCAAGCCCAAAACGTATACAATTATCAAAGCAGAAGTAAATAGTCATCGTAGGTGATTACATAATAGCGCTGCTTCAGCAATTTTTGAAGTAAATTTAGATGGTTAATGAATAGTTGAGACATATTCTGTGAGGCTCTGCAAAACGTACGGTTGTAATCCGAGAAACACCGAAGAGCACTTACACACGAAGCGTGAAAATTCGAACCGCAAGGCACATTGTGAACTATTGACAAAAGACTAACATATTGTCACCAGCAATAAAACACTTAAAAATGTTGTTTCAGTTTACATATGGTTCAAATGGCTCTGAGCACTATGGGACTTAACACCTGTGGTCATCAGTCCCCTAGAACTTAGAACTACTTAAACCTAACTAACCTAAGGACATCACACACATCCATGCCCGAGGCTGGATTTGAACCTGCGACCGTAGCGGTCACGCGGTTCCAGACTGAAGCGCCTAGAACCGCACGGCCACACCGGCCGGCTTCAGTTTACAAATCGAAATTCGCCATTAAGTACGTCTTTAAGTATGTTGCTCAATTTAATTCATAGAATTTCGTCGTATTTACTAACTCTGAAAACAAATGAACTGAAAATGATAACACAGTTGTATATACGAAAATGGGTGGTATTTAGCGAAACATATTAAAGAATCTTTTTTAGAAATAACAATGTCTGAAACTATATGGATACAGTGATATAAAATGTAGCTTGCTACACTTGTGCTAACTTGGCAAATCCCAAAATCCCATAGTCTGCAGATTTGACGAAACAAATGTCACCTAGAGATCGCGAACGCTTAGCACCGCTGAAGGAAACCCTGTTGTTGGGTGCTGTGGCTCAAACGGTACAAGAGGGATTTTCGGAGTGTAAGTGGTCTATTAGACTGCATCGAACTTGTTCCGAATGCAGAGAATAAGAACTGGAGTGTAGAAATGGAAAATACTGATGAATGAGGTACATTGGGAAGGAGACCTAACCCATATAGACTGTGACATCGTTATAACTGAGTACTGTGAGCAACCAGCAGTTGTTTTACAAAGAGAGAGTTCGGTTGTGCATGTAACATGTGGACTAGTCACACAATTCTGGATTTTTCTCAAACTGTTTTCCGGTTGTTTGGGAGGGGGAGGGTTTATTGCGCAACAAAAGAAATGCACACATAGGGTGGGCGTGGTTTGCTGTGCGACAAAAAGCTCCGGCTGGACGTCCATGGTGAGTGCCGCTTTCGTAATTGCTGCATCAGTGCTGTCCGCTACCGAAAGTCATGGGCTATGCGCGTGGCCGCCAATCCTTAGTAATATCAGTATATGTGCACACGATAGCGACCTCATGAGATACAGAAAGCGACGACGCACTGAACAATAAGTGAACCCTTTTGTATTTATCTTAAGTAAGTTTAATGAGAAGGAATAGGATAAAGAAAAAGCTAAAATTAATAGGTGTATAAACGAAAGTGATAAAGACGGTCACCAAGGTCTTACTTCGCCAATAAAAGGTAGCGTTATGCAAATGTGATCAAAAGTCAGTTTAATTAAGAAAACAAGACAGCTATACCCAATATAAATGCGGTAGGTGTTAGGGAACTTTCGTACACATCATACACCATGATTGTTTTGAGCTGTGAAATGTTTTCGTAGTTAAAATCACACGTAATTGAAAAACTATTAAAGTTATGAAAACACTGATTGTAGCGCAGAAAGATTAATTGGCCACTTTGTTAATAACAAAGTGGAACATTATTTTTGTTAATAACAAATGTAGGCATTATTAAAAACATAACAAAATTCTGGAAGTTAAATGATTATCTTAATTATGATTAGAAAATCCGCAGTCGATTCCAGAGAGAGTTTCTTTCGGCATGGAGCGCCGAATCCTTAAGGAGTTAAAGGCAGACTGGCAGTGGACAGTTGTGGCATGGTCGGCTAAATGTGACAGTTGACATTTAGAGCGGTTTCCTTTGCTCCTCTCGAAATTCGTTTTACGGAAGGCCGAAGTGCACTTTAATTCTGGAGATGTGGCAAGGGCACCCTCCTGGCTCTCAGAGAAAGGTAAAAATATAATGTACTCAGGTGTTTTTCTTTCAAGAAAATTATTTAAAAGCTGGTACACGCAAGCTTTTAACAGGGTCGAAACTAGAGCTTTTTATGACCACTTACAAGTCAGCATTTGTCTTTCAAAATTTTAAAAATACTCCATATCCCAAAGTCTTACTTTTAAGTGAATTTGAATTGTTATCTTTATCAGCCGATGTGCTAAGTGCACTTGAAAGACAGGGATTTTTGTTTTCATATGTTTCTTTAAAAGGTCTTTTAAAGCTGTCTTTTAGTGATTTAGAAATTAATAAGCTACCTTACTTGTACTGATTTTATTGAAATAGATAGTTAATTCCTCCAATTAGCAATCACAGCCCCATTGCATTATGGCACTAACCATTCGCAGATTGTTTTGCTACGGAAGGCTACTGCTACAATTTCATTTCTTACAATTAAATTAACTGCTGACTAATTTTGGGGACGCCATTAGCTGACCCCATGTATCTTTTATATAAACTTTTTTAAAATTCTTGTTGTAAATGAAAATATACAGGCCGACGACAAACAAAGTTCGGCGGGCCGACGGAGCAGCTCGCTGTCATAGTCCTCGTGGCAAATCAGCAGCACATTTCGCTTTGAACTTACGGGTTTTTTAGGTGCATGCCCACAATATTTGTAAAAGTTTAGGAACTGAATAGTGATTTTTACGCTATTTCATGATTTCTCGGACTTTTTTCGAAAATTCTATTGCGGTCGGTGAGAACTTTTAAGACGTCTCAGTAGCGTATGCTGAGAGTATGACTGAATTTTTCATGGTAGTCACATTCGGATTTGCATTCATTTGTGGATTGTCAAACATACAGAGAACGTAACAAAACTAGTGCGTTATCAGTCGGGTGTGTCTACTCTGAAATCAGCAGGCATCTTTGGAAGTTCAGAACTGTGTCATAGTCTCCCCTTGAAAATAGCATCCAGAAGATCGGAAGAAGTCTTTCCTGGACAACCGTCCGAAGTATCGACGAATATTCTGTCCGCCGGCAAAACTTTAAAAATCGTAGGAAAACTACTCAGACCATACTTTGGGGTGAAGGTACGCACAGGAAACAAGCGAACTTTATAAAGTCAAAGAAAGCCAAAAAATATCTTTACTTCAGGTATCCTTGAAAGAATATTGCACCAATACGTGCAAGTCAAACCGCTGGTGAAATCATTATATTTTACGTGTAATGAAGATTCGTTCACATATCTTATGCATGCTCAAACTATATTCTAATGGCGTTGTTTGAGATTCAGTCTATCATGATATATGAATAGATGGCAGAGGAAAGCTCAACATCAGTACTTCACACTTTTAAGTATGGAGATAATTAGAAAAATTTGTATATGCACATAAACATTACTGATACAGAGATGTTTTACATTACTGGCCATTAAAATTGCTACACCAAGAAGAAATGCAGATGATAAACGGGTATTCATTGGACAAATATACTAGAACTGACATGTGATTACATTTTCACGCAATTTGGGTGCATAGATCCTGAGAAATCAGTACCCAGAACAACCACCACTGGCCGTAATAACGGCCTTGATACGCCTCGGCATTCAGTCAAACAGAGCTTGGATGGCGTGTACAGGTACAGCTGCCCATGCAGCTTCAACACGATACCACAGTTCATCAAGGGTAGTGACTGGCGTATTGTGACGAGCCAGTTTCTCGGCCACCATTGACCAGACGTTTTCAATTGGTGAGAGATCTGGAGAATGTGCTGGCCAGAGCAGCAGTCGAACACTTTCTGTATCCAGAAAGGCGCGTACAGGATCTGCAACATGCTGTCGTGCATTATCCTGCTGAAATGTGGGGTTTCGCAGGGATCGAATGAAGGGTAGAGCCACGGGTCGGAACACATCTGAAATGTAACGTCCATTGTTCAAAGTGCCGTCAATGCGAACAAGAAGTGACCGAGACGTGTAACCAATTGCACCCCATACCATCACACCGGGTGATACACCAGTATGGCAATGACGAAAACACGCTTTCAATGTGCGTTCACAGCGATGTCGCCAAACACTGATGCGACCATTATGATGCTGTAAACAGGACCAGGATTCATCCGAAAAAATGACGTTTTGCCATTCGTGCACCCAGGTTCATTGTTGAGTACACCACCGCAGGCGCTCCTGTCTGTGATGCAGAGTCAAGGGTAACCGCAGCCATGGTCTCCGAGCTGATAGTCCATGCTGCTGCAAACGTCGTCTAACTGTTCGTGCAGATGGTTGTTGTCTTGCAAACGTCCCCATCTGTTGACTCAGGGATCGAGATGTGGCTGCACGAACCGTTATAGCCATGCGGATAAGATGCCTGTCATCTCGACTGCTAGTGATAGGAGGCCGTTGGGATCCAGCATGGCGTTCCGTATTACCCTCCTGAACCCATCGATTCCATATTCTGCTAACAGTCATTGGATCTCGACCAACGCGAGTAGCAATGTCGCGATACGATAAACCGCAATCGCGATAGGCTATAATCCGACCTTTATCCAAGTCGGAAACGTGATGGTACGCGTTTCTCCTCCTTATACGAAGCATCACAACAACGTTTCACCAGGCAACGCCGATCAAATGCTGTTTGTGTATGAGAAATCAGTTGGAAACTTTCCTCATGTCAGCACGTTCTAGGTGTCGCCACCGGCGCCAACCTTGTGTGAATGCTCTGAAAAGCTAATCATTTGCGTATCACAGCATCTTCTTCCTGTCGGTTAAATTACGCGTCTGTAGCACCCTTCGTGGTGTAGCAATGTTAATGGCCAGTAGTGTATCAAGGAGTCACGGGTGCTTGAAACCATACGACACTACAAGAGAACCTCTTAAAGTGAACTACAGCATGAAATTCCCTGAATCAGTGCATGTGTAGAAATAAGAGGAGGTCTACTGGCGTTTTCCACTATTGTCTATGAATTGATAACCTTCTGAAAAACTGTTGTGAAGCTATAATTGCAAACATATTTTTACCCGAAGCTCAAACAATAAACATATATGATCAAATGAACTTTTTTCCTTTCTTTTAATAGGAGAACCTTACTCTCAAATTTTTCCGCGAATTTTTTAATACTCTGTAAACGAGCTTTCCAACAGAGGTACGGAAGAGTTACTTTTTGGACTTTTGTCTTGGATGCGTCTTCCGCATGACTAGGGGAGGTTCGGTTGATAGGTCGTCTGGGAATATTTTTCTGATTCATTTATTCATTTTCTCAATATTACAGCTTGTTATCTTGATAAATAGAATGGGCAGTCGAGCCCCATTATTTCTGTATAATAATTACTTGTGTAATAGCTACATCTATCTGTTACATTCCATCATTACAAACACTGCTTGCTACGATTACTACTTCCAAACTATTACTGACATCGTAGTCAATTTTAGAAATGTTTCTTTTAAATATCATCATCGATCTGTGAGAATATCCAGCCACTGTTCACATTTCATTCAAATAGTCAGACTTCAGCACCCTATAAAATTCGATATTCAAGCGGTTTTCCGAAGAAGCTCGGTGAGTGGCGATTCAAGCAACTCATGGGTACACAGGTAACGGCCTCTCTGGACACTACCTCGTATGCGTTTATGAAAAGGATATGGTAAGGCTATCGCGTTTTAGAGATGAGAAACTAGCCCAGGACAGCAACGTGATGATGACTATATTCTAGGGCAGTTCTCCAACTAGGAACTATGCCTTAGATGGATCTCGATTTCTTTAAGGCATCGCAAGAAACTTCACGTTTCCCACATCCCACTACATGAATACTGGGCTGGCAGCCAAGTCACGCCTCAGTCACTCGATTTGCAACCATTTAGAAACTGAGGGTAACGGGGTGGCGACAGGAAAGGCATCCGGCCGCCCTTTAAATTGACCACGGCAAAAAGATCGAAGTAAACGTAACCTTAGTTTAGCCTTTTCTACATTTACATGGTTACTCTGAAATTCAGAATGAAGTGTCTGACGGAGGGTTCATCGAACGGTCTTCAAGCTATATCTCTCCCTACTATTGAACGGCGCACAGGAAAAACGAACGCTTAACCCTTTCCGTGTCAGCTCTGATTTCTCTTACTTTATTGTGATCATGATTTTTACGTATGTAAGTGGATGCCAACAAAACATCTTCGCACTCACAGGAGAAATTTGGTGACTGAAATTTCATTAGAAGGTACTGCCGCAACGAAAAACGCCTTTGTTTTAATGATCGCCACCCCAGTTCACATATCTCATCCGTAGCACTGTCTCTACTACTTCGCGATAAAACAAAACGAACTGCCCTTCTCTGGAATTTTTTGATGTCTCTCGTCAATACTAACCGGTGCGGATCCCACACAGCACAGCAGTACTCCAGAAGAAGGCGTACAAGAATAGTGTAAGCAGTCTCTTCATTGCACCTGTTGCATTTTCTGAGTGTTCTGTCAATAATTCGGAATCTTTGGTTTGCCTTCCCCTCAACATTATCTATGTGATCATTCCAGTTTAAGTTATTCTTAATTGGAATCCCTTGGCATTTTGTTTGATTGACAGCTTTTAGAGGCGTGCTATTTATCATGCAACCAAACTTTAGTGGTTTCCTCTTAATACTCATGAGGATGACATCACACTTTTCACCATTTGGTGTGAGCTGCCACTTTTCGCACCGTAGAGATGTCTAAATCATTGTAGAATTTGTTTTGATCATCTTACCACTTTACAAGACGGTAACAATCTAAGTGGGCTGCTGAGATTGTCTCCAAATCGTTTATGTAGATTAGGAACAGCAGGGGGTCTATAAAACTTCCTTGGGGAACGCCAGATATTACTTCTTTTTTAGTCGATGACTTTACGTCAACTATACGAACTATGACCTTTCTGACAGGAAATCGCGAATCCAGTCACACAACAGACAGTACCCCATAGGTACGCAATTTGAATACAGTAGTTTGTGAGGAATGGTATCAAAAGCCTTATGGAAATCTAAAAACATTGAATCAACGTCCCCTGTCGATATCGGTCAGTACCTCGTGAGAATAAAGAACAGGTTATGTTTCATAAGAACGCCTTATTTTCAATCCGTGTTAGCTGTTTCTCATTATATCGTTTTCTTCGACGTAATTCGTAAAGTCCGAGCACGGTTTATGTTCCAAGACCCTACTGCAAATCGACTACAGTAATATGGGTCAGTAATTCAGCGGATTACGTCTACTTACTTTCTTGGGTATTGTGTCTGACTTCTGCACCTTTCCATTCTTTAGCTGAGGAACTTCACCAACGCTGGTTATTTTGCGTTCTTTTTAATGTGGCGTGTTTTTTTCGTTTCTTCTCCAACAGTGTTCTGACCTGTTTTGTATACCTTGGGGAATCATTGTCAGCTCTTATTTGTGTATTTTCTTCTGTCAACTGCCGTCGATACTATTTCTTTGAATTTAAACCCCATCTGGTCTGAGACTGGAAGCAGCGGAGACGTCTCTTAGAAAGAGATTAGTCCATTCGATCCCAACCGCTTAGCCTTCGAACCGCGTAGTTTCAGCGAACTCAATTTACTCCAGTTTCTTAGGAATGTATTTCTTCTGCTCTGCCAGTCTTTTTCAGTCTCTTACTGCAGTTGTAATTCGTAGCGGACGAAAATTAGCGTTCGTTGTGTCTGGAAGGACGAAAATTAGCGTTCGTTGTGTCTGGAAGGACATTCTTCGTGACGAGGTTTCCAGCGAGCGCTGAACTGCCGGCAATTACACGCCTTGAGTGTGCCTTTCAGCGTCTGTGCTATGGCGCTTCAACTGGAATGCAAGATAAACGCTGAATGGGCACATTCACTGACATTCCATTTCTAGTGTCCACGCCTGTCAAACGGGTCAGGCCCATAGATGAATCAACTCCCTCTGCCTCGATAAGTGTGAATGCACTCTCATTGTCGCATAACAAATAATAAACAATAAGCGCCATGATTAAAATTTTCAGGAGGAATACACTAACAGAGAGCACCGCCGTCGCAACTAATAGGGTAATTTTAAATTTGGATATTTTGGATCTCAGATATTTGAACATATCGGATATTTCTTGGTTTTCGCTTATCATAGAGTCTTTACTGGTCAACCTGTTTCAATTATGGTAAAAGTTAGTCGTAATTTAGCGTAAATTAAGACTGGTATGTGGATATTTTGGCCGCCATTCTGACAACTGTATGAAAATCTCAACGGTAAGAAATGTTTGTCATCGTAAGATAGGATTGGCTGAGAAGCGACAAACATGAGGAACAATACAGTAGAAAAAATGTGTGAGAACATTTGTCCTACATTTACCAGGGATACTCTCTGAGCTGAATAAATTGTCTAGTCAAGTTCTTTTGCGTAGAAATAACCTACGTCGCGTATCATTGTTTGTGCTCCATGTTGCTCGCGACTACAACAATTGTGTCTTCTGCATAAACGATATCGCCTCTTCGAGTCGCCAGTTCACCCTTGCGACATGGCTTCTCGATCTGAATCTTTTATCTCACCCCCAATGCCTTTTCCTTAATTTATGAAAGATATAGAGAGAAAGTGTGGTGTCACCGCCAGACATCACACTTGGTAGGTGTTAGCCTTTAAATCGGCCGCGGTCCGTTAGTATACGTCGGACCCGCGTGTCGCCACTATCAGTGATTGCAGACCAAGCGCCGCCACACGGCAGGTCTAGAGAGACTTCGAAGCATTCGCCGAGTTGTGCAGCCGACTTTGCTAGCGATGGTTCACTGCCTGCATCCGCTCTCATTTGCAGAGACGACAGTTTAGCATAGCCTTCAGCTACGTCATTTGCTACAACCTAGCAGGGCGCCATATTCAGTTACTATTGATATTGATACTGTGAATCATGTACCGTCAAGAGTGACGTTCATCATTAATGGATTAAAGTTAAGTATCAAACTAGCTACGTCCGCTTTCTAAATTCTAATTCCTTGTCATGTTTTAGACCTCACGTCAGTATAGTTCTTCCCTCCTCACGCCTGCCTGCGTGAGCTAAAACGCGTGCATTTCGGCCTCCTCTAGTAACATGGTGTTAGCTCTTCTGCCAACACTACAGACAGTGTAAAGCAGAGATTGGTTTCTACGTTCTTAGACGCTGCTTCCTTGTCTTTATTTTAGGTCTTGTAAAACAAAAAAAAAGGCTCTGTAATTCTTCTGTCACGAAAAGATTTCTCTCTCTTGACTCTCTGTCTTGGTTGGTACTATGTTCCAAGTGACGCTCATGGCAAAAAACGTTTTGAATAATTACTTAATTAATTGGGTAGAGGTGTTTTATAAGCACATGTACTGGACGTTTTTTGTCTATCGCGACGGATGGTGCGGCTACATCCGCCGTCTTGGTGGCGCAACGTTCTTACACACAGTGCCTATCCAGCAACGGTAGCGTGTGGTTTGTCTGTCTACTACTTTTCTTTCTGTAACGTGTTAAAAGCTGCACTGCAATACAAAATCCCGCAGCCTGTAAGGTGCGTTCTGTGATTATGGTTTTTTTTTTTTTTTTGACAAAAAGCCGCAAACCAATTGGGATTTTGGATGGGAGGTGTTCTATCATCCACCGTACTGCCTAGATTTGGTGACGAGCGACCACCACCTCTTCCCAGCAATGAACACATGGCTAGCTACACAACACTTTGATACTGACGCTGAACTGCATACCGGTCTAAACCTGTGGTGTTACTTTGTAGATAGCCCTCGTATATCCTTAACTAATGAAAACCGTAAGTTATTATTTCGTAGCAGGCCGATTTCAATAGAATTGCAATCGCCATTGTTCAATGACGAAACGACGTGAGCTTCTTGATGTCTCATTCGTTGAACACCTCGCATCAAAGAAAGAAACTGTTTTTGTATACACGTAGTGTAATAATTTAATTTTCTTTCTTTTTATAAACTTTCGCGGTGAGGGAATTGGATTGAAATTTCACTGTCGAAAAAGTCAGAACAGTGACTGAAGCCATACACAACTCAATGGTCTGAACATCCAGCGATGGGAGAAAAGGAATGGAATTATTTAAGACCGTAATAATTATAATGAGAATCAGTCCCATAGCTGTTGAAATGAACTTTCATGACGTGGAAAAATGTATATGCGAAACTTTCCTGCTACTCGTATCTTTAAGTGTCACATTACTGGAGGATTTTTCCTTTTATGTAATTTTAACTAACATGATGGCGCATTTTAGTATATACCCCTAATCGCCAGTCGTTGCGGTGACCACCTCAAAAAATGTCTTCCAGCCTACACCAGCACCATTCACAAAGACTATCTCTATCTCACATATCTCTGTTTCAACCAAGACAAAGTCTCCTGTCGAATAACATTTTCCGTAATTCCCTGCATTTCCTCCCTCCCCTAATTTCACAGCTGCCTCGACTTTCCTCCGCATTAGTGTAATTCCTACAAAATGACAACACCAGCATTGTGATTGCGTCTGCTACATCCCCAATGAAACATCCAGCTACGAAAGAGCAAGTCGTATCTAGAGCAACAGCAGCAGCATCAGAAACAGCGGTGAAAACACATCGAGTGCCATTCGAAACATGTATACAATGCTGCTGCTGGTGATAATGCATCCTCACTGCGCTTCGTAAATTATCTATACAAAATAACAAGATGCAGTAGCTGAAACAGACATGGTAGCAACGAGGACTTGGGTTCCGCTTTAGCTGTTTCTTATAATCTCTTTCCAGATACTCACTCCTTTGTCATGGATGTTGAAAGCGGTTAATTCTTTTTCAGTGGTCTTCAGTATGAAGACAGATTTGATGCGGCTTTGCACGCTATTCTATTCTTTACAAGAAATATCACGTCTTCGTAAGTACTGCGACCTATCGCCATATGAACATCCTTACTGTTCAAATGGTTCAAATGGCTCTGAGCACTGTGGGACTTAACATCTGAGGTCATCAGTCCCCTATAACGTAGAACTACGTAAACCTAACAAACCTAAGAACATCACGCACGTCTATACACGAGGCATGATTCGAACCTGCGACCATAGCAGTCACGTGGTACCGGATGAAGCACCTAGAACCGCTCGGCCACCCCGACCGGCCGACCTTACTGTATTGCAACTTTGGCCTCCCCCTTCTACCTTATCATGCCTCCCCCCTCCCAAAATAATTCTTTTTTCTTAATGTTCCTTCCACTAATAAACTGATGGTTCCCTCATACCTCAAAATGTGTTCTATCAGCCGACCTAACTTTTGGTCAATTTGTGCCACAAATTTCTTTTCCCCAGTTCAATTCAATATCTCGTCATATCCATTCGGTTCACGGATCTACACTTCGGCATTCTTCTTTATTCTTACAAAAACCAGCAACAACAGCTAATCTCTGTTAATAATTTTATTTATTTAAACAAATAGTGGCCTTGCCTCTTTAGAGCCGCAAGATTGATTTTCAAATGGTTGTTAACGTTTAAAATTACACTTGGCTTATGCTGTGTGTTCGAAGTTGACTATTTTACGCTGTGAAGGAAGTTCCTTGCGCTCGTAATGTCCTACAGCGAGAAACGATGTGTGAAAATGAGTACTTTGTTGTAATCAGACTTAACAATGATCTAAAACAAAGTGATGAACAAAGTAAACAACTGAATTTTTAATTACTGACGTAGAAAATCTTGCGTTATTTTATAGACGTGTTAACTGCTTGACTTCATATTTCTCAGAACAAGGGCTAAGATTCAACACTTTTTCGTATACAGTGTGTAAAATACAAAATCTCTTATCCGCCACAACTGATGTTTGAAATTCCTTATTCCTTATCTAGGTGTGCTATTCCGATCGTCTTCAGATCGTTCGACAGTATTGTCTGTTAGATTTAGGTGACAAAAAAGTATATATGCACTTCTGTTTGGTTTTAGCCTGTGGCAATACTTTCAAGAATTACAGTATAGTTACGAAACTGTATTAAAAGGATGTTCACAAATAATACTGATAAATATTTTATTCTCATCTCCATCACGCCTGGTTGTTAATATGGGATCCTCTATAGGTACATATGTCTTCTTATAGGATCTTACTGCTAAAACTTGTTGGTCGTGTAGAACATATATACAAGTATTTATCTTATTAACATACAAACCCTGTAGAACGTTTTGAGATAAGTGACTCAGTAAAGCACAGGTTGCGGAGTAAGTGTGTAGATGATTATAGTTCCCAAGACATTACATGAAAAAAGAAAAAATGAATTGTTTAAAATTAATTCAGGTCTTTGAAAATAGTGTATAATATTAACAAAGATAGAAAAGTTTATCTAGTGTTATATGTAACGGAGTAAAATGATGACATAGTAAGTCACCAACGTTCAGATATGAGAGTCATAAAATAGTGTAAATGTAGTCGAACGTGCGCTATGAGACTGAAAGCACTGTACAGTTAATGATCCCACTTTAATGTCTCTTTTTCCTTTTTCTCCTTTTTCATTGTACGCAGCTGGTATCCCGGTACTGAAATGGTATATCAGTTGCCATTGGACCTGTATTACTGAACTGAACTTCAGCTTTTGGCTCACTCTCTCTATTTGAATTTTTATCGACTCGCGTAAGCCACCGAGATTCCAAATGATTTGCCTAATGTCGTTGCGCAACCACTCACATGCAAATTCGATTGCAGGCCCAGAGGTCCGCAGTTGGCCAATTTAAATGCTCGCTGCGCGCTGACCGTGGAATACGGCACCGGCTGCGAGCAGATATCGGAAGCTGCAGCTGTCGCAGCCGTTCTAGTATTACGGCAATATGCGCCCTAGTTGCTGCTCTATACCGCTCCCATTCATCTGAGGTAGGCACGTGTTTAGTACGTCATCGTTTGCAGAACGCATCAACGAGATTCCAAACTGGGAATATTCACGCCGGGCACTGTAGCTCATAAAGGATTGTCAGTGCACGAATTATTGCTTTCAGATCCTTGTCTAATACATATTTTTTTATCTAACTTCAGCAGATTAGGGTCATGTCTTACATTGCACCAGGGTTTTATAAACGCAGTACTTTTTAATTCATAGTTACCCAAAAAATACAACCGTAATACGATAAATAATCATAAAATGTTGGTAACAAATTTACGCTCACACTACCAAGCCACTTATTCCGGCTGTCACAGGTTGACTTTTTCCCTATAATAATTTTGTTTTAAGAGGTGCATGGTTGTGGTTTTAATGATACAATGATTGAAACTGTATTCGCACTATGTTTTAGTTTTGTTTTTATAGTAATTGTTGACAAGGTATTGGTGATGTTACGAAACTACAACGCTTGGTATGAAACGTGTTATTTTCTTATTTGTTAGTATAAGTTTAACCTAAGTCGTGCTCATAACAAAGCCAAGTGATTTTATATACGCTGGTTGCCTTCATATTTCCTAGACTCAGGATGGTTATGGAGACAACCTAGGTAAGCTAAGGATTATGCTCCAAGTATCACAGATAGGATGAAAAGTGCTATATGACGGAAGATTCAGTTAACATGACAAGTTGTGCCACAGAAACACACTTATCCTTCTTTTATAGCGGATTAGTGAGACAAAATGAAAGTCAACACTGCACATTTGGTTTCACAAACAGTGTTTTCAGCGAAAAATTACTCTAAAGTTCATCTACATAATGTCAAGTGGACATCTGCCCCTACAAATAAGGCCATTGTGGTCGCAAGATACACGTGGATGAAGGAGAAAATGAAGAAATGGTATCATGTTTGGACAACGTGTGTACTCATCTAAAAGTGATACATACGGCTATCATTTCGAAGTTACACCTCTGTGAGTTTAACGTTTTTGATCGTGATGTTCGTCAAAGTGTAATATATCTCATTCATGATGGTTTTTTGCTGCAGAACAAGAAGTCATCTATGATTATGAATGTGAGTGCACCTCTAATCCCAAATTGCAAACCAAAGTTTTTGCAACATATAATTATTATTTATGTCACCAAATAACAAAAAGTGCTTGAGAAAGGTTTAACATGTACTCCTTCTCACCCTCAATCAGAAAAATAACAATATGTTATGAATGTACATATTGAATATACTCTAATGGAAGATACCACTGCAAAATATTTAGTTGCCAATGCTGTCAATATAGAAACCAGATTTGATTGTAACATCCGACAGACTATTGATTTTCACACCCTCAAGTCCATCAAACAGAAATTACAACAAGATATCACTGTCACAAAATCTGATAAAGGCAACAGTATTGTACTCTTCAACAAATGTGATTATGTTGATAAAGTAAATGATTACCTGAATACCACACGATCTTATTAAATTTTTGAAAGAGGGTGTTAAATATGAAATCAATTCATGCAAAAGCATATTCTCTGATACTGAAGTTAACTGCTAACTAATATAAACCCAGTGCCTCCTAGAATGTATGGGCTTCGTAAACTGCATAAACAAAGTGTATTTATTCGTCCAGTTGTATCATCATTCACTGCTCCAACTTACAAACTAGCTAGTAAACTGGACACTTTATTTAAGAGAAAAATTAATTTCAACCAATTTCTATCTCTGTGGACCTCTAAAAACAATAAAAGAATATTTGTCTCACACAGTGATAAATTAGAATCCTTTGATGTTTGCAGTTTGTTTTCTGACATAGCATTAGTGGAATTCTTTGATATTCTGACTGAGTTGATGTACAAGTCTAATGTCAGCCCTTTGAACTGAATGACGTGGGATTGGCCCCTCAGACTTGCTTGGCACAGATATTTGCAGTTTCAATGGAGTCTTTATAAACAATTAGATGGCATAGCTATGGGTTCCCCACTTAATCCACTGTTGACTGAAGTATTTATGGATCAATTTGAACAACATTTTCTGAAAAAAAAGAACCTTTGAGTGCAAACCTCAAATACTGGTTTACATATGTAGATGATTTCCTGTGTATGTGGACTGGCACTACAAGACAGGTCAACACATTTTTGTAAAACCTAAACAGACCACATAAAAATATTCAGTTCACATTGGAGATTGGTAACTAATCCATAATTCTTAGAGCTCACCATTGACGTCATTACACAGACAAATTATTTCAAAATTTACAGAAAAATTACAACTACAGGCACATTAATACATGCTTGCTCAAACATACCATAGCTCACAAACATGTAGCTTTCCACTCAGTGGTACACCGTCTTGTATCTGTTCCCAAGACCACAGATGCTTTTAAAGCAGAGTTATATATGATAAAATTTATTGCCTTAACCAATGGCTACAGACCAGTCCTGATTGACCACATCTTGCGTAGAAAACAAAAACGGAAAATTGTATCCCTCCCCTATGCCCCATCTGCTGCCCTTTCCACTGTCTGCAAGAAATAGTGTACTTTACCATACCTAGTTTTAATTTTTTCATGTTTGTTCCTTTTATATATGTGTATTGTTCAGCTTCTTTACTTTTTAAAATGCAATACTATCACACACTCAAAGATGGCATTTACTGTATATTCCCACACACTCCTCCATTTTCCTGCTATTATTCATTTCTGTTTATCTTATTGATATTGCTTAAGTACCTTATAATTCTGTAGTTACAGTGGTAATTCTTTCTTCTTTTAATTGTTTTGTGTATCACTTCCATGTTTTATACCTCCAGAAGTAGCACTGCTAATTACTAATTTTATTTTATTTTATTTGTATTGTTTTGTTTGTTAATGTGAACTGTTATGTAATCTTCCTGTTCGTGGTTTGTGTTGACGTTTCTTCCTGCTTACTGCGTTTTTACTTATTTACTGTTCACCATTTTACTTTTTACATTGCATTGTCACTGCAATGTCAAAGATGTTATTTACTGTACATTTCTGCTTCAATTTAGATGTGTAACTTCTCTTCCTATATTGTTTACAAACATTATAATGTCTTTGATGACAACAGTCAGTAAATGTCTGAAGATGACCTTGTAAGCGAAAAACTGGTTAACACAATAAAAGTAATACTGTAGAACAAAAGGAAACTATCGCTTTTCATTTATTGTAATTTTGTTCTACAAAGAACGGACAGAAGATTTAGTTAAATACGTTGATATCCGTATGTATGCAGACATTTTGGAAGAAAGTGTATATAACCTACAAAAAGCAGTGTATAAATTACATCATTTAGGGAAAAGATGATATAATCATCGAATATCAATGAAGAAAACTAAAATCGTAGTTCATCAAGGGAAGTACCTCACAAGATCACAAATAACAACAGATAATACACGACTTGAGGAAGCCTCCAGCTTTAATTTTTCAGTATGTGGTTTATGCTATGACATAAACAAGGATACAGAAAATAAAATTAACAAAAGTTAATCAATATGTAAAATGATAAAGCAAACATTCCACAACAAAATACATAAATTTTACAAAACTGGCTACACGTTTGATGCCTTGAGGTAGTGAATGATGGATCCCTAAAAAGGGGTAAAATATATTACAATCAGCAGAAATGGATTTTATTAAGAAAGTGAGTGGTCTTACCAAAGAAGATCTTATGTGAGACGTAGATATTTGGAATGAAGTAGATATTTATAATATTATTGAAAAGACAGAAGAAAATAAGACTTTATCAAAACATCAGATACAAAGAATGAGTACAGAGAGAATCCCACATCTGCACATGATGTACAAGCCAATTGGAAGAAGGGATGCAGGAAGGCTCAAAATGAAGTGCCAGTGAAAAGTGAAGAAGGAAATATCTCATGTTCCTAAGCCTTGAAGCGCCAAAGAAGAAGACGAACAAGAAAAAGTTAAAAATAAAAGTTTCATAAAATATTTATCTCATTCATCATAGTTGTTGAGATTTACTGTACATCCCTTGTTTAGCTAAAACATCATTTATTTTCTTCTATAGTTTCACATTACTAATTTTAAGTTGAGTTAGACATTCACTGTTGTGATGAAATTAAACGAGTCCAGATTTCATCTGCAAGTTAGAATATCCAAGGGACACTCGAAAAAGGAGATACTGGAAATTCTAGACAATTTCGATATCAGTGAGAATGAAAATGGGTGGGACGTTGACAGTGAATTGAATGAAAATATGGAACTTCTCGACAAAGACCATATCACAGCATCAGATGAAGCTGATGATGAAGATAACACACACTGACTTGAGCTAGCGGAGTAAAAGATACTGGAGATGTGTTTGTTTCTAGGATTGTGCTAGAATTTTCTAGTGAACCACCAATAATTGAGCGAGGTGACATCACGTTTTGAAGATAATACCAGGCTCAATGAATGACAGGAAAACAATCAGAACAATAACAGAGTTATTTCTGTTATTTATTTCACCAGAAATCGTGAGAAGTATTGTGAAGGGAACGAACAAGGAAGCTTAATGGGTAATTTCTATGTGGAATGCAGCTAATTCGTCCAACAAAAAGACTCGTATGCGACATTAGCATTTCTTAGAGCTGCTCGTCGAACTCGTGGACATCGTGCAAGTGCTTCAGATCTGGGGCGAGATAATGTAGTCATTCAGAATCGTTCCTTTCTGCTGCCATGGCAAGAAACAAAGTTTCATCCATACTGAAATTCTTGTGATTTGACAACAGAGATATAAGATCACAAGGAGTGTCTCACATATTTCAAATTAACTTGTGGAAGAACTTGTATCCTCATGTGTATGTTACTACTGATGAACAATTAGCAACATACCGAGGAAACCGAACTTTTAGGGTTTATATGGAGAGTAAGCCTGCAAGAAGGGCATGAAAATTTTGGTTTGTGCCGATGTGAAGCTATTATACTTACTGTGACCCCAAGTACTGGGGATTGTGAGCATTTCTCGAGAAGTGGATCACGGACAGATAGTTGTTTTGGATCTGATGGAATCATTTCTGTTTGGAGATCGTGCTGTGACAACTGACAATTTTTACACCAGTTTTTCATTGGTTTCTGAACTACTAAAACAAAACGCTGGTTGATACCCTCCGTTCCAACGAGAGAGACATTCCGAATGAATTTTTGCCAGACAGAAAGAAGTTAATTTTTCTATCTTTAATATCACAAGTGACTTGACTGTAGTTTCTTATGTTTCAAAACAAAGGTAGTCAGCAAACTTTCTCTCTACTCAGCATCTTGTTAGGCAAGCGAGTGATGACGGAAATGAATGCAAACCCAAAACCGTGCTCCATTACAACAAAACCAAAGGCGCTGTAGATAACAGATACAGACTGGCAAGAGAACATAACTGTCTTAGAGCAGCGAGACGGTGGCCACAAAGACTCTTCAGGGCATGGTAGGTATTTCAGTACTGAATGCATGTTTTCTCTATACACGAAGATTTCGTGAGTGACAGGAGGGTAATCAGAGCTGACAGAAACTCTTCATAACTGAGCTGGCGTTTGGACTCAGCAAAGGTAAGTGGAGGAAACACCTAGAAGTATCAACGGTCTTCATAGTGAAGTACAAGATGCAATTAAAGCTCTTGTCATTGAGCTTCCTTCAGGAATGTTTCAACCCCAGTGTTTCAAGTTACCAAAACCACATCGACAACAAGACTGTAAGATGAACGAAGATTGGAAAGCAACACCGTAGCGAAAAGTAGAAGAAAGCTATTTGTAATATACCCAGAGGCGAAACTCTTACTTTGAATTCAATGTTACGCAAAAATGTACTTGAATGAACAGTTCGAAAATGTTACTTGTTATTCTGAGGCCGACTGCCAAACTGATAGATTTTTAATTTTATTTCGAATGGGGACAGTAAATACAGGCTGATAATTCTCAGATGCAGAGGCTTGGCGTAATGAAAAGTAAAATATTCGGCAACAGTGAGTGGAACAATGTTGGCAGCACCATGGAGTTCAGTGAGTGGGAATTCCTCAGCGTCCTAGCCCGTTGCCCTGACACGGCTCCAGGGCCTAACCGCATCCACAGCCAAATGCTCAAACACTTAACAGTAGTATCTTGAGTCCCAGGACCTTTTGTCTCTATCCCGGGAAGGATGTCGCTAAAGCCGTTCTACTGCTGGCAGTTTGGTCAGCTTGGAGTTTGCTACTCGGTCAGCTTTTGCCCGGCGTCATCTTATCGCTGTCTTCTTCAACTTGCATAGGGCTTATGCCAGCACATGGCATCACTGTTTCCATGAGCCAGGTCACCAGGGCTAGCTCCCTTATTTTTGTCCGGAATTTCTTATCTCGCCTTACATTCTGGGTTCAAGTTCCTGCTTTCTGCAATACTTCCCATATACGAGAGAATGGGATTCCGAAGGGCTCTGTATTGAGTGCGCCCCTTTTTCTAGTGGCTATCAATGGTCTAGCTGCACCTGAATGCTTGTAACCTCAGTATCGATATTACTTATAGATATGTCACATAGCTCCTTTGTCTGCTTATTTTCAATGTAACCTCTGTATCACTATAATATTTGATTTAACATCTATGTAAACGTTTTGTTCATTATTTATGTTCACTTATGTCAATGTAGTTAATATAGGGATGTAAGCTTACGAGGTTTGTTCTGTAATAGAATGGAAATGTTAAAATTTTACTTGTAATACTGGTTTATGAATAGGGTACTTACGTTTGTAATCACGTAAAAAGTCGAGGTAAATCTGTTTGCACCGAAACGTGCATCGCGGCAATAGAGAAGGTGGCTTTGGCGGTCCCCTTAGCCGCTTTGCCTCTTCATGCACTACCTACGCCCAAACACATCTTTCATGCGTCGTCATTACCGATTCACAACTTGTACTCGCAGACATATTATGTAATTCCCGTGCAGGAGAGGACATTTTAGTTGAAAGTCACTGCTCGGTATCGGCAGATAAATATAGTATTACAGTGCCTCTGTTGTTCATAAGAACGATGCAATGGTCCTTCGGACATGCTTGCACTGTTAAGTGTTTGAGCATCTGGCTGTGGATGTGGTCAAACCCTGGAGTCGTGTGAGGGCAAAGGGCTAGGACACTGAGGAGTCCCCACTCACTGAATTGTATGGTGATGTCAGCACTGGTCCAGACACTATTACCGAATATTTTGCTTTCCATTGACCACAAGCACGACGGCAACATAAGTTCATGACACACGTCTGGGTGGCGGAAACTGGAAACCATGGGTGAGAGCCCACGAGAGTGCCTTCGCATGGCACCTTGCAGTTGGCGACCAGCAACACCAACTGTTAAAGAGTAATGGTGGACGCAAAAGTTGTCAGGATATAACACTACCTGCTACTGTTAAATTAGAAGTACGCTGTTAATGTTAATACTGTGAAAGGAATTAGATCTGACCGTGACTGTGTACTAATGTTTATGGTATCAGACTAGTTTACGTATGTGTGAAGATCTCTGTCGAAAGAAGTAATGGCGGAACATACGGGAATCGGAATAAGTTTCTATTAGTAATCAAGTAAACTGCAGTTGCGTACAAGGAAATAATCGCCAGCCTAATTAGGCAAAGTTGGTCAAAGTGTTAAGCACTGTTCCAAAGAAACGTTAACTCTAGGTATCTACGCTTCTTGATACTATTTTTGCGTTAGATCACGAGACATTAGTATACTTTATCAAGCAATACCTGTATACCTGTGGTTTGTCATTAATAACACAGAAGGAGTATTAAAACGTTCTGACAACAAATGGCTTTCAGTAAAACTTACTATCTGTAAATAAAAGCAGAAAGCTAATGATCGTTACAAGCAAATGATTATTTATAGTGGAGCACCATTAACTTGGATATGAGGATCTTTGACCAATTTGTTTCATCAGGGAGCATCTACTTCTGTAGGGAGGAAGATTAGGATTTAAACGTCTTATCGACTTCAACCGCTGGAGACAGAATGTGGAAAGATGTGAAACGTTGAACTACTGAGGAAAGAAAAGATGTTTTTGATGTTCTCTAAAGCTCTAGGTACTGCTGTAACAGTAAGCAGCTCATTTGAAGATAATTGGGCATCTCTAAAAATAGCAATCACGAAAGTTGGTAAACTTAGGTACAAGGAAGGCACCTGCAAAGAAACCTTGGTAACACGATAAATGCTCTAATTGATCGAACAAAGAATGTACAAATATGTTTAAGGAAAGACAGCTATACAGCATTATTGCTAAGGAATAAAATAAATGGGAATGGTAGGGAAGACAATGGGAAATATAGACAAGAAAAACGTGAAGAAATCGAAAAATTAACACTCGTCGGAAGGACAGATCTACCATATAGGGAAGTCAAAATAGTCTCCGTTGAAATTAAAAGCAAGAGCGGTAACTTTAAGTGTGAAATGCAATTTACACTATTAAATGCAGAAGAGAGAATGGATAGACGATAAGAATGCAATGAACGTCTTTACGAGTGGGATGAATTCTCTGGTAACGTAATAGAAGAGGAAATGGCAGTCGATATTGAGAAAACGGGGGAGCCAATATTAGAATTACTCAGAGCTTTGGATGAGATGCGACCAAATAAAACAGAAGGGATAGGTAACATTCAGTCTGGATTTCTACAATCATTCGAGTTAGTAGCAATCAAACGACTGTTCGAGTTGATGTGTGGATTCCGTGAGTCTGGAGACAAACCATTAAACTTTCGGAAAAAAATGTGCGAATTGAACAGGTCATATACCCAAGTTATTGATAAGAGTAATAAACAGAAGAATGGAACGAAAATTGGGTGGTTTAAATGACGATCAGTTTGGCTTTCGGAATAGTAAAGGCATCAAAGGGACAGTTCTGACGTTGCAGTTGATGATAGAAGCAAGACTTAAGAAAAATCAAGGACAATTCATAAGAACTGTTGACCTATAAAAAGAGTTGAACAATGTAAAATGTTCGAAATTCTGAGAAAAATAGCAGTAAGCTATAGTGACACGCGGATAATAGGCATATACAATATGAACAAGGTCCGAGAGGGAACATCAAAAAAGGAAGGAAGACGAAGAACAAAGCGCTTGGATAAAAAAGAGGAAGACAGAGAGTCTTCCACCTCTACGGTTCAATTTGCACGCAGAAGAAGCAAAGGCATAAATAAAATAGAGGTTCAAGATTGGGAATAAAATTTAGGACGAAAGGACGTCAATGGCAGGATTCGATGATGATAAGACATGACGAACCGAGCAAAGGTGTATAAGAAACCAAGACGGTATCCCTCGCTAAAAGAAGCATATTAATTTCAAAAATACGGCTTAATTTTAAGAAGACATTTCCGAGAATTTGCGTCTGAAGCACAACAATGGATGGCAGTGAATCATAGGCTGTGGGAAAAACGGAAAAGAAAAGAGTTGAAGTGTATCATATGTGGTGTTAAGAGAGGACGTTGAAAATTAAGTGGACTAATAGGATAAGAAATGAGAAGGTTGTAAGCCTCCTACTACTTTTCTATTAATTTCATCTCAGTACATAACTGTTTCGATTTCAGTATCAATGTCCTGAAAATATTCACCTCCTATACAGAATTTTGACCCAAAAATGAATATCTACATGATCTGATTTTCTATATTTGGAGAGGGTAATGACTTACTTAGAGCATCAGTAGATATAAGGCACCTGAAAATATGCTTATGGCGAGACGGAAGTCAATTTTTATCCCTATTCTGCCAGTGCTATTTTACACTTTGAATGGGTACACTTTTCAAAGGAACTATAAGTGACAAAATAATGAAATTTTTACTGCATATATATAACATATATGCCTCAATTTACAAGTAAAATGAACATAATTCCTCTTATGGTTTTGAAGAAAAAAAATTTATTCTTTCACTAGTAAAATTTAACTTTTTTTGTACATTAATTATTTTAAACAGTTTCTGATTTTTGGTGGTTCTCAATTTACTTGTAATAACGTATTACCATCTGCAGTACAAATTGACCAAATTTCATGTCTCTAACCCCATTAGTTTATGAAATAATGGTACCTGAAAGTAAAAAAAAATGTAGTTTTTAGAAAAATCCATTTGAAATTTAATATTGCAATTCTAGTATAGTTATTGATGAGAATTACTTACCAATAATATTTTCCTGGACCATACTGAGCATCATCTGAATGATACTGATCTCCTCTTCTCTTTGTCCGTCTTCTTTTCTGTCTGACTTCTTTCGTGCATTTTTAATTAGGAATATCTGCTTTGCAGATTCTCTCTCAATCTATTTGCACCAATGATTTTGCAGTATTTCCACTAGATTTTATGCCCAATAATTCCAAAACATCCAGTTCTCTAATTACACCGCCACTGAAACATAAAATAGCATCCAAAACACAAAATTCGAGGATTGTAAGATGAACAAATACAGTTTTCGGTAACCGGTTCCAAATGACAGAATTCACACATGCATTTAAATTTTGGGTTTTCCCATGAAGACATTTCTTCAACAAGGTATCTTTACAAAGGCCGCTAAATATGGGTTTAATTTCATTTCATTTAAGTAAATGTTTTGCATTATCTCTGCATGGCGCAAAAAGGAAGGAGTGGCATTTAAATGCCACATTGCATAGAGTGTCAGGAAAACCATCACATCTCACGAAAATATTGTCGTATTTATATAAAACAAAAACTGTTTCACGCAGGAAATACCAGGCATTTCAAATATGCTAAAACCTAAAAATCGAATTTTTGAAGCCCACTTGCCTTCCGTCTCCCCTTCAGCAATGTGAAACTACATGCAATGTATTCAGAACTTAGTAACGCGATATGAAAGTGTGTAGCATGCGTGTGATAGACACTAACATCTAGACCACCCGGGCAACCCCACTGAAGAAGTGTCGAAGGAGGCTGCCTGCCCACAGGCGCCAGAGCAGCCGTGAGAGCCCACTCAACTGAATTGGCATCGAAGTCTCTGACAGGTACCGTCTGCCTGACTGCATGGCCTTTTGCCGTTTTATTTACAGACATGTCCTTGTTAGCCACCCCGCCCCTCACCCGTGATCAGGATATAGCACGGCGTGGTAAAGGAGGGCTGAAAAAGCGTAAACACCGTTTGCTGCTTCGAATCACGTTCAAATTTCGTGTAATGGTTTTGAATGGTGCCTAGTGGCTCTACCCTGTATACCAGAGCGAAAATTGCGGTCGCACTACACTCAAGGGGGTCACATTACGTTCAGTGTAGTCGCACCTCAAGAAAGTCCTTAGTATAGGGGTGAATCGTTCAGGAGGTGTCAGTAGTGTTGATCGTTGTCAAGACCGTCGTCCTGCTGCTCATCGCACTGAGAGCTGTCGTTTCCAACCGCAAAATGTGTGGGGTTAACGCCCAGAGGGAGACGCTGATTTCAAAAATGGTTCAAATGGCTCTGAGCACTATGGGACTTAACTACTGTGGTCATCAGTCCCCTAGATCCTAGAATACTTAAACCTAACTAACCTAAGGACATCACACACATTCATGCCCGAGGCAGGATTCGAACCTGCGACCGTAGCGGGTTCGCGGTTCCAGACTGTAGCGCCTAGAACCGCTCGGCCACCCCGGCCAGCGGGCTGATTTCATTGACGCCCTTTACGTCGCGTGCTGACGGCTTTTCATGTCGATTATGAGCGACGGTATGTCTAAAATATTTTCCTCGGCCGCTCGTAAGAAAATCGCGTAATTTCAGCGATTGCTGTCGTGGTTCTTACCTCCATCGCAGAAACCTCATAAAAAGAAGTGAAATCTTGGTGATAGGAGGTGTAACGACCTTCTCATCACGTGACACGTCCACGATGATGTTGGGCAGAACGGTGGTGAAATTTGGTGTCGATGTGACATCATTAACTCACTTTACGCCTCACATGAACTTCTGAACTGAGGTCTTTCTGTCTCATGCGCCGCCGACGACGAGGGTGACGTTGAAGGACGCAACGATTTTGCACTGTTGGAGAGAAAGGTTGGAAGCACCTTTGAATAAGATTTCAAAGTTATGCGTCCCAGTGGAAGACAATTACTGGGTTTTGAAAATGTGATACATTTTTGCGCAGCGTATTCGCAATACACTTTAACCACAGTAGTCATTCCTAGCATATTCAGGATCTGGATGTGTCTCGAAGTTCTCAGACTTCACTTATTATTGCTAAAATATGCGTGAAAAGAAATAACCATTTAGTTGCCGATGGTAGTGTGTACAAGCAACGTTTCATAGAAGTAAGTACATATTCATTTAAGTGTTCCCACGTCGGTTATGGCTTTCGGCACTCAATAAATCAGCACATGGGAGCTGATAGAGAAACAACGATAAATTATCAATGGCTTTGGAATGGGAAAGAATTAAGAAGAAATCAGAATAACGGTTGATTGTTATCCATGAAAAATATCACGGTTCCTACGTGTCCTTTCCTTGTGTTAGCGGTAGTAATCAATTTCACATTTCTCATAAGATTATCGCAATTAGCGAGAAAGAAACACTTTCAGGCGTGTCTTTGCTCTGCACCGCGACAGCACATTGCGATAGGCCGGGTACAACGTTGTAAAACAACCCGTTAGTGCTGCTTGTAACATAACTGTGTAGAGGGAGTGGAGACCATCCTACTCGCTCTTCAGTTTGCTATAGAAAAACTGTCATTCATGGCAGCCATGCACCCCCTGAATATTGAAAAAGTGCCAAATACATAAAGATCAAATAATTCGAGCTGAGAATCGAAAAACTCTTGTTCAAACAACACAGTGCAACTATCTCTCTTATAGAAATGGTTCAAATGGCTCTGAGCACTATGGGACTCAACTGCTGAGGTCATTAGTCCCCTAGAACTTAGAACTACTTAAACCTAACTAACCTAAGGACATCACAAACATCCATGCCCGAGGCAGGATTCGAACCTGCGACCGTAGCGGTCTTGCGGTTCCAGACTGCAGCGCCTTTAACCGCACGGCCACTTCGGCCGGCTATCTCTCTTATAGAAATCCGTTTAATCGAACGACTTTCGCTAACGCATTATTGCTTTAAAACAAATAACATAGCTCGAAATCGTTGTGAGATTTTTTGTTCTGTTGTCACATGCTCCTGCCGAAATATTTCTCAACTCCCATTTTCCTGCTCCTTGGCCCATTTCCTGTTTTCATCTTTGGAGCCAGTCCATCGACAGTAGTCTTCCCAACAAGAAAGAGAGGGAGTAACTGCGAAGGGTGTGAGACAGCGTTGTAGCCTATCCGCCCTGTAACTGTTACTGGAATCGTACGTAGAGCGAACAGTAAAGGAAACTAGGGAGAAACTTGGCGTACGAATTCAAGTTCAGTGAGAAGAAATAAAATCTTTAACCTTAGTCGATGATACTGTATGTCTGTTAGATACGGTAAGTGTCGGAAGATCAGTCGAACTGAATTATCGTTATCTTAAGAACAGATTATAAGACGAACATAGACAACAACAGTCGAAGAATAATAATCGCGTGCAGGAGTATTAAATCACGGGAAGCTGAGGAAATTAAAATGGACGTTGAGAAACTAAAAGTAATTAGATGATGAGTTTTATTATTTTGACAACACATTAACTGACAATGGTCTAAGTAAGGAAGATATAAATGTAAACTGGCACGTGAAAGAAAAGCGCTTCGCAAAAAATTGTCATTTCATTTATCATGAAAGCCGAAGTGAGGTGTTAGAAAGCCTTTCCTGAAAGCATTAATCTGGGCTGTACTCCGACATGACAATCAAATCTGGATGATAAACATTGCATATAAGAAGAGATTATTTTCTAAAGTAGATCACATTCTCCGTTGAATGTATAAATTGTTTATTTCACAATTGTAATTTCAGCATTTGGGCCATAATAAGCCGACTTTGTAGTTGTGAAATAAATAATTTCTGCAGCCAATGGCGGATATGATGTCCTTTAAAAAATTCTACATGAATGCGCGAACTCCGACCCTTAGAAGTTATTACGAAAAGATTAGACGCTTCTCAACTGTGTTGTTACACAAGAATGCTGAAGATTATACGCACACCAAAAAAAGTTTTAAATCACCCCTGTTCCGAGAGTTCCGGAACCTGTACAGAAAATTGGAATAGAGATCAACATAAACATCATTTCGGCCCTTTTTATAGCTCATCAAATCCACACATTGCATGTTGTAAACCATACAGCGAGACCTTCAGAGATGATGGTCCAGATTGCTGTACGCAGCGGTTCCTCTAATAACCAATAGCACGTCCTCTTGCATTGATGCATGCCTGTATTCATCGTGGCATACTGTCCATAAGTTCATCAAGGCAATGTTGGTCAAGATTGTCCAACTCCTCAACGGCGATTCGGCGTAGATCCCTCAGAGTTGTTGGTCGGTCAGGTCGTCCATAATCAGCCTTTTTCAAACTAACCCAGGCATGTTCGACAGAGTTCATGTCTGGAGAACATGTTGACCACTCTGGTCGAGCGATGTCGTTATCCTGAAGGAAGTCGTTCACATGATGTGCACGATGGGGGTGCAAAGTTTCGTCCATGAAGAGCCAATATGCTGCCGATATGGTTGCAGTATCGATCGGAGGATGGCATTCACATATCTTACAGCCGTTACGGTACCTTTCGTGACCACCAGCGGCGTACGTCGGCTGCTGGTAATGTCACTCCAAAACAGCGGGGAACGTCGACCTTGCTGCACTCGCTGGACAGTGTGTCTAAAGCGTACGGCCTGACCAGGCCGGCTCCAAACACGTCTCCGACGATTGTCTGGTTGAAGGCATATGCGATACTAATCTGTGAAGAGAACGTGATGCCAATCCTGAGCGGTCCATTCGACATGTTGTTGGGTCCATCTTTACCGCGCTGAATGGTGTTGTGGTTGCAAAAGTAGACCTCGCCATGAACGTCGGGAGTAAAGTTTGGTATCATGCAGCCTATTGTGCACAGTTTGAGTCGTAACACGACAATCTGTGGCTGCACGAAAAGCATTATTCAACATGGTGGCGTTGTTGTCAGGGTTCCTCCGAGCCATAATCCGTAGGTAGCGGTCATCCACTGCAGTAGTAGTACTTGGGTGGAGTAAGCGAGGCATGTCACCGACAGTTCCTGTCTCTCTGTATCTCCTCCATATCCGAACAAGATCGCTTTGGCTGACTCCGAGACACCTGGACCCTTCCCTTGTTGAGAGCCCTTCCTGGCACACAGTAACAATGCAGACGCGATCGAACCGCGGTATTGATCTTGTAGGCGTGGTCGAACTACAGACAACACGAGCCGTGTACCTCCTTCCTGGTGGAATGACTGGCACTGATCGGCTGTCGAACCCCCTCCCTCTAATAGGCCCTGCTCATGCATGGTTGTTTACATTTTTGGGCTGCTTTTAGCGACATCTGTGAACAGTCAAAGGGACTATGTCTGTGATACAATAGCCACAGTCAACGTCTATCTTCAGGAGTTCTAGGAACTGGGGTGAGGCAAAGCTTTTTTTGATGCGTGTATAATGGAAAGCTATTGAATCGAACAGTGGAGAAAAGAGCTTTCTGGAAAAACTTGACTGAAGATAGGGACAGATTAATGGAACACACCTTGAGACATTAAGAAAGAGTTAATTTTTTAATTGAGGAAAGTGTGTGCATGTGGAGGAGGGGAAAGGGGTGGGGGGATAGAGGGAGATTGTAGAGGAAGACAAAGGCTCGTCGACTGCAGCAGGAGACGGCATGGAGACCTACACCAAACCAGTTTTCAGGCTGAAGAGAAAATCAGTAACAACAATAACAACCATTCACTACAGTTATGGCGAGAGATATTTGCAAACAATCTTATCATACGTTCATGTTGAGCTGAAACATTTTGACCGTCAGATTAATAGCACGTTGGTGAAATCAGGAACGAAATACAGCACCAGTTCAAGGTGGCACAGGTTCGACAAGGTACTGTTAGCTTTCCGGCGGTGGTGGGACCAGATGTCTGAATACATATCACGCTCTTCCCGCGAATTACGAACCGGTGGCTTATGAGCGTGGAGCTGGCGCCAGACGGTGTAACAGATGTGTCCCACAGAGCTCAGAGCAGGCGAACCAGGTGGCCAAGACATCAGAGTCATTTCAGTGTGATGCTGCTGAAGTCACTGTAGCACGATTTTGATCTTGTGACACTAACAGTTGCCGTACTGGAAAATGCCATCACCATGAAGGAAACATCGAACATAAAGGAAAGCCGGTCATCCGTAATAATGTCCCTGCCGTCCACAGATATTTTGATATCTTCGTTTACCGCCGTAGGTCCCTTGAAACTCATATAGTTTTTATTGATTACATAAAAGCGTTCGACCGAATATGTGGGGGGAAAATTATGGGAAATAATGACTCAAAGAGAACATCCGAATGGCCCAATTGAAGTATTAACACGCATGTATAAAGATACAACAATCAGCATACCTGTCGGAAACACAAGGTATAGTAAAAGGATACATATAAACAAAAGTGTAAGCAAGGGCTGTGCCTTCTATTTTGTTTATAATTTATATATACGATGAAAAAAAATGAAAGGAAATTACTGAATGGCATTGATGACCGGAGTCCCCGCTTGGGGAAGTTCAGCCGCCGAGCTGCAAGTCTTTCCAGTTGACGCCACATTGCGTGATTTTTGGCTCGAGGATTATGAAGACAACAGATCACTCATTCCCCGAGCGGACAAAATCTGCTACCTGGGCCCGCTGCATGGCAGTCACGCACGCTGACCGCTTTTTCGTTTCTTTCTTTTGTTCGTAATTGTTGTAATCATTTGTTCTGGGTGGAAGTCATGTGACACACCTTCAAGTTCATCGCTGAATACTTCACTAACATTTTTTATTACAGAGTGCAGCCAGCCGTCTGATCGAACAAGCTGAACTGCAGCGCCGGGACTGTGCACACTATCCTATTAGAAAATAGACATATAAAATTGACCGAGGCATTTGTATTGCACCAAATTTTACGCATGAGACGATACTTATATTCTGTCGATCAGATTATTGTAAGCAAAACTGAAGACGAGCTGCAAAGACGAGTATATACGTTACAGAAATTATGCGAGAATTATCATTTTAAAATTTCAGTACAGAGGACAAAGTCGATGCCCTTCAAAGGCAACCATACTATGCGAGCAACATTGTAGTCAGCGGCACAATATTAGAACACGTGTTAATGACTTACTAACATGTATCAGTTATAAATATGAAAATGATTTTAATAACAAATTACCCATGTTCCAGCAAACTTGCGGTGCTATAAATACAATACTTAAAACTAAAACCGGATAAGAAAGACTCATGAAGTTCGGTGAAGTAATGGCTATGCCTGCTTTTCCTTGCGGGCCTGGACGCTGACGAAACCTGATAGAAACAGGACACGGGTTGCCGGAATCAGTTTGTTAAGCACAGTAAAAGGATTTAAACTTTCAGATAAAATTTCAAATGAAATAATAAGGAAAAGTATAGGAAGTAACTCTTTGGAAGAAAGAATTTTAAACTGTAGAAATGATTGGAGAAAGCGTGTCGATAGAATATCGAAGATGAGGATTCGAAGAGGAGTGTTGCACTACAGACCTAACGGATCAAGACATACGGGAAGACAAGGAAATTATGTTCATATATGTTTCGAAGCCGGAACGGGCAACATTGCCTACGTAATACATGGAGTGCCGAAGAAGAAAAAGAAGATGGAGAAGAAGCGCATTATGCGCCTTAAGTCTTCAGTACATCCTGCGAAATAATTTCTAGATTTATACACATATATCACCATATTTCTGTGCAAAGATAATCTTTCTCAAAGTCATCCTTATGAAGTCGTATTACATAGCTGCCTTCTTTAGTTCTTTAGTTTTTGAAAGAAGAAATGCTTATTTCTTTGAAGTAAATAATGGCCACTCTAGAAAATCTTTCCTCGAAACATTGATCACGATATCTAAAACCTCAAAATAAAATCTTCGGCAATAACCTTGCTAAAAGCGTAGGGTAGAGATCATTCGTCCCGTTCTTGAGAAATCTTTCAAACTTATGTAAGTTTAGGATCTTCCACAAAAATTTGTTGGACAGTGCCAAACAAGAGCTCTGTACTTCATTTACATTTTCAACTGTTCGAGATAGCTTCACAACATCCCGGGCGCTATTAATATGGCTTTTTGGACCTGTAGAGAGGGATTTTGCAGAAAACATTCAGTTGGTTCTAAAATTTTGATAAGAAGTCTAGTGCCGAAGAAAACTTCAAAAGGACACAGAAAATTTATGAAGCCTTTAGCTTTAGCACCGGCATCGGAGTTTTCGAGCTCAGGTTCCTCGAAGAACGAAATTAACTGTTCGTTACTCTGCAAAAGAGTGTTCAACGAAATTATTCTACAACACTGCCTGATAGGGCATAATAGCCGAAGACCTGCAAGAAGAACAAAGCTAACACCTTGGGCATCTTGCAGAGACTAAAAATGGTAATTATTTTCACATTTAAAAGGTAGTTTCTTACCATGGTCTCATTTTACATTGCCTCTTGGGTCACAAGGTTCAAAGAATTGGCCAAACAGTGAACACGCAGAGCTGGCGACTCACTTCCTATGCTATTGCTTGCAACCCAGAGAGAGCGCTTGTCGTATTTGTCACTCCGTCAGTAGCAAGACCTCTGTATGACTTGATATGAAGAGAAAAACGAATGAGAACATCCATCAAAATCCATGAAACAATACCTCAGCTGTAGTAGATTCAGTGTTATAGAAACCAGAAAACAAATCATTAATTTCAAAACTATAAACACCAACATATCGAAAGCGAATCAATGCTTGCTCGTGTTATAAGTCGCTAGTATAATCCACGATTATCGAATAATATGGGGAATATTTTGGACTCTATCAAATTGTGCAAGACTTCGTTAGCCACAAGAGAACTCACTCAATTTGTTGTGTCGTGTGAAAGCCATCTGTATACTGTAAGCCGAAGTCAAGAGCGCAAATACGACTTATCTACAGGAACTAATACTAAAAATTCATTATAAATTAGAAATTTCATCTGTTTGACCACGAACTGCTAACCCCCGCGCAATGACATGACTCAATGAGGATAACATTCTCAACAGAGCTTCTGTTGCCGTCTTTATTTTTCCCTCCTACCCTTACACACTAAACACTACACGTTCACGCGTTTATCAGTTGCACTTTTCCTGCCACAGTAATGTATATGATAATTCTACTTTTCATAACAAGAAAATCATTCTAACGCGTAGTTCCAAGAAGATAACCCAACTTCAACGAATACTTTTATGACATCTTCGTCTTGTTTAGTTGTTTTCGTAAAACGCCCATTACAGGAACTCATTTCCTCACATACAGAAATAAATACATTACCACACTTATCGTCGTGTAATATCTGCTTATATTTGTCTTTCTACTGTTTTAAAAGAGCGGTCACCACTAACATGCTCAATTTTCTTAGTTTCATTCGATACATTGACGAGTGAACAATGAATATATAGATTGCAAAAATCAATTACAACAGGGAAATAAAAGAAACTGCAAAAGTAAGTAATTATAAATGATATTGTATCAGGCAATAAAAGATGTAAGCTAAAACCTCCTGCTCCAGAAAGAACGGTACTGAGTGAATGAATATCTGTCGATGAAAATCTCTGTCAGACGTTGCCCGTTGGGTGGAGTGTTCAAAAACTTTAGTGGCGTTCCCACGAGACAGTAGAGCTGAGCACTTGTCAGCTGTTTCTGGAGGGCTGAGAAACACTTGCATGGGCCAACGCGATAGCGCGACGTACAAACTGTAATATTTGACAGTTTTGAATTTTTCCCAATTTTTCTACTTTTTTATTTATTCTATTTTATTGTCCCTCCCTATCAAAATAGGTGTTGAGCATCCCAAAACAATTCTGAATGGGTGCGGCACCCCTGTTTAATATTGTTGTCAACAGCAGGTAGTGAGAGCGGATGGAAGCATGACCCACGGCGCATACCCTCAACATTTGCACTTATGTGCACTATCTTCACTGCAATAAGGACACAAAAGCTGACTGGAGTACGAAACCAAAAGACGTGCAATAGCTCTCTAAACAGCCGATGGAGACCATAGATCACCTGGACCAAAATAGTCAGAAAATATCCTTGAACGAACTCTGGAAGGTGTCCGGTTGAGTTCTATTTTATACTTTATATGCCAAACCGTATCGATGTCTTGGCGACCGTGAAGAGAAAATTAAACTAACTGGAGGCCACACCTCAATACTGCGTGCACAGTTAAGCCTCAGTCGCTATATCCATGAATGGGATACCACAATATAAGACACTTTAAAATGATATCTCGAGTAGTAAACGTAATGTGATGTCTAGAGAACAAATGGCGTAGTTGGATTTAAAACGTTGATACATTATGTGATCAAATGTATACGAACATCTTCAAGAACATACGTTTTTCATATTAGGTGCATTGTGCTGCCACCTACTGCCAGGTACTCCATATCAGCGACCTCAGTAGTCATTAAACATCGTTAGAGAGCAGAATGGGACGCTCGGCGGAACACACGGGCTTCGAACGTGGTCAGGTGATTGGGTGTCACTTGTGTCATACATCTGTACGCGAGATTTCCACACTCCTAAACATCCCTAGGTCCACTGTTTCCGATGTGATTGCGAAGTGGAAACATGAAGGGACACGTACAGCACAAAAGCGTACAGGCCGACCTCGTCTGTTGACTGACAGAGACCGCCTACAGCTGAAGAGGGTCGTAATATGTAATAAGCATAAATCTATCCAGACATCACACAGAATTCCAAACTGCATCAGGATCCACAGCATGTACCACGACAGTTAGGCGGGAGGTAAGAAACCTTGGATTTCACGGTCGAGTGGGCTGGTCATAAGCCACACATCACACCGGTAAACGCCAAACGACGCATCGCACGGTGTAGGAAGTGTAAACATTGGACGGTTGAACCGTATTAAAACGTTGTATGGAGGGAAGAATCACGGTACCCAATGTGGCGACCTGATGGCAGGATGTGGGTATGGCGAATGCCCGGTGAACGTCATCTGCCAGCGTGTGTAGCGCCAACGTTAAAATTCGGAGGTGGTGGTGTTATGGTGTGGTCGTGTGTTTCATGGATGGGGCTTGCACCTCTTGTTGTTTTGCGTGGCACTATCACAGCACGGGCCTACATTGATGTTTTAAGCACCTTCTTGCTTTCCACTGTTGAAGAGCAATTCCTGGATGGCGATTGCATCTTTCAACACGATCGAGTACCTGTTCATAACGCACGGCCGGTGGTGGAGTGGTTACACGGCAATAACATCCGTGTAATGGACTGGCCTACACAGAGTCCTGACCTGAATCCTATAAAACACCTTTGCGATGTTTTGGAACGCTGACTTCGTGCCAGACATCACCGACCGACATCGATACCTCCCCTCAGTGCAGCACTCCATGCAGAATATGCTGCCATTCCCCAAGAAACCTTCCAGCACCTGATTGAACGTATGCCTGCGAGAGTGGAAGCTGTCATCAAGGCTAAGGGTGGCCCAGCACCATACTGCAGTATTACCAATGGAGGGTACCACGAACTTGTAAGTCATTTTCAGCCATGTGTGCGGATACTTTTGATCACATAGTGTATATTAACTATTCCGAAGAAAATCTTACTCTTTTGAGTGCTACCAAATGCCGAAAATCATAGAAATCATAGTACCAATAATTTGGAATGTTCAGTAAGTTTATATATATGAGAACGAAGTCTTTCGCGACGGCACTGATATATAAAACATTCTCGGACTTCTTGCGGCGTCAATTCGGGGTATAACGTCGAGCTTTCGACCATTTTCACCATCGTCATCGTCAGGAGCAACTGACTCACAAAATCGCTGCTGTGGTGGCTTTATACAGCCAAAAGACGGGTTCTGATTGGTCGGTAGTTACGTTATGCTGGCGCAGTTGGTGTCACCGCAGCTCCTGCCTAGCGAAAACATTCCGCCGAATATCTATGGCTCTTCTCTGCGTCGAAAGCTCTCTGTCATGTACTACTAAGATTACATCCGCCGTCACGGTTGAAGGTTTTCTCACAGATTCTTATTTCTACAGCCCCTTTAATTAATGTTGGAGCCTGGGACAAAACTTTTGTTTCGTCAAACAGTATTTTATGTTTGTTTGTGAGGCTGCTCAGCAACTACGTATTTCTCCAGCTCACGATTTTTAATATTCCGTTAATGATCTACACAGCGGTCGGGAACGGTGCGGATGGACTGACCGATGTAACTGGTTCGGCATTCACATGGGATGTTGTAAATTCCAGGAATCTAAGGCCGAGACTGGCCTTAACAGGGCGTAGCAATTGCTTTATCTTCTTGGGAGGCTCTGGATCACGTGATGTCAAGTCAGCGTTCACTAAGAACAAGAAACGTGAAAATGTTAAACATTTACGTTGACGAGCCACCGATTACATTGCTTCCCTTCAGCAGCTCTACAGCCAGCAAAATAGGTAGAGTCTTGGGGAAAACGAGTTATCACATCCGTTTTCCGACCTCCTAAGAAGTCATAGCAGACGCTGCTCCCTGTTAAGGACAGTCTCGGTCTCAGAATTCCTGTGATTTGCAACATACAATATGAATGCGGAAGCAATTACATCGGTCAGTCCAACCGCACCGTTTCCGGCCGCTGTGCAAATCATTAACGACATATTAAAAATTGTGACCTGGAGATTCCCGCAGTTGCTGAGCACGGCCTCACAAACACAAAGTACTATTTGACAAAACAAAAGTTTTTTCCAGGCTCCCACATTAAGTGAAGAAGCTGTAGAAACAAGAATCTGTTAGAAAACCTTCAACCGGGATGGCGGATATAATCTTAACAGTGCATGGAAGCGAGTGAAGAGCCAGAGACATTCGTCGCAATGTTTGCGCTACGGCGTGAGCTGTGGCAATAGCAGCGCAGACGCTGAGACCATCTGAGAAAATAGCTGCTGACCAATGAGAAACCATCTTTGGGGTAATAAGGCCACCGCAACAGCTATTTTAACAGTCACTTGCTCTTGACGATGATGATGGTGGAAATCGTTGAAAGATATTTAATGCCAGCTTTCTTTATTTCTTTGGTTCACTTCCAGAATAGTTTCGGTTTCACAGTTTGTACGAAACTGAAAGTTAAAACTAGGCTTCCGCCGCAACTGTGAGCTTCTGTCAAAAATTAAAATATAATTACGTATGTCGACTATCCGTTATCTGACAAAAATGGTTCAAATGGTTCTGAGCACTAAGGGACTTAACTTCTGTGGTCATCAATCCCCTAGTTATCTGACATATGGACCTTCGTCACAGTTACATATTAGGCTGCTTTCTGGCGGCACTTGACAAAACTAGCCATCCGTTAAGGGTAAATAAATTTTAAAAATTTGGCGAAAGCTTATAGTCGCTGCGGAGCCATGGTTTTAAGCATTAACAAATAATACCAATCATTATAAAAAGATAATGTAAAGCAAAGTGAAGCAAGGAAGACAGACGGGTTTCTGAGATACGTTTTGAGCCAACAGTTTTGAACAGTTACAAGTTCGTGACACAAAGTTGTCAGTCGATCGCAGATTTTACTGTAATTACGAAAGAAGTAGAACACATAAATCTCTGGCAGGCTGTGGATTTGTATGCACATCGGTCTTTTAGTTTTCGCTTGCCATCAACAGATTGCAGACAGGATTTATGAGGGACAAGCGAAAACGCATTACACCGCTAATGACATCGCTGTCCTTGCAACGAGAAGTCGAAAACAAATGGGCGAAATTTTGGCGATCGCCGTCGAGTGCAGATGGGCTTCCTATAGCTCCGATATTAAAACCAACGTGATGGATGATTTTTCCTTTGCCATACTTTGCTCCCCAGTTTGTCCTACACTGCTCTGCGTTCTATTGCTTTTCGATCCGCTTTCAAAGGGTCTCAAATTATTGTTGCTTGTTCGTGTGTCGAAGAAAATGCGGTCTTACAGAATATCCAATATGGTTTTTAATTCAGTTGCAAACTACTTTATTTGTGGAATAGAGCACGATATATGTAGAGTGACCTAGAAGGACGCAGAAATAATTACGGTTATACCTGTATAGTAGTTGCTTTTTATATTCATCGTACATTACGTTTAGAAGGAGGCTGGACGTTTTGGGACATTATAGATTGAGAAAAAAGTAATTGTTTTACATATACGGCGATTTTCATAACCGCAGTCTTGATATGGAATGGTAGTAAGTCGCTGTGCGCTGAGCTATGGACTACATATGTAGATTGCGTTGGAAGTTCGAAACAAAGCTGGCAGAACACAAGTTGGAAGATCTGTTTTCACACAGATACGCGATTGTTCTTTAATTCGTTGTATTGAAAGGTTTAAAGGTCTAACTCAACCGATGAAATTTATTGAATGCTATTTGAAGTATTCAGATGATTTGTTTTGAAATTACGGTGGTATCAGCTGAGCAACGTATTTTTATTGTTGACCTTGTGTTTCAAAAAGACGATAAATACACGAATTTAGTACAGGAGGCATTTTCTGGAAAGTCCCCAGAAACAGTTGTACCTAACTGCATTGTGGTTCGTCGAATTACTGGTAAATTTCGAGCGAACGAACGCTGAACGAACTGGAAGAACACTTTAACTAAACGAACGGAGTTATTAGATACTTCTGGCTCTATGCAGCAGAGCTCAAAAAAATAATTGGCGAAGTGGCACAAGAAAAGGGCAATTGGCTGGTAACGGCGTATAAAGCGATTAGACAAACATTGAAGTTGTTCTCGTATAAAGTGACAGCAGTGGTAAGAACTGAAAGAAGCAGATCCTAAAAAGCAAATCCGTTACTGCATATGGCTTGCATCTGTTATTGAGAGGAATATGGCTGATATTCTTGATATCAACTTCTGTACAAACGAGGTCTGGCTCCACTTCTTTCGTCCTGTTAACACAAGAAACACAAGAATATCGACAACGGAGAATCCTCCTGCTGTGGTAGCAATGTATAGAGAGCTCCTTGATGGACTTTTATTTTTTGAAGAAACCGAGAACAGTTTAATGATCCATGATTTTACTGGCCAGCTAAAGGAAGACGAAATCATGTACTCATGGTTTCAACGTGACGGTGGTACAGGACACACAGCTAACAACGCTGTGAGTCTTCTGGAAGAGTCGTTTGGGGAACGTATTGTCTCAAAAAACCTATGATCCCCTCACTCGCGGGACCTTACATCAACAGACTTTTTTTTTTATTGGAAGCAGGAGTATCTGTAATGTATTACAATCGTCCACTCACACTTTGTGACTTAAGAGTCGAAATAACTGTATGCGTCAGAAATACACTGGTGTCTAAATTTAAAGCAAAAAACCGCTATGTCCCCTTCCTGTGGCTAATTCACGACAATCATACTAACTGTCAACCGGATATCCATACGATCATGTTCTGCATAGAAGACGGCATTCTGGTCAACGGACCACCCCGCCAACGATGACGTCAGGGCACCTATGAAACGAGGCACTGTTTACCGGGTAGCCCCACAAAGACAATCGCAGTGTACACAGTCACAGACGGTGCAGTACAGCACAGAGAAGATGCCTACCAGACTCTCTGTGGTGGAAAGCTATAGTAAGGAAGGAAGCAAGACGGTCGCAAACTGATTTGGCCCGATAGCTCAATGAGAATCGTTCTGTCGTTTCTCGGATGTGGCGGCGGTTTATGGAGACCGAAACCGTGTCCCGAAGACCGGGAAAGGGCTGAACGCGTGTGACTTCATAAGAGAGGATCGTTATTTGGCTGTAAGGGCAGTACGTGAGCTCGCAGCATCCACTGGATGTGTTGCATCGACTCAAACGGTGTGCAGAAGGCTTCGGTAGATTGGACTTTATTGTCAGAGACACGCTGTGTATCTACCTCTGATAACATGCCACTTGGACGGTCGAACAGTGGAACAACGTTTATTCCATACATGAGTCCCGATTTACACTCCTGGAAATGGAAAAAGAACACATTGACACCGGTGTGTCAGACCCACCATACTTGCTCCGGACACTGCGAGAGGGCTGTACAAGCAATGATCACATGCACGGCACAGCGGACACACCAGGAACCGCGGTGTTGGCCGTCGAATGGCGTTAGCTGCGCAGCATTTGTGCACCGCCGCCGTCAGTGCCAGCCAGTTTGCCGTGGCATACGGAGCTCCATCCCAGTCTTTAACACTGGTAGCATGCCGCGACAGCGTGGACGTGAACCGTATGTGCAGTTGACGGACTTTGAGCGAGGGCGTATAGTGGGCATGCGGGAGGCCGGGTGGACGTACCGCCGAATTGCTCAACACGTGGGGCGTGAGGTCTCCACAGTACATCGATGTTGTCGCCAGTGGTCGGCGGAAGGTGCACGTGCCCGTCGACCTGGGACCGGACCGCAGCGACGCACGGATGCACGCCAAGACCGTAGGATCCTACGCAGTGCCGTAGGGGACCGCACCGCCACTTCCCAGCAAATTAGGGATACTGTTGCTCCTGGGGTATCGGCGAGGACCATTCGCAACCGTCTCCATGAAGCTGGGCTACGGTCCCGCACACCGTTAGGCCGTCTTCCGCTCACGTCCCAACATCGTGCAGCCCGCCTCCAGTGGTGTCGCGACAGGCGTGAATGGAGGGACGAATGGAGACGTGTCGTCTTCAGCGATGAGAGTCGCTTCTGCCTTGGTGCCAATGATGGTCGTATGCGTGTTTGGCGCCGTGCAGGTGAGCGCCACAATCAGGACTGCATACGACCGAGGCACACAGGGCCAACACCCGGCATCATGGTGTGGGGAGCGATCTCCTACACTGGCCGTACACCACTGGTGATCGTCGAGGGGACACTGAATAGTGCACGGTACATCCAAACCGTCATCGAACCCATCGTTCTACCATTCCTAGACCGGCAAGGAAACTTGCTGTTCCAACAGGACAATGCACGTCCGCATGTATCCCGTGCCACCCAACGTGCTGTAGAAGGTGTAAGTCAACTACCCTGGCCAGCAAGATCTCCGGATCTGTCCCCCATTGAGCATGTTTGGGACTGGATGAAGCGTCGTCTCACGCGGTCTGCACGTCCAGCACGAACGCTGGTCCAACTGAGGCGCCAGGTGGAAATGGCATGGCAAGCCGTTCCACAGGACTACATCCAGCATCTCTACGATCGTCTCCATGGGAGAATAGCAGCCTGCATTGCTGCGAAAGGTGGATATACACTGTACTAGTGCCGACATTGTGCATGCTCTGTTGCCTGTATCTATGTGCCTGTGGTTCTGTCAGTGTGATCATGTGATGTATCTGACCCCAGGAATGTGTCAATAAAGTTTCCCCTTCCTGGGACAATGAATTCACGGTGTTCTTATTTCAATTTCCAGGAGTGTAGTTCAAACATTGTGGAAAGATACCGAGATCGAGGAAGATACCTAACGGTGTGGGCAGGGATTATGTTTACTACTCGAACCTCGCCTCATGAAATTGTACGGGTGAACTGGCAAGGTTTAATTGCTGACAGGTATCGTGACGAGATCTTCGGAGCTCATCTGCGGTTTTTGCGAGGTGCTGCGGGCCCAGACGTCGTATTGATGGACGATAATACTAGACCTCACAGAGCACGGGTGGTTAATGTTTTCTTGGAAACGGAAGATACTGCATGCATTTCGTGGCCTGATCCCTCTCCCGATTTGAATCCCATAGAGAATGTCTGGGATGCACTAGGGAGACGACTTACATCACGTCAACATCCACCAACTATTCTCCAAGACTGCGAGCAGCTCTGCGGGAAGAATTGGCGTTGCTGCCTCAACATGAGACTGATGACATCATTCACAGCATGCCTCGTCGTGGTCACGCCCGAATTGCTGCCTGAGGTGGTCACATATTGAGCACATTAACCAGTTGTCGGAATGCGTGCACAAATCCATTAAATCGGAAAAACCGAAGAACACTTTTGTCTACCGCTATGCATGTTACAGTCGTTTGCGTTCTGTACTCTTTACATCGTGTATGCCTTACTATCTCCTTTTTTTTACTGTTTTGTGTCAAAATAAACGCAACCTTGCAAAATTTCCTTTTGTTGCTTTAATTTTGGACACCACTGTATATCAAAATCAAAGCTAAAGAAAGCGTTTTCCAAACAAATTAAGAGGGTTCAGACTTGTTCAGCCGCTCGTGGACATAATCTTCAACATATGTTGTAACTGCAAGACAACTTCCGTAACGTCCTGTAGCGGGAACCATCACAGCTTCTGCATGAAACAATTTAGCAAAATCACGTAAAACCTAAATTACTATGTCTAGGTAGAACTAGAGCCTCAATGTTCCCGCGTACAAGGTCAATCTATAAACAACAGTGCAACCCCATTCGACGTATCCCGTTTTGTATAAACATTCTTGCAAAGAAGTTATTTTATTATGCAGAAAGCTAATGTTACACTATTCATCCATTTCTCGACACCAGCTACTGCATACACCACATGAATGAAATCAGAACCAAGGCGACGATATTTAGTTTTAATTTGCGCATTGCAGCTTCCCATTTGTTTTCCTGAAACACTGATCCACAATCCCTCCATAACGAGTGACATGAAACCAGAAGGAGAACGAGATATTAATAATATGCTTGATGGAGGTTTCATATAATTTCTTCCAGAAAAAAAACGTGTTCTTTGAAATGATATACATGTTTCATTATTATTTATTAGTGTTGCGTGTTTTACCAAATCACTACCCTATGTTATTTAAGTTAGCCTTCACTGTGTAGAATTTACTCATTTACTGGTACTTTATCCGCCTTTTATCAATTTAATCGATCTCCTTAGGAAATTTATTGTATAATTTAATCGCCAGACAGAAAGTGCTGTTTTGTTTTGTATTTATCGTTTTTGGTAAATGTTCAGTAGGGATCGTGTCGCAGAGCTATGGATAGAGATATGTTTGCAGTATTTGCCACGTCTTTTACATAAATTACTACTGTCAGACATTGGATAACAAGGTCTCAGGATCGATTCCCCTTCATCCCAGAAATTTTACGTGTGACTTATCAGTTCTTTCACCCGCGACAACGTTTTTCAGCGTTAAAAATGAGAAATTGGAACAAGGTTCGGAGTTAACGTAAAAATGTAGAATACTTATAACTGTCTGGTCGGTCACTTCGAAGGGCGAAGAAAGGCAAAGACATTTCACGTCCTTCAGTACCATACTTAGTAACCCACTGTAATGTTCAAACAAAGATTCAGCTTCCAGAATGAAATTGTCACTCCACAGTGGAGTGTGCGCTGATATGAAACCCCGCGAAGCAAAGGTCCTGAGTTCGAGTCTCGGTTCAGCACACTGTTTTAATCTACCAGGAAGTTTTATACCCGCGCACACTCCGCTGCAGAGTAAAAATTTTACTCTGGAAACATCACCCAGGTTGTGACTAAGCCATGTCTCCGCAATATACACTCCTGGAAATGGAAAAAAGAACACATTGACACCGGTGTGTCAGACAAACCATACTTGCTCCGGACACTGCGAGAGGGCTGTACAAGCAATGATCACATGCACGGCACAGCGGACACACCAGGAACCGCGGTGTTGGCCGTCGAATGGCGCTAGCTGCGCAGCATTTGTGCACCGCCGCCGTCAGTGTCAGCCAGTTTGCCGTGGCATACGGAGCTCCATCGCAGCCTTTAACACTGGTAGCATGCCGCGACAGCGTGGACGTGAACCGTATGTGCAGTTGACGGACTTCGAGCGAGGGAGTATAGTGGGCATGCGGGAGGCCGGGTGGACGTACCGCCGAATTGCTCAACACGTGGGGCGTGAGGTCTCCACAGTACATCGATGTTGTCGCCAGTGGTCGACGGAAGGTGCACGTGCCCGTCGACCTGGGACCGGACCGCAGCGACGCACGGATGCACGCCAAGACCGTAGGATCCTACGCAGTGCCGTAGGGGACCGCACCGCCACTTCCCAGCAAATTAGGGACACTGTTGCTCCTGGGGTATCGGCGAGGACCATTCGCAACCGTCTCCATGAAGCTGGGCTACGGTCCCGCACACCGTTAGGCCGTCTTCCGCTCACGCCCCAACTTCGTGCAGCCCGCCTCCAGTGGTGCCGCGACAGGCGTGAATGGAGGGACGAATGGAGACGTGTCGTCTTCAGCGATGAGAGTCGCTTCTGCCTTGGTGCCAATGATGGTCGTATGCGTGTTTGGCGCCGTGCATGTGAGCGCCACAATCAGGACTGCATACGACCGAGGCACACAGGGCCAACACCCGGCATCATGGTGTGGGGAGCGATCTCCTACACTGGCCGTACACCACTGGTGATCGTCGAGGGGACACTGAATAGTGCACGGTACATCCAAACCGTCATCGAACCCATCGTTCTACCATTCCTAGACCGGCAAGGGAACTTGCTGTTCCAACAGGACAGTGCACGTCCGCATGTATCCCGTGCCACCCAACGTGCTCTAGAAGGTGTAAGTCAACTACCCTGGCCAGCAAGATCTCCGGATCTGTCCCCCATTGAGCATGTTTGGGACTGGATGAAGCGTCGTCTCACGCGGTCTGCACGTCCAGCACGAACGCTGGTCCAACTGAGGCGCCAGGTGGAAATGGCATGGCAAGCCGTTCCACAGGACTACATCCAGCATCTCTACGATCGTCTCCATGGGAGAATAGCAGCCTGCATTGCTGCGAAAGGTGGATATACACTGTACTATTGCCGACATTGTGCATGCTCTGTTGCCTGTGTCTATGTGCCTGTGGTTCTGTCAGTGTGATCATGTGATGTATCTGACCCCAGGAATGTGTCAATAAAGTTTCCCCTTCCTGGGACAATGAATTCACGGTGTTCTTATTTTCATTTCCAGGAGCGTATTTTCTTCTAGGAGTCTTAGTTCTGCAAGATTTGCAGGAGAGCTTCTCTGAGGTTCGGAAGGTAGGAGACAAGGTACTGCCGGAAGTAAAGCAGTGGGGAGAGGTCGTGAGTCGTGCTTGGGTAGCTCAGTTGGTAGAACACTTGCCCGCGAGAGGCAAATGTCCCGAGTTTCAGTCTGGTACACAGTTTTAATCTGTCAGGAAGTGTCAAAGCTTCTGGTTCATGGCAGAGTTACCTTTTTTTAACAATTGGTAGGTAAAGGTACTCATATGGAGTACTTAAAATGCCCATTGTTTTAAACAGATCATTTCAATGACTCCAGTTACCAGTTTTGGTTATTGTTCTAATTGCCCTTTTTTGTAGTGTTCGCATTTTGTAATTTTTTCCCCGATCCATCAAAAAACAAAAAAAAAACAAAGAAAACGGTAGCTGAGACTGATGTACTGCAATGAGGCACTGGTTGACACTCAATAATGACATTCTATTTGCTAGTTACTTTTTGTGCTGAAAGTATTATAACTGATAATCAGTAATCATGTCCTGAAATTTTGTGTTTTGCACTCTATGTGTCGAGATGTCTTCTACGTTCAATCAGTGTCAATTTTTCTAATCAAACTGAATTTCCTGTCATTTTTCCTCTTTACCAGTAGAATCTTCTGCATTTACAGGCCCGTTAATTCGAGCAGAATTCTCGAACTCTAGCAGCAGTCTCCGGCATTGTTATCAGAACCAAAACTACTGACCGCCGGAGGTAATACTATTCTTTCTATAAAAGCAAGGATGCAGCGACAGGAAATTTCTAGAAGTGGGCCGAAATCACGTAAGTGCGGCAAGGCGAGTTTATCAGTTTCTTGTAGCTCCTGTGCGCTAAGGGAACAAGTGACACCAATTCTCTCAAAACAGTCGGCGTCACATTTGAAGCTGTCTAGAAGCGGCCACCATTTCTCTTTGTCTCCAGTCTGTGCCCAATGATTTCCTTATACTCAGTGTAATTTTATTGCATATTGACCAGTTGTAAAATCTCCTGAGTGTTCCGTATGCATTTTATTTTTTGTTTTTATTGTTTATTTTTTCTGTAATGTTGCTGTCTTTAACAAAGATAACTTTTGCCTCTAGCTCCACTTGGTGAGTCATTGTGTGTCAGATACATTATTCGTCTTAATATTCCGCCTTGAAGAAATTCAGTATAAATGCAATTTTGTTCTGGTAAGTTATGTTAATAATTTATCTCACACGTGTATGGTCTTTAATCTCTGTACCCTATTTGATAGGTATGATGGAACCAGTCAAGAACTGCAGCTTGAATCAGTTAACGATCACATATCATTTATTATCCTTAGAAACTTTTCTTCTGGGTTACTTTTCGCAGACATGTTAATTACTTAGCGTTTAGCGTTAATATCACCCCAGATTTTTTTCAGATGTCGTGACTGTGTATGTGGAAGTGTTACCAGGTAAAAACTGTAACATTGTGTCAAATCTTGTCTGGCGCAAAGGATGGCACTTTTTCTTAAGCTAGAACACAATGTGTGGCTGTGCACTCCATGAAACGCTAAAATGTTACAGCTTATAGTAGAATAACATTCAAGTGTGCAGGATCCATATCACGTCCCCATATCACAGGACGTGAAGTGTATTGAATATGAGAAGGGTGAAAAGTCTGAGGCCTGATTCATAAATGGGAAAACGTGTGAGAAAAGTTAAATAATCTCAAATGGTAGACACCGAAATGAAGACTACTCACTTCTCCCGGAAGAATATTTAGAAAAAATTTCAGATACCTGTTTTCGTGGCGGTTTTAATTTTAACCATCTCGCGGGCAATAGTGAAGCTAACGACCTTTTCTTTGATTGATTTTATAATTTTGTTGTGTAGTTGATTAAACCGAAACTGCCGGTAAGCGTTCCCGAGTAAATCTGTGCAGCAGTACGTCATGAAGTTTGCCTCGGGAGGATCATGTAACTAAAACTGTCCTCTCACGGTGCGTGAAGGGGTTCATGGCTGAGGAGCTGCTCGTTTGCGAAATCACAAAATGGAATTTCACGTTCCACAGTACTCTGACAGGTCAGATATCTGCTTCGTGGGAAAGAAGCTGGCCAATGAGGTGAAATATAACGCTCCATGTCAAAATCAGAAGTTGGAACCACCATACTGCATTATGAGTTTTGCAGATAATGAATGATATTATTACTTACGTCAAATGGTTCAAATGGCTCTGAGCACTATGGGACTTAACTTCTGAGGTAGTCAGTCCCCTAGAACTTAGAACTACCTAAACCTAACTAACCTAAGGACAGCCACACACATCCACGCCCGAGGCAGGATTCGAACTTGCGACCGTAGCGGTCGCGCGGTTCCAGACTGTAGCGCCTAGGACCGCTCGGCCACCCCGGCCGGCTTACTTACGTCCTACGAATATATGCTGATTCAAAAAATCAGAAAGTTGAGGATGTCTCAAAAACACCCTTTAGGTAAGATTTCTAGTAATAGAATGACGGAATAGGTCATAGTGGTGGTTACAGAATTTTCGTATTATAACTGGCGCGTTATGAAAGTTTGCCGTACGAAGGCAACTGTTCAAACGAAAACGCGTCGTTCTAAGTATAATTTGTTATAATAAAATGTCAGTTAATGACCTATCGGTGGTTAAAGTTATCAGAATATCGTAAGATCGAAGTCATAGATGTCTGAGTTGCCTGTTCACAAGTATTGTAGTGAACACGGACGCGGGACTTAGTTTACGTTGTTCCCGTTTTGCTTTCTCCAAATAGCGTTTTGTTAACCTTCGCGTTTGCCTATAGACACTTAGGTTTTAGTTTTGATATATAGATATCACAAAGAAAGTCTAAAGGTCTCTCTTTGTAGCAAATGTAAGTAAATTTTGTAATTTCGCACATGTTACTCAATAAACGGCATTTGACGGTCCATTTTGTATGTTCTACTTGAATAAAGCGAAAACCACTGCCTCTAGGGAAAACATATCCCCGTATAAAAGTTAATTACGTTAAATTTCTTACAAAAAAAGTACTGTCCATTTCCTGTGTAGGACTAACAGGGTGAGTTTAGCGAACGGGAGAGGTTGAAAACTTTGCACTTGATATTTGATGGCGTTGCATGTTGTATAAAACCCATCGCCACGAGCAACTGAATCACCTTATGTGTATATAAACAGTACTTTCTCTCGAAGCGCATTAGTTTGGTAGCGTGAACATACTGGGGAACAAGGATCCACGAACTGCAAGATTGGTTCGTATGTCTCTGCCGGATTAAATCACAGTTCAGTATTTACCTGTATTTATTCATCCAAAAAACTTTCCGGATTGTAGCATACATAATTCCATTTGAAATATTATGTACGATTGTGTACATAAACACGAATGTACACACATGGCAGTATGTACGTAAACGCAAACACGCACATACTTTGTTGAACTATTAAACTTTACAATATAGTAAAAAAATTATTGTTTTAAATTTATCTAGAACGGAACTTGCACTATATGCAGTAGATTTTTGCACTTCCATGTTTAACGGCTCGTATTTCACACATTGTAAATATTATGCTACGGAAGGGAAACAGTCACCTACTAAGAATGACCTAAGGGCTTTAGGAAAAAGTGAGAATGATGAAATAATTGTTATCTTACGCGGAAGACTATTGTAAATTAGTATCTTACTGCTTGTGATGGAAGTTTTAAAAGTTGGTGTCCTTACTAACTCGAGAGGGAGCTTTCATTATTGCCTTGTATGATGTTCATGGATATTGAAGTTTTTATTTGGGTATAGTACAACAGAACAACATGGCTGGCGCAAGGACAAAGTAGGAAATAAGGAAATACACGTTTTAATAGAGCAACGTAGCAATGCATCCGACAGCTGCCACTGAGAAGTTTAGAGGTCACAAATCAAGGTGAGGAGCAAGTTCCGTATGGTGCAGCAGCACATTCCTAAGAGCGCTATTACAACGATGGAAACCACGCCTCGTATGCCTCATGGTGAGAAACACATCTCGTGCGAGGACGACTTAAGAGTGTGTAGCGTGTGGCCACACCGTGTCCTCAGAGGCTTCGAGGAAGAGACCATTAAATTAAAATTCGCTGAAATAGCTTTAAAACAATTACATAGGAAACTAAACTTGAAAGTACTAAAAGAATTCAGGACGAGTCGGTTATTTCCCCAGTTCGCAGGTGGTGGAGCGCAATGCGATAATTAACACACAGTAACTGGGGAATACTATTTCCGCAGGTCCGTTTCACCGTTTCGCCTCTTTCTAGCGACATACATTTTCACATTCAGGGCGCTATTGAGACAACTGCGATGGTACGAAGTTCGAATTGAGTCGTTCGTAAGCATTTGCTTCCAAATGGCCCGACAGGAAAACCCGAGAGCGCTTAAGGTGTTCTCCCACGGAATTGCGGGCAATTGCGAAAGACCCCCTCACAATAGCGCTGAAGTATAAGTAACCAGCAGGAACGTACGGACGGAGCCGGGATGGCTTTCTGAAACTGGGGTGCGGGAAGTCGAACTGCTTCCATTATTAGTTTCGCCTTGTTCGCTCCAATAAGTAGCACACGGAACACAATGTCGTTACATAGAAGCATTTCGAAACTACTGTCTATTAATCAAAGTAACTTACAACATTCTACACCCCTTTTTGTTCGCCACCATGTGACCGCCTCAAAGCAATTTTTTTTCAATAGCAAGAAAAATAAAAATGTATAAAACTATAACCAGACTGGTGACAGTGCTGAAAACTAATTCCTCCGAATTTTTTACGTGCAGACAGTTGAAGCTTTTTAAATAAAGGAAACGGTACTAACAATATACACCTTTTCCTTCAAGTCTACGTATTTGCAGCCTTCTACCGCTAGACGTAGCGTGTAGCATTGCGGTATCGAAAGTAACTACGTAGGTGCTTGAGAAAAGCGTGCTGTAATGGAGTTTCGAATTCGATGAGTTCGTCCGCACCCGGAGTATCCTCTCCTTCAGCAGGACAATGCCATACACACACACGAGCGCTGCGGCATCTGCAACAATCCGACGCCTAGGGTTCGCTGTCACCGAACATACTCGTACAGTTCCGACTTGGCCCCATGTGATTTTTATCTGTTTCCAAAACTTAAAGAACACCTCGAGGGCTTCGCTTACATAGACGATATCAATAAGCTGATCTCCAGTTGGTAGAAAAATGTGTGCAGACATGAAAAATAAAGATGTGGAATGTTAATGTCCTTTGTTTTATTTCAAAAGTCATAAAAGTTTTCACATAAAAGAATCGGAGGCATTACATTGTAGCACTCATTCTTATCTGTCGCAGAATTGTCGATAATAGATACAGAGAGAAACATCAAGATTCGTGAAAGTCAAATCTTGCAGAAGATATTTGCACCAATTTTAGAGAGAGGAGAACGACGAAGAAGAGATGTATATCGAACTGAAGGTAGCTACGGAAACCAAACAATGAGACTGAGATCAGCCGGCCTCGTTGACGTCTGTGTTGAGAAAAGTGTCAGAGAAGTATCACAGAGGACAAACTCCTATAGGCAGAGCGAAAATAAAATGGAGAGACCAGATGAGCAAGGATCTTCAGATACTTGCAGCAAGGGAAGAAGAAGCTAAAGAAGGCCAAGAATCCTCAGATACCTGCAGCAGAAAGATGCTAAAGACAGAAAGTTTTTTGAGGAACCTATACGACGAAGCCACAAATCGACTCGGTGTTGTGGCTCAGGAGAGTTAGTGTAAGTACAATGCGTGAAAAAGAAAATGGAACAAAGAGTTGTAATTCTCTGTGTCAGGTCGAAAGGTCACCGGAGTGCATTAGTGCCATTCGCATCTGGTGGTGTTAGTAGGCCTTGTAGGGTAAACTGCATCTTATCTTGGATGGAGAGTCATCGACAGAAGGAGAAGTAAATTCGGTTGTACCCTAGGGAAGCGTACAGCGACCCTTGCTGTTCATGTTGTATAGTAATGACCTAGAAGACAATATCAATAGTAAAATCGAGCTTATTGCAGATGATGCAACAATCTATAGTGAAACGCTATCTGAAAGAAGCTGCATAAATATTCAGTGAGACTTTGATAAGATCTCAACGGGGTGCAGAGATTGGCAATTTACTCTTAATGTTCACAGATGTGAAATTTTGCACTGCACGAAACGAAAAAAAGTAGTATCCTGCGACTATACTATCAATGAGCCATTGTTGGAATCGGCCAACTCATACAAATACCTGGGTGTAACATTTTGTAGGGATATGAAATGGAACAATCTGATAGGTTCAGTCTTGGGTAAAGCAGGTTTATAGGTAGAATACTGGAGAAGTGCAACCAGTCTACAGTGGAGATATCTTACAAATCACTTGTGTGTCTAGTTCTAGAATATTGCTCAAGTGTGTGGGGCCCTTAACAGACAGGACTAATAGGGAATATTGGAAGTATACAGAGAAGGGCAGCACGGATGGACATAGGTTTGTTTCATCTGTGGGAGGGCGTCACAGAGATACTGAAGGAACTGAACTGGAAGGCTCTTGAAGAAAGGCGTAAACAATCCTGAGAAAGTCTATCAACAGAGTTTCAAGAATCGGCTTCAAATGGTTAGGAATATACTACAACCCCCTACGTATCGCTCACATAGGGGTCGTGAGGATAAGATTAGAATAATGACTGCACGCACAGAGGCATTCAAACAATCATCCTCTGTGTACCCCATACGTGTGTGGAACAAGAAAAAACCCTAATGAGTCATTCAATCGGACATACCCTTTCCCATGCACCTCGCGGTCGTTTTGCAGTGTATGGACGTAGATGTAGATGTAGATAAGAAACAACAGGCATTAAAAGTGTCAGATGTTGAGTGATTTAATGTGAAGGACGCGGAGATACTGCGTACTCGTCTGAGACAACGATATCAGCACATTGTGGGTCTCCAGTTGGCTGGCTGGTCGAATCATGCACTGTCCGATTCGTGGGGCATTCGGATCTAAAAGTGACCCGATGTTGGACTGAGTGGGAAAGTAAGAGCATACATAGGCGTCATCAAGGCTCCGATTAACCACGTCTGACCACCTCATGGAAAGACTGCCGTACTGTGCCCCAAGCACATCGTAACTGCTTCACAAGGACTTCCCGTCAACTGACTGTCATCTCGCCCCACTGGTGGTAAACTAGTAGCTGTCGGGTTATTGAACTGCTGTCCCGTGTGTAGACTGTCGTTAACGCAACATCACAAACTGCTGCGTCTGGAATGGTGGCGTTACTGGAAGACATGAACTGCTAATGAATTCCGTCACATTATGTTCGTCGAAGAATCGCAGTTACGTGCTACCACACATGCCCATCGCCAGTGGATACAGAGGCGAACTGGGGAGAGGTCCCACTCTTCCAATGTTTTAAGGGGCATAGAGATGTTACTCTTCGCGTCATGCTGTGGGGATCCATCGGGTATGACTTCTGCTCACAGCTGCTAGTGATTTTTGGAACTCAGATGGTGTCCTCATGTGTTACGTCTAAAGCGACAGTATCGTCGTGCCATTTATCAACACTACAATGCTCTTCTGTTAATGAAAAACGTCACTATGAACTGTCTGTGTGATGTTGACGTACCCGTGAGTAAGACAGCACTTTTAATTCTTATCACTGATAAAGGGGGCAACGGGTTACACATTTGGTGTACTTGGACGATTTATATTCAAGTGCATCCGCCACTCACCTACCCTGGGGAACCACTCGAAACTGATCAAGGTAACCCATGGAAAATGAGAATCCCCTCCGCTCCTCTACCGCTACCCCTCTCCTCCCCTCCCAACCACCTGGACCAACGAGACTGAAACAGCCCTCATCAAGGTCATCTTTTATAACTGTGGCAGCTGGTTAAGCGGTAGATGTTTAGACTGCGTCTATTTGTGAATAACAAATTACGTTAAGTCATATCACTCAAGATGTATATACTAGTAACAATTTACTATTACGCCATGTAAGGCTTTAGAAGGGTCTACACAGTTCAAGGGCTTAGCAGAGACCACAGCCACGCAGATATGTAAGTTCTCTCGTTCCTCCACAATATTACGTATTTTCAACCATTTTCGTATTTTTCCGTATTTTTTACAATTTTACGCATTTCATCCAATCTGACGTCTTGTCGGCGTCATGATGCTCTGAGCCAATTACAGTGCAGCATGTTCCTGAATTATTTACCATTGCTAAAGCACCACTAAACTACTAATGTGTTTGTGATGTCATAGTTTATGTCTCAGAAACAAACATATTGGTTGAGATAATAAGATCACGTCATATTAATACCGACATTGGAAATTTTTGAAGCACTGACGATTTCCAACCAAATATACTATGTTTATAAGAGACACCACATCGTGATACATAAGCCATCTGCTAAGTCACCATCACATTACCAGACCGTTTGACATCACAGCAAAATTCTGATGCTTCTAGTCAGAGATATTGTGCCTCTCTCTCTGTGTGTGTGTGTGTGTGTGTGTGTGTGTGTGTGTGTGTGTGTGTATCAGAGCCACCTAATCCCTGGCCATAAAAGAGAGAGCGTCACGCCTGACTAACACTACATTGGACTATCTCCACAGGAATGGCACACAAATTCGCGTTGTTAAACAATAAGTTTAATCGTCTCTGACGTGACGGACCTGATGGCTGGCGCAAAGGCACTGCTACAAATGTTGCCATTGCGTCACAGTGAACCAGTCGTAACTCCCTGATACGTATGTTGTCGTGAAAGAAAATTTTTGACACCTTTGTAGATAGATGTCTATAAGAGTTTAACCGCCAAGTACTCAGTTCCCCTCTCTGCTTTCTCTATGGACTGATCAGAATGAAGTTTTCAAAACAAGCGATTACTTGTATGCAGTGAGTCTCGGTCAGCCAGAGCTCCCGAGTGGAATGAAAACATATATCACAATAATAAATATTGCGTGATTATTAAAGAGTATTCGAAATTTCTAGAAGTCCAGTAAACAATTTGATTAGGATAGCCACCAGTCCTTCTGTGGGCGTCCCTTTGGTAAGAGGACAACAGCTTTATTCACCACTCCTCCACGTCGTGTTGCGGCACTTTCACGTGATCGAGGGGACTCCACACGACATTAGGCCGGTGTGCCAGTGTATATTCAATTGTTTCATTTACAAGCAGCTACAGTACCTTTTCTAATTAATTTGCCTTTCCAACCAAAATAACTTGGTCGACAGAAAAGTCGTTGTAAAGTGGTTTTGTAGTACGTTTTGTCATTTACAAATGACAATGCCAACGCGAAAGTTAAAACGAGTAGGTGATACAAAACCTATTCATCGAAATTTCTGGGTTCTTCCTGTTCCGGCGTATCGCCAAGCACCGGCAAGAAGACAAAGATCGCAAGAGCAAAGAAGGTGGTGACACGACGTCGGCCAATAGCCCGCTGACAACGACCGCACCACGACAGGAGCGCCCTCTAGCCGAAGAGAATACAAGCGGCGCCCCTGCCAGCACAGTACCAGTACCAGACCGTGACTCGCAGACCGGGACAGTATTCAGACAGTACTTGGAGAGCACTGCGACAGCAGTGACGTGTGATCCAAATCAATTGCTTGCATGGACCTTGTATTTAGTAAAGGACTCTGACTTAATTGCATGTCGCCCATCGTTGATGACACCGTTGTAAATTCAAAGTTAAGTATTTTCCATCTTCTTATTTGTAATAAAAACTGTCAATGTGATTTGCTTGAGTTGTTGTATAGCATTCCGAGAACGCAGCATCCTTAGGCACCCTATACGAGACGAGTGGGCAGGACCCCACACTTTCAGCTTGTGTCGTTCCATTAAAAATTAAAAAAAAATTATCATTCATACTTTTCCCTACCATTACTGGCTGCTATGAAAGACCCTTGTCAAATAAGACTTTAAATAACGTTTTACCTTTTACTTTCGTATATGTAACACTCATGGGGGACTGGAATGCAGTTGTAGGGAAAGGAATAGAAGGAAAGGTTACAGAAAAATACAGGGTTGGAACAAGGAATGAGAGGGCCGGAAGACTGAGTTCTGTAATAAATTTCAGCTAATAATAGCGAATACGACCCTTGTCAAATAGGACTTTAAATAACGTTTTATCTTTTACCTTCTTATATGTAACACTCATGGGGGACTGGAATGCAGTTGTAGGGAAAGGAATAGAAGGAAAGGTTACAGAAAAATACAGGGTTGGAACAAGGAATGAGAGGGCCGGAAGACTGAGTTCTGTAATAAATTTCAGCTAATAATAGCGAATACTCTGTTCAAGAATCACAAGAGGAGGAGGTACACTTGGAAAAGGCAAGGTGATATGAGAAGATTTCAGTTATATTAGATCATGGCCAGACAGAGATTTCGAAATCAGATACTGGATTGTATACAGACTCAGACCACAATGTCGTAGCGATGAAGAGTACGCTGAAGTTTAAGAGATTAGTCATGAAGAATCAATACGCAAGGAAGTCTGATAAGAAAGTACCAAGGAATAACGAGATACGCTTGAAATTCTCTAAGGCTATATAGATGAAGCAATAAGGAATAGCTCAGTATGCAGTACAGTTGAAGAGGAATAGACTTAGTTAGGTTTAAGTTGTTCTAAGTCTAGGGGACTGATGACCTCAAATGCTATGTCCCATAGTGCTTAGAGCCATTTGAACCATCACTAAAAAAGTCAATCATATAAGCTGCAAAGAAAAACATAGGTACAAAGAAGGTAACTGCGAAGAAATCATGGGTAACAAAAGAAATACTTCAGCTGATCGATAAAGAAGGAATTACAAAAATGTTCAAGGAAAATCAGGAATACAGAAATACACGTCGATGAGGAATGAAACAAATAGGAAGTGCGGGGAGGCAAAGACGAAACGGGTGCATGAAAAATGTGAAGATATCGAAGAAGAAATGATTGTCGGAAGGACTGACTCAGCATACGGCAAAGTCGAAATAAACTTCGGTGAAATTAAAAGCAAGGGTGGTAACATTAAGCGTGTAATGGGAATTCCACTGTTAAACGCAGAGAAGAGAGCGGGTTGGTGGAGATTACATTGAAGGTCTCTATGAGGGGGAGGATTTGTCTGATGTGATAGAAGTAGAAACAGGAGTAGATTTAGAAGGTATGGGGATCCAGTAATAGAGTCAGAATTTAAGAGAGTTTGGAAGACTTAATATTAAATAAGGCAGAAAGCGTAGATAACATTCCACCAGAATTTCTATACTCTTTCAGGGAAGCGGCAACATAACGACTACTTACGTTGATTTGTAGAATGTATGAGTGTGGCGACACACCATTTGACTTTCGAAAAAATATTGTCCACACAATTCCGGAGACTTGCAACAGCTGACAAGTGCGAGAGTTATCGCACAAGCGACTTATTATCTCATGCATCAATGTTGCTTACAAGAATAACATACAGAAGAATGAAAAAGAAAATTTAGCCTGTGTTAGATGATCAGTTGGGCTTTGAGAAAGGTAAAGGCACCATAGAAGCAAACTGTCACATTGCTTTTGATGATGGAAGCAAGACTAAAGACACGTTCACAAGATTTCGACCAGGAAAAAGCGTTCGAAGATGTAAAACGGTGAGAGATTACATACGGGTAACATAGAACATGTACAAGAGTCAAGGGGGAAAAATAAGAGTGGACGGCGAAGAACGAAGAGCTCGGATTAAAAAGGCTGAACGACTGGGATGTAATCTTTCGCCCCCACTGTTCAGTCTGTACATTGAAGAAGCAATGATGGAAATAAAAGGAAGATGGCATTTGAGATATGGTGCTACAGACGAATGTTGAATATCACGTTCACTGATAAGGTGAACAATGAGGAGTTCTGTGCCGAATCGGAGAGGATAATACTGACGTGGAGAAGGGACAGGATAACAGGACATCTGTTAAGACATCAGGGAATGACTTCCATGATACTAGAGGGGGTTATAGATGGCTAAAACTGTAGAGGAAGATAGAGACTGGAATATATCCATCAAATAATTGAGGACGTAGGTTGCAAGTGCGCAAGTGCTACTCTGAGACGAAGAGGTTGGCACAGAAATACGTGGCTAGCCACATCAAACCAGTCGGAAGACTGATGACTAAAAAAAAAAATCCTTTTCATAGTAAAAGCCCGTGTAAATATTTATATTATGTTTCTGGTATTTTGCTGTTAAGTGTGTCATGGTAAAAAGAAAATCAGTGCATGATCTGCTTTTATTGGAAACTGGAAATTTGTGGTATGATCTTATGGGACCACACTGCTGAGGTCATCGGTTCCTAAGCTTACACACTACTTAATCTAACTTAAACTAACTTACGCTAAAGACGACACACATACCCATGCCCGAGGGAGGACTCGAACCTCCGACGGGGGAGCCGTGACAAGACGCATTAGACAGCGCGGCTACCCCGCGCGGCCCGATCTGCTTTTATGGAAATTTTTCTGTGTACTAGTTATATAATGGCTTCTGACCTTTTCCAAGTCTCTTGAGTGCTGTCATCACGGTACATCTTACTTTATTGTGTGCATAGAGAACACTTTGAGTAGTGACAGGAAGGAAGGCTGAGCCGTGCTGCGTGGTCGATAGCTAGTGCCCGGCGAACTGAATACTTTCTTTGGCAGTCGAGGTGGAGTCTGGCGGATCGTGTGTGCTTCTTGCGGAGAAATTGGCCAGGGTAGCGAGAGCATGGATTTCCCGGTGACAGCAACGTGAGTGGTGGTTTACTGTGCAGTACAGTGCAGCTGTGGACGTCATCTTTGGCCTGGCTGCCCCTGTCCTGGCTGTGTTAGTTCACGTGATTTCGGTGTTCCTCCTGGAGAAGCCAGCGCGATTCGGTGAGCTCTCTGAATCGTACCCCGGGCTGCCCTTGTTGCTCGGAATGCCTTCATCGTGGGACTTTGCCTGTCACCGGGTCAATGCGCTTTTGCTTTTCCGGATGAGGACAGAGTCACGTCCTGCCTCATTCTGTTTATGAGTGAGCGTGGTTGGTTCAAATGGCTCTGAGCACTATGGGACTCAACTTCTGAGGTCATTAGTCCCCTAGAACTTAGAACTAGTTAAACCTAACTAACCTAAGGACATCACAAACATCCATGCCCGAGGCAGGATTCGAACCTGCGACCGTAGCGGTCTTGCGATTGCAGACTGCAGCGCCTTTAAGCGCACGGCCACTTCGGCCGGCATAGTATACTTCCTTCTAATTCTATAGCAGTATAAATGAAACGTTTTATATGAAACTCAAATACTTGCTTTACATTTAAAGTATAAATAAGCTTTGATTCTTGCATACTATCGTGTTTTACCCACTCTAAGTATGTAATCTTTCAGAGCTGAATCGGAAACTTCAGTTTCGTTTTAGACTTTCACTGTTTAAGAGAGTGTTGGCACTATATGTTGTAGCGGCCAAGTTACTCTCACTTGCCTTTTTGTCATCGGGGCTGTTGTGCCGCCAGCGAGCTTCTGCCCCCATCTGACGTGCGGCTGGTCAATTGTAAATCATTAATATTTATCGTATTTGATCTTTTGTAATCCTTTTAAAATTGTGAAGCATGTTTAAATTGTTTATCATCTGGTGTTTGGAGTTTAATAATTTTTCTTAAGGATGATATTTAATACTTTTTTATTTTTAAATAAAAAAGAATCATTTCCTGTGAAAGTAATGATGATTTATCAATTTTTGAAGTATAAGTATTAATTAATTTCTTGTTGGTTAATACAATTTTGGAGGAGCTACTCAGTAACATGTGATGTTCAACGGTTTTCCGAGCCCTTCCTCTAGGACATGACTGTTCGCGTCCTGTAACAAGGTCCACGCCTTTATTCCCTATTGCCTCCGGCAGATTAGCATTTGCACCTTGGCGAGATCAATACAGATGAAACATCAGCTCAATTGGAGGTGGGTGAGGGATGAAATCAGCTGTGACGTTGTTAAAGTGTTACTGTACAGACTATGTGGGGAATCTGACTCCTTTGAAAGAAGGATCAAGTATCTGTACTGGTATGTCACTCCACTCGATGAAATTGGAAGTAGGACAAACTCGTTAGCACATCTCGGAAAGAAGTGCAGATGCATCGAATGGAGGCCACCTGAGCGGAATCATCTGAGGCTGTATCGGGAACATGCTACACGTTATGCGCAGTGCACACCCCCTTCTCGAACAGAAAACCCCGTATACAGCTCAGTTAACGTGTTTTCGAACACTCGAACAGCAGATACAGCTCAACGTTTGCCGAGTGTTCTGCAAGATATAACCGTAAACCTCGCGAAATTTTCCAGCAGCAGCTACTATCAGATAGAACCGGTGCACTCAGCGCCAGTTGCACGGGTTGACAGCGGTATAGGGCTCGGTCTGAATGTACTGCCACTTTTACGATTACGACTGGTAACGGAATCAGGAATCTTCGAAGTTTATATTGCGCCGGGAAAGCCTCTGATCACGCACACGTAAGCGTAGTTGTGTACAACGACCGTCAATACTTGAATAAAGCAGAAGCACTTAAAGTATAAGATAAGAGCGTCAAGTGTTTGCAGCACAGCTTATGTGCCAGGAATGAAAAACCTGATTTTTACTAAATGCTTTTCTAGGTCCTAAATTAGCTTCTCTTTAATGAAGAGAAATGCTTTCGCTGCCGACTGTTGATACTGCTAATACTCTTTACATTTTTATTTCCGCGCTTCTAATGACAGAATTTACTTTAAAACATAGTTGTAAGTAGCCACGGCGAGGTTACTTTCGATAAAATTAGGTGCCCTATGAACGTCAACACACAGGCTGCTTCCAAATTACCTTTACAAACTTCACTGAAGAGTCAAAGAAATTGGCACACTTGTCTAATATCGTGTAACGTCCCCGCACAAGTGTCGCAACACGACGTGACATGGACTCTACTATTGTCTGAAACAGTGCTGGATGGAATTGGCACCATGAATCCTGCAGGGCTGTCCATAAATCCGTAAGTATACGAGAGGGTGGAGATCTCTTCTGAACAGCACATTGCAAGGCATCACAGATATTCTCAATAATGTTCATGTCTAGAGAGTTTGGTGGCCAGTGGAAGTGTTTAAACTCAGAAGCGTGTTCCTGGAGCCACTCTGTACCAATTCTGGAAGTGCGCGGTGTCGCATTGTCCAGCTGTATTGCCCAAGTCCGTCGGAACGCACAATGAACATGAATGGATGCAGGTGATCAGATTGGATGGTTACGTACGTGTCACCTGTCAGAGTCGTATACAGACGTATCAGGGGTCCTATATCACTCCAACTGCAGACGCCCCATACCATTACAGAGCCTCCAACAGCTTGAACATTCCCCTGCTGACATGCAGAGTCCATGGATTCATGAGGTTGTCTTCCTACCCGTACACGTCCATCCGCTCCATACAATTTAAACAAGACTCGTCCGATCAGGCAACATTTTTCAGTCACCAACAGTCAAATGTCAGTGTTGATGGGACCAGGCGACGCGTACAGCTTTTTGTCGTGCAGTTATCAAGGGTACGCGAGTGGGCCTTCGGTTCCGCAAGCCCATATCGATGATGTTTTGTTTACCAGCATTGAAATCTGCAGCAATTTGCGGAAGGGTTGCACTTCTGTCACATTGAACGATTCTCTGCAGTCGTTGTTGACCCCATTCTTTCAGGATCTTTTTCCGGCCGCAGCTATGTCGGAGATTAGATGTTTCACCGGATTCCTGATATTCACCGTTCACTCGTGAAATGGTCGCACGGGAAAATCCCTACTTCATCGCAACCTCGGAGATTCTTTGACCTATTGCTCGTGCACCGACTAGAACACCACGTTCAAATTCATTTAATTCTTGAGAATCTGTCATTGTAGCAGCAGTAACTGATCTAACGACTGCGCCAGACACTTGTCTTTTATAGGCATTGCCGAGTGACTTGCTTACATATCTCTGTATTCGATTATGCATGCCCATACCAGTTTCTTTGACGCTTCATTGTACAAGAGTGTACGGTGTAAGGATAATTCTTTGAATGGAAATTCATGAACGAGAGCTACTCTGGCAATTATTACAACCGTAAATAACTAAACAGTGAAACTTCCTGGCAGATTAAAACTGTGTGCCCGACTGAGACTCGAACTCGGGACCTTTGCCTTTCGCGGGAAAGTGCTCTACCAACTGAGCTACCGAAGCACGACTCACGCCCGGTACTCACAGCTTTACTTCTGCCAGTATCTCGTCTCCTACCTTCCAAACTTTACAGAAGCTCTCCTGCGAAACTTGCAGAACTAGCACTCCTGAAAGAAAGGATATAGCGGAGACATGGCTTAGCCACAGCCTGGGGGATGTTTCCAGAATGAGATTTTCACTCTGCAGCGGAGTGTGCGCTGATATCAGCGCACACTCCGCTGCAGAGTGAAAATCTCATTCTGGGAACTAAACAGTATTTTAACAACGCCTGCTACCCGCTACTCTATTACTAAATTGACAGTGTTGCAGCTTAGATGAAGAGAACAAGTGTAGGGATGGATGAAGGAACCAAAGCAGCGAGTTACTAACCCCTCATTCACTGAACAAGTCCATGGAGAATTTCGACAGTAACGAGAAGCAAAGACCGCATAAGCGTTATATTCACAGCATGACATATGGAAAATAATACAGCAAAAAATGGCTCCAAGCACGACAAAAAGCAGTACGCGTCGCCTGGTCCCATCAACACCGACATTTGACTGTTTGTGACTGAAAAATGTTGCCTAATCGGACGAGTCTTGTTTCAAATTGTATGGAGCGGATGGACGTGTACGGGTAGGAAGATAACCTCATAAACCCATGGACTCTGCATGTCAGCAGGTGACTGTTCAAGCTGTTGGAGGCTCTGTAATGGTATGGGGCGTCTGCAGTTGGAGTGATATAGGACCCCTGAGGTCATCAGTCCCCTAGACTTAGAACTGCTTAAGCCTAACTAACTTAAGGACATCACACACATCCATACCCGAGGCAGGATTCGAACCTGCGACCGTAGCAGCAGCACGATTCCGGACTGAAGCGCCTAGAACCGCTCGGCTACAGCGGCCGGCGATAATAGAGCAGAATCGTCAATAACGTTGACAGTAGGAAGAATGAAAGATACTAACTGAAAGCTAAAATTAGGGTGCTAGATAGGGCCGGTGTACAGTTTAGTGGGAAGATGAGGACTTATCTATGACGGGTAGCAGTGATCACCACCCTCCCCTCCTACTCAAAAGACTCCTACCAACACGAGACGTGAGTAAAACAATGACACAATAAGAAATTATAGTAAACAGGAGTGGAAACATAAAAGCGTAGAAAATATGAGGGAAAGAACTGAAATGTATTAGAAGCGTGGTAAAAGGGAATGACACCATGGCAAGTGGGGCAAAAGATGTCGAGGCCCATTTGCTCCCACAACTTCCCCACTCCCCACCTGAGTATGGTAGAAGCATTACAGGAAAACGGATATGGTTGTACCTTCATCATCAGCCTATAACGAAGATGAGGAGTCACAATGACATTTTGAAGAGGGGGGTGGGGGGAGAAGGGCGATGATACGAGAGGGGCTGTCACAGAGTAAAACCATGAGGCAGAGACAGTTATGACCAATGCTAAGCCGGTATGTGCTATGGGGCTCTTTACTAGGCAAACACAAGAAGGCACGATACACTGTAGGTACATCCTTAATGATGCGCAGTTTGTTGGAGGTGGCAGTAGCCCATTATTGCCTGCTCCATGTGTGGTACATCATAAGATCGATACCAAATGTTGTACGTACGTCTATAGAGTATGAACCATATCACTGATTTAGCTCGTGTGGAGTGCTGTCGTCCAGCAGAACGCACTTAAACGGTACTTAAAAGTATCACCAACGCTACAGAGCACAAGAAGAGTATATCTGTAAGGAACCGCATCGAATGTCTCGCATCCATGACATGATAGGATGATCGGTCGTCGTACGAAAGGTCCAGCGTTCAACTACCACAGAAAACGAATTTTTGTGACTACGCATGAAACTGTTATATCAGAAAACATTTTCCTTAGATGTAAAAGGATTTTTCGCAGTTTCTAGCAATTTTCTTTCGGCAGTCTGCTTTCACTTCGTTAGATGAACGTTATGCACCTGTTGCTGTATTTTGTTTATTGTTAATTACTATTATTACTATTACTTCCGCATGTGTCACGCAATTGTTTCTTTATTTTTCTGTTCTGATTATATATTCTGTGAAACTACAAATGTACTCTATAGGTTTACTACTTTCAAAGAAACGGAGCGAAAGCAGAATCCCAAGAGAACATTGCTGTAAACGCAAAAGCCGCCCATTTAAGTGTCTTAAAAACGTTGTTCCATTTAATACTATCACGCGTAATACAGTAAAAGATTTGTTGTTATTGGGAATTGAACCCGGCATCAAAAATGTTTCAAATGGCTATGAGCACAATGGGACTTAACTTCTGAGGTCATCAGTCCCCTAGAACTTAGAACTAACCTATGGACAACACACACATCCATGCCAGAGGCAGGATTCGAACCTGCGACCGTAGCGGTCGCGCGGATCCAGACTGTAGTGCCTAGAACCCGGCATCCTTAGTACAAGAATCTGACGTTCCACTAACTCCCCCACAGAAGCACTGGAAGTTAGTTGCTCACAGTTTTACCTATGATGTACTGTGTAGTTATGGTGTTACTTTTAATTGACATTTAGACTCGTTCTGCTGTACAGCAGCTTACAATACAAACTAAATCGGAGTTTTGGTTCATACTCCCTCGACATACAACGCTTGGTACAGATCTGAGTGTCTGACATCTGGAGATTTGAGTGTAAGTGATGTGCTAGCCCGTTCCCCATATGACTCGCGAAACGTTGGGATACAACTGAATATGCAGTACGGTTGCGATCACGGAGGGCTTGGCTAGTCAGGAAAGTTTCATTTAATAAGCTTGGGAACTGCTCATAGAGCCGCACGGGATTAGCCGAGCGGTCTGAGGTGCTGCAGTCATGGACTGTGCGGCTGGTCCCGGCGGCGGTTCGAGTCCTCCCTCGGGCATGGATGAGTGCGTTCGTCCTTAGGATAATTTAGGTTAAGTAGTGTGTAAGCTTAAGGACTGATGACCTTAGCAGTTAAGTCCCATAAGATTTCACACACATTTGAACATTTTGGTATTGCTGTACTACCCCAAAGGAAAGTACGCTTGAAAACAATTGTGGGAACAGAGATTTTAGGCCCTTGGTAAAAGGGGAAGTAGTCGAGATACATTGCAGAGAGAGCAGTTCTTTTCAAAACACCATCCCATGCATACCATAAATGCGAAAGTTTGTGTTTAAGTTTTTACTATTTCATGCCGAAACGGCTGGGCGGATTTGGATAAAATTTGGGATGGAATTATCTTATGCCCTGAATTAACACATAGGCGAAATTTTAAGTATGTAGTACAAGATATTTATTAATTTGAAGAATATAATGCTAAATATGTAACAATAATTACTCTTAGAATAAGCTGTTTTCGTATTGTGAAAATGCTTTTATTGTTTAATAAACTAGTGTCTGTAAAAGAAGTGACACACTCAGAAGCAATTGTCTGCAACACACCGCAATAAGAGGACTTGTATAACAGCGGAACCGTAATAACTGATTTAAATGCCAGAGAGGTGCCGTGCACTTGGGTCCAACAGCGCCCTCTTTTGTGTGACCAAGCAGCGCGCAGCCCGAAACGCGTAAACACGTGCTACTATGCCTCGCCAACAGCGGCATGTGAGTGCGTTCGAACGAGGCAGCATGCCTGGTCTCCGGGACGCAGGCCTGTCGTTCCGTAACACTGCGGCTCGTACATGGCACGCTGCTTCAACAGTGAGGCGTGTGTGGAACCAGTGGAGACAAGAAGGCTGCAACGGACAGAATAGCTTCGTTCCCAGTGTTGGCGTGTCGTTGGAGCACTGCAGCAGGTGGGGATATGTCTGCCTTTACGTTTCGACCCTGTCTTGTGCTGCTTGGATTGGTGGTCAGCACACCATTGCGTCGGCTTCCATTGACCAGAACCCACCAACGCTCCAGGCAGTATTGGACAAGTGAACGCTGACACTGGCGTGTAGAGTTTGTCCTGCAGTGATGGCCGCATACGCCCTCGACGCCACCGTGGTGAATGCAGTCAGCCATACTGTACAGTTGAGCAGCATAGCGAGCAGACACCAAATGTGATGGTTTGGGCACTATTGCCTATAGCGCATGATCCCACCTCCTATATCCAAACTTTACAGAAGCTCTCCTGCGAAGTTTGTAAGGTAGGAGACGAGATACTGGCAGAAGTAAGGCTCTGAGGAGCGGGCGTGGGTCGTGCTTCGGTAGCTCAGATGGCCAGTGCGGCTCTCGCAGCCGAGCGAAGCAGACGTGCGGTGTGTGCTCTCCGCTGTCAGAGAGAGCCCGCGCGCCTTGTTTACTTTCTTCGGCCGACACTAACGTGACGCCGTAGCGCTACAAGACCATGGCAAACCAATACAGAAGATCAACCTTGAAATTCACATTTCGGAACGACTTTACCCGACCAAAGGCGCTCGAAGTCGAACGCTTTTTAAAAGAGGAAGCCAAGATCCCGGCTGCCGACATTGTCGGCATTCACTTTTCGATCGTCAGTAACACGGTCTATGTAAAGCTCATAAACGAAACTACATGCGACAAGGTGCTTCGTGAGATGAAACAAGAACTCCGCTTCTGCCACGCAGATGGCAATGTTGGCAACGTCGAGGTCGGCCATGCCGCAATGGGACTGCGGACTATCCGCATATTCGAACTTCCATTTGAACTCCCGGCGGCAGAAGTTGTAGCGGCGCTCCGCCCCTACGGCACGGTACACGAACACGTGGCTGAAGAATGGACCCAGTTTAAGACGTATCCAGTACTCAATGGAGTACGCCAAGTGCGCATAGATCTCCAACGACACGTGCCATCCTATCTACAGATAGGAGAATGCCGGGCCATAGTTATTTATGACGGCCAGCCGAAGACGTGTTCCGGATGCGGCAAAGAAGGACACCTTCGTTCCGAGTGCCTCCAGCGTCGGATCACACAACTCCCACCGAAGGACGTTGCACCACCAGCGGCGAAGACTGTTCTACCCGTGACTTACGCGGCGGCGCTCACGACGTTCTCTACACGACAGACACGGCCGACCGCTTCAGCGGTACAAGAATCACTTTCCACGGACAAAAACCTGGATGATCCGCCGTCCTGGCCAGTCGTGGAAAATAGTACTACCACTCTGGAGCTACCGAACGCGACAGACATTGACGCCGGCAAGATGGCAATTGATTCCCTTATTGTACCGACCGAAGCGTTTGTTCCGGCGGAGCGTGAGTCAGTGCCGTCTTCTGACAATGAAGGCCATGTACGGAAACAGCGATCACCGAAACGCCGAAAGCACCGTCGTCGGACCGTGTCGGAACACAGCGGTTCGCATTCGGCCGTGGAAGAACAACTGACCCCTCAAGAAGCCAGCCGCGAAGCTGAGGCTGTTTCCACTGACTCCAACCTTGCAGAACAGACAGAAAAACATGCAGCTTTCGAACATCAGCCCATTGACAGAAACAGTGAGCAGCGGGAAGGTACCAGTGCAGGCAGCGAAGTCGCCCGGTCCCTTACTACCAAACATTCCGAGGCTATGGAACATGAACAGACATCCGCGCCCGCTTCGTGGGCCGAGGACGTCGAGACACAAGATCCTGACCCGCGGCCAGCTGAGGCGCCGCCGGATCATGCAGCATAAGCAGCACAAGGAGGACCGCATTTGGCGGGGGGTGACATCACTTCCGATGTTCGCTTCTCTCCAACTTCAACATGGATAACCTCGCCCAAACAACGCGTTGCCAGGTTTACCGCCTGGCGACAATGAATATCAACATGATCAGTTCTCCTGTCAAGATCCAACTTTTGAAAGAAACCATACGAGCCATGGGAGTTGACTTTGTTTTCCTACAAGAAGTGAAAACGACTGCACTCCCGCACTTTTACGGTTACGCCACACATGTGACGCCCGGCAGCCCTGCAGACACCGGAGTGGCAATATTAGTGCGTGAAGGTATTGAAGTTACCGACCTCACGTTTCTTCCCTCCGCGCGAGGAATAGCATTTACGGCACTCAACACCCGATTCATTAATGTTTACGCGCCGTCGGGTACCACAAGACGTCACGACCGCGCCAGATTCTACTCCACAGATGTCGCTCCCCTTTTCCTTGGACGATACGACCACAGCGTCTTCGCCGGCGATTTTAATTGCGTACTTCACCCCAAGGACCAAATCTCACATTACATGCCTTGTCCGGAACTGGGTGCGATGATCCAAGAACTTCACTTGTGCGACACGTGGGAAAAAGTCCATGGTAACCGCTCTGGCCACACTCATCTTACCAGTCATTCGGCCAGCCGACTTGACCGCATATATGTGTCACAAGATCTCACACAAGGTGTGGTGGACGCCGAATTATGGCCTCAAGCCTATTCCGATCACAGTGCCTATATCTGCACTATACACCTACGCCCCCAACAAGTCTGGCGCAGTAATGGCTTTTGGAAGCTCAACATAACTCATCTCCAGGACCTGGATTGCCGTCGGCAAGTTGCAGCAACGTGGACTGACTGTGAACGCCGCCGCCCACGATACACCTCGACCCTGGAGTGGTGGCTCCTCTGTGCCAAACCAGCAATCCGTAGGACACTTATGCGATATGGCAAGGACGTGACTGCGTGGCATCGACAGACCCTCGATTTTTACTACGCGGCACTCAGGGACCTCGACGCCTTACCCCCTTCCCCGGAGAGACAACATGACCAAAGCAGAATCAAGGCTCACATACTATCATTGACGAAGCGTCGACTAGAAGGTGCAGTAGTCCGCTCGCGACGGCACGACCGAACGGTTGCAGAGGAACCCACTATGCACCACGTTGTGGCGGATAAGCGCCGACAACGTCAACATTTAATCACACAACTCAGGACACACGACGGTCGCTTATGTACGACCCAAGCAACCATAGTAAAGGCGGTGGAGGATCATTTTCGTCATCTTTACAAGGAAAGAACCGTCATTGACGAGGCCACTACTGAAGTGTTACAGCAGATAACACGTACTATCGACGAGGCTACCGTGAATGCACTAACAGAGGAAATCTCACTCGAAGAAGTCGAAGACGCCGTGGACAAAGGTGCGGCCAATAAATCTCCTGGACCTGATGGATTGCCCATCGAATTCTACCAGACTTTCCGTGACATCATGATGCCTCGCTGGGTTATAATGTTCCGCGAACTTATGTCTCCAGACTGTGTTGTGCCGCCAGTGTTTGTAGAAGGTCTCCTCATACCAGTACACAAGCCAGGTGGAGGGCTATCGATTAACGACTATCGGCCGCTTACAATGTTGAACGCCGATTACAAGATTTTCACCAGGATTATGGCGAGCCGTATTAAGACGACTTTGCCGATGATCCTCGCTCCAGAACAGACGTCGCAGGGGGGAGAAGCCAACATACACATGGCCACCGGTGACTGCAGGGACTTAATAGCGATCGCTTCTGCGTGCCGTCTGAGAGCGGCGATCGTCTCCGTCGATTTCAACCGCGCCTTTGATAGAGTGCACCACAAATTCCTCCTACGAGTGATGGACTGTATGGGATTCCCCCCGGGCCTCATCGACACCCTACGGCGTCTTTGGACCGCAGCCAGCTCACACGTCCAGGTCAATGGAAGGACGGTAGGACCAGTACCCATTAAGAGGTCTCTACGTCAGGGTTGTCCCCTTTCTCCCTACCTTTATGCAATCGCACTCGAGCCACTCCTAGGGGGCCTTAACCACCGCCTATCTGGTATCACGCTGCGGGACGCCACCTTTCGCTATAGAACATACGCTGACGACCTGCTACTGCTGGTTCGTTCCAATGACGAAGTTCAAAGCGTACTAACCTGGATTGAGCGATACGGACAGGCCGCAGGCAGTCTTCTGAACATCAACAAGTCGGCGGCGTTGGACATTGGGCGTGGTCTCGGACCGGAAGCCCTCGCTCCCCTCCCACCAGTTTCTGATCTGCGATATTTGGGAATCACGTTCAAGAAAGATGTACGTAAAACAGTTACAGCAAACTACCGACGGTTATTACAGATCATACGCGCAGTGGTGCGACAGAACCTGCTCCGGGACTTGAATCAGCTACAACGTGTTGAATACCTGAACCTCCACGTAGCATCCAAACTCAACCACGTGGCACAGGTCCTCCCACTACCGCTGCAGATAGGTTGCCGGCTTCAGGCGGCCTTCAGTTACTACGTTTCCGCAGGTCATATCTTTAAAGTACGATACGACACTCTTACCCTCCCAGTGCACAAAGGAGGGCTGGGATTGGTCAACGTCAGGGCGAGAGCAGCTGCCCTTTACATGAGCGACATGAGGAAACGATGGAAAAGTCAATATACCTCTCTCACGGGTCGTTTACTATAGGTTCTGATGCCAGCCTCTAACGTCCCGCCGGTGTCGGTTGCGCACGTCGCACCACAGCTCTACCATGTGTCGACCTTCATTCTTGATTACAGCTATGTCAGCTTGAACCTCTCCGCCACACGTCCACCAAAGGCGAAAGATTTTTATACCAACCTTCTGCGGGCTGTTCACCATAACGTGGTGGAAAACAAGTACCCTACGGTTCACTGGCCAAGAGTGTGGAAAACGATACACCACCACTTTCTGTCATCCACGGTGCGTTCGAAATGGTATCAGATCGCCAACAAAAAATATGCCACACGCCAGCGACTTCACACTATTGGACTGGCAGACTTCCCTTATTGCCCAGATTGTCACCTTTTGGATACCGATGAACATCGTTTTACTTGCGCATCATCGTCCGGAGTTTGGCGACTAACACAGAAGATATTGGCTTGTTACCTCCGGGTCACACCTGATATGATTGACCCGCAGACCCTACTCTGTCCCGATGAAACTTACTTTCCGGCTGCAAAATATCATGGGCTTACATGGTTCAAAGGACTTACCGTCGCCTACATCTTTAGCGACGGAGAGAAAGAGCAGCTTGATTACTGGTGGTTCCTACAAAATGCTCACAATGCCCTCGAACGCACACCGAAATACCGTACGCTCTTCGCAAATTATTTACGCAGCCTTTTCGTTAACCCCCCACTCAGCTGGGGAGTGCCAGGCTGTGGTTAATGTGCTGTGCCGCATCACACTAATGGCTCAACGTTCTGCCTTGTCAGCCATGACCAAAGGAAGAGACAAGCTGCTGCAAGGATACGGTTTTCCTTGAGGCACTAGCGAAGCAGAATGCCTCCGTTGCAGATGCCCTTCAAAGGCGCTATTGGAGATTTCAGATAATGATGGCAAGGCTCCAAGTGGAACCAGTTACATTATTGAAGAACCTTTTAGTTAGAATTACATCAGTGGTTTATATTTTTATTTTTTTGATTACTCTTTTATGCCACCTTTGTTGTTGTAACACTTACTTGTAACACTTAGTTACTAGAATTCTCATTTGTACACGCTCCCTAAATGTAATCATATAAAAAAAAGAAAAGTGGCAACGGATAGCCCTAACCTTGATTCCCATACTTCCCCTGGTCTATAGGCAGCTCTCTGGGATGGGTTTACTCAGGAGCCAACGCCTGAAGTGGATCAGATTTTTTTTGTTATAGGATGACAAGTGGCGGTGGCACTTAGGTTTTTTTTATTTTTTATTTATTTATTTTTTTAGTTCCATTTCCTAAGGGGCTTTTTAAGGGAAAAAAGTGGTCCAAAAAGGGGGTAGCGTCTAAACAAAAAATAAGCGTAAAAAAAAAAAAGATGGTAGAGCACTTGCCCGCGGAAGGCAAAGGTCCCGAGTTCGAGTCTCGGTCGGGCACACAGTTTTAATCTGCCAGGAAGTTTCATATCAGCGCACACTCCGCTGCAGAGTGAAAATCTCATTCTGGATCATTCATGAAAGTTAGCTATCAAATGAATGCATTACGTTTAGCTTAGAGAGTAGTTTTTTGACTGTTTTGACAATAGAAATATTCCTGTAGGAAAAAATTCATCAGAAAACTCCATAACACTGTAACTTAGGCGCATGAAAATATTTCGCAGGGCGTAGAACATTTTGGAAATTTACTGAATTGTGATATTATTGGCATCACTGTAAATAACAGTCAAGGACAAAAGTTAATAGCAGCGATTATTAACCTGGGCACACCGTGTTTTTCGGGCGGATAACTTCACTTTGGCTGCGCGCGAGTATCTCTATACCTACGCAGAGAACACGAAGTCTCGGAACGTCGTTTACAGGGACGTATTACGATAAATTTCCGGTTCTCCATACACACGAAGATAATTACGCTCTTTTTCGTGCTAGACACGTCGCAGTCAATGGCGAAACTGTTTACTCCCTTTCCTGGAACATTTTGTAATCCGCTACTCAGTTGCGTGCATTTACCACCCCTTAAGTCAGCGAGCGAGTTGTGTGCAACATGTATTCTGACAGCTTCTCCCATTGCCTTAAAATTTAGTAATTATCTTCTGATGTTGCGCTTGTTGCTGGGTATCAAGTACTTCGTCCCTCAATATCTCCAAGAGACAGGTTTTGTGATGACGCATACACGTGGATAGTGAGTTTCGGAATTAACGTTTCTTTATAGCCACCAGTTTAACCCAAGTAACACTGAGAGGCGCACATATTCTATTATAGATTACTATTACCGTTATTTAAGTGACTGTTATGCCATAACCATTTAAGCGTAAAACACTGGCGTGATTCAAGAGACGGGCTGAAGGCGCTAATCAGAGAAGGTATAACAAACAAATAAAAAAACTGTGACGGTACGTCACATAAATATTCACATTTTTATCGGTTTTAAGCCGTAGTTAACGTTCTAACATTCTGCGTGGTGTCTGTTTGTTCTCAATTGTGTCTCGCTACCACTTTTGCGCAACGACGCTCTGAGCGTGTTGTTTAGGGAATTGACTAGTTTGAACCTGGGACCTATTGCTGGTAAGGAGACGCCAGACCACACATGACATGTAGAGTTCAGAAGAGTTCAGTGAGACTAGCGATGATATAACCAAATACTTAATGATTTCAGCGTCAGCTCCACTGCACTCCCTGTAAAAGAATCTTAATACTAACTAAATTTAGTGGAAGGCGTTCAAGGCTTTCCTATTTTTACTTAGCTGGTAAAATAATGTCGAAAAAGCAGTTAAGTTTACCATTGGAAATTTTATTCTACTGACAAAACATTGTTTATAAATTGCACTATTGATAAAAGGAAAAGTTTTAATACAGGATGATAAAAACCAATTGCGTTCAACAAAAATGTGAACGAATATTCCCTGAGTGGGTTTCCAAGTTCTACAATGGATCAAAGGATGACCTATGCCATATCACATCTATAATCTAGGTTTAAATTAAGTTTCACAAGAGAGGAAACTATCAAAATGGTCTACTGTGACCCTCAATTATCTTTAATTACTTATCTAACTTGTCGTAAATTACAGTGGCTGATGTGGCTTCTCAGTAACTACATAACAGAAAAAGCATAGCGTTTCAGATTTTTACTTCAAGTGGCAAATGTGAACACCATGAGCTTTAATTGACAATCGACACTAGTATTACGCAAAAAGGGGGTGTAACAGATGAGACTTCTGCAGTTCTGAGTGAAGCTTTATGCGCTGTTATGCGGCATCGCGTGTGTTCATTACCTTGTCGGTGTTCGTCAGGGGCCGGCGGGCAGCACGGCTCTGCTCACCTCGCCGTCTCAGAAGCAACTCTCTCCTAACATCTCCTTACCACAATTTACGGAAGTTTGTTTAAAAAAACTATCTGGCTGTGTTTTCATCTGACCAATCAGGGTCTCAATGCTAACCTTAAGCTCCACCTACAAAAATTCTGTCTATCTAATGAGAAAAGTTATACTTTTCGTGGTGGGGCAATGTTTTTAAAGTTTGCAACGTAACAGAGACGCGAAAAAGTCTCACGCTAAAACTTGCAGCTGGTGTGGTCCTTTTAGTGTTATCGTAAGATCTATACTGTTCTTCTGGAGGGCTCTATCTTTTGACATGGGCTGGGGGGTGATCCTGACGTAACAGACACGCGAAAAAGTGTCACGCTAAAACTTGCGGCTGGGGTGGCCCTTTTTGTGTTAACGTAAGATCTATACTATTCTTTCGGAGGGCTCTAGCTTTTAACAGGGGCTGGGGGTGGTCCTAGAAGTTAGCTGGTGACGTGGGTGTCCGTCCCTTATCGTAGGGCCTTCCGGCTTAAGACGGTTCTGCTCTCGGCTTCTGTTCTCGTTTCTCCTCTCGGAACTGCGTCTGTCTCACGGTGGGAAGGTATGACATGCATTTAGGCATTCTTGTGTTAGGCTGTGGTATTCCATTTGCTAACTCGTTACTCGTATTACTTTGGTTAATTTAATGTCACGATTTATTCGGAGCTGTGTGACATACTACTGGATTTCCTTATCATGTCAGGGTTTTCATGGAAGGTGTTGGATTTGCCTGAAACCTTACATATCACCACACTTCGAACTTAATTTTTGTACTGAAGTTAGGCAATGATTGAATCATTGTCTAAGCCAGTCAAAAATTATTCCGTTATCTATATTTTGTTGCCTACTGTTCAGACACGTTATTCTGTTCTATGCTAGTTTGTATTACCAATTTACATTTTTATATTCTTCCACATTATTATCAAAAATATGTTTATATTGACAAGGGAAGAATATTTTTATTCTATTATAATTATTATTTTTCAATTATTTTCTTTCTTTATTTAATTGTGAAGTTTGTTTTTTTAAGAAGTTTGTTATCGAAAGTGAGGAGTCTTTCACATCGATTTTCTTAGAAGTATTGTTTTTATAAATGTAGTAATTAAGTAAAATCTATTCCTAACGCATTTTCTAAATATCATGTACAAGTAAAATGTTTTTGTTTCTAGACACTCATTTCAACATTGTTACAGTAACAAATAAGAATTATTTCCAAGAATTGCTTTGACAAAGAAATATACATACACAAGTATTGAGATATTATCCTAACAAATGGTACAAATTTTTTTAAAAAAGGGAAAACATCCAACAAGATATTTTTTATTCTTTGTTTTTACAAGGAGAAAATAAGTAAAATATAGTTATTCTTTTATTTTTATGAGGAGAAAATAAGTGGCATATAGTTTTACTGTTTATTATGCTTTACTTGTAGGAACCTGTGGTCTAGGGGTAGCGTCTTTGATTCATAATCAAAACGTCTTCGGTCCCGGGTTCGATCGCCACCACTGCCTAAATTTTGATAAATAATCAGAATTGGCGGCCGAAGACTTCCGGCATAACAAGTCAGCCTCATTCTGCCAACGGCCTTGTCAAAGGGGACAGAGGAGCGGATAGAGGTTCAGGGCACTTTCTTGTCCTAGGGGTCGGAAATTGCCCCTAAAGGCGGAAGAATCAGCCATGATCAACGACATGAGGATGCAGAAGGCAATGGAAACCACTGCATTAAAGACACGTAACGTGTATCCACAGGCCATGTGGCCTGTATTTGAAGAAGTGTCATGATGATCTCTCCATTGGCAAAAGATTCCGGAATAATCCCCCATTCGGATCTCTGGGAGGGGACTACCAAGGGGGAGGTTACCATGAGAAAAAGATTGAATAATCAACGAAAGGATAACGTTCTACGAGTCGGGGCGTGGAATGTCAGAAGCTTGAACGTGGTAGGGAAACTAGAAAATCTGAAAAGGGAAATGGAAAGGCTCAATTCAGACATAGTAGGGGTCAGTGAAGTGAAGTGGAAGGAAGGCAAGGATTTCTGGTCAGATGAGTATCGGGTAAAATCAACAGCAGCAGAAAATGGTATAACAGGTGTAGGATCCGTTATGAATAGGAAGGTAGGGCAGAGGGTGTGTTACTGTGAACAGTTCAGTGACCGGGTTGTTCTAATCAGAATCGACAGCAGACCAACACCGACAACAATAGTTCAGGTATACATGCCAACGTCGCAAGCTGAAGATGAACAGATAGAGAAAGTGTATGAGGATATTGAAAGGGTAATGCAGTATGTAAAGGGGGACGAAAATCTAATAGTCATGCGCGACTAGAATGCAGTTGTAGGGGAAGCAGTAGAAGAAAAGATTACAGGAGAATATGGGTTTGGGACAAGGAATGAAAGAGGAGAAAGACTAATTGAGTTCTGTAACAAGTTTCAGCTAGTAATAGCGAATACCCTGTTCAAGAATCACAAGAGGAGGAGGTATACTTGGAAAAGGCCGGGAGATATGGGAAGATTTCAATTAGATTACATCATGGTCAGTCAGAGATTCCGAAATCAGATACTGGATTGTAAGGCGTACCCAGGAGCAGATATAGGCTCAGATCACAATATAGTAGTGATGAAGAGTAGGCTGAAGTTCAAGACATTAGTCAGGAAGAATCAATACGCAAAGAAGTGGGATACGGAAGTACTAAGGAATGACGAGATACGTTTGAAGTTCTCTAACGCTATAGATACAGCAATAAGGAATAGCGCAGTAGGCAGTACAGTTGAAGAGGAATGGACATCTCTAAAAAGGGCAACGGTGGTAACATTAGGAGTGCAACGGGAATTCCTCTGTTAAATGCAGAGAAGAGAGCAGATAGGTGGAAAGAATACATTGAAAGCCTCTATGAGAGTGAAGATTTGTCTGATGTGATAGAAGAAGAAACAGGAGTCGATTTAGAAGAGATGGGGGATCCAGTACTAGAATCGGAATTTAAAAGAGCTTTGGAGGACTTACGGTCAAATAAGGCAGAAGGGATAGATAACATTCCATCAGAATTTCTAAAATCATTGGGGGAAGTGGCAACAAACCGACTATTCACGTTGGCGTGTAGAATATATGAGTCTGGCGATATACCATCTGACTTTCAGAAAAGCATTATCCACACAATTCCGAAGACAGCAAGAGCTGACAAGTGCGAGAATTATCGCACAATCAGCTTAACAGCTCATGCATCGAAGCTGCTTACAAGAATAATATACCGAAGAATGGAAAAGAAAATTGAGGTGACGATCAGTTTGGCTTTAGGAAAAGTAAAGGGACGATAGAGGCAATTCTGACGTTAGGGCTAGTAATGGATGCAAGGCTAAAGAAAAATCAAGACACTTTCGTAGGATTTGTCGACTTGGAAAAAGCGTTCGACAATATAAAATGGTGCAAGCTGTTCGAGATTCTGAAAAAAGTAGGGGTAAGCTATAGGGAGAGACGGGTCATATACAATATGTACAACAAGCAAGAGGGAGTAATAAGAGTGGACAATCAAGAACGAAGTGCTCGTATTAAGAAGAGTGTAAGACAAGACTGTAGCCTTTCGCCCCTACTCTTCAATCTGTACATCGAGGAAGCAATGATGGAAATACAAGAAAGGTTCACGAGTGGAATTAAAATACAAGGTGAAAGGATAGCAATGATATGATTCGCTGATGACATTGCTATCCTGAGGGAAAGTGAAGAAGGATTAAATGATTTGCTGAACGGAATGAACAGTCTAATGAGTACACAGTATGGTTTGAGAGTAAATCGGAGAAAGACGAAGGTAACGAGAAGTAGTAGAAATGAGAACAGCGAGAAACTTAACATCAGGATTGATGGTCACGAAGTCAATGAAGTTAAGGAATTCTGCTACCTAGGCAGTAAAATAACCAATGACGGACGGAGCAAGGAGGACATCAAAAGCAGACTCGCTATGGCAAAGAAAGGCATTTCTGGCCAAGAGAATTCTACTAATATCAAATACCAGCCTTAATTTGAGGAAGAAATTTCTGAGGATGTACATCTGGAGTACAGGATTGTATGGTAGTGAAACATGGACTGTCCGCTGCTCGTGGTCGTGCGGTAGCGTTTTCGCTTCCCGCGCCCGGGTTCCCGGGTTCGATTCCTGGTGGGGTCAGAGATTTTCTCTGCCTTGTGATGACTGAGTGTCGTGTGATGTCCTTAGGTTAGTTAGGTTTAAGTAGTTCTAAGTTCTAGGGGACTGATGACCATAGATGTTAAGTCCCATAGTGCACAGAGCCATTTTGAAACATGGACTGTGGGAAAACCGGAACAGAAGAGATTCGAAGCATCTGAGATGTGGTGCTATAGACAAATGTTGAAAATTAGGTGGACTGATAAGGTAAGGAGTGAGGAGGTTCTATGCAGAATCAGAGAGGAAAGAAATATGTGGAAAACACTGATAAGGAGAAGGGACAGGCTGATAGGACATCTGCTAAGACATGAGGGAATGACTTCCATGGTACCAGAGGGAGCTGTAGAGGGCAAAAACTGTAGAGGAAGACAGAGACTGGAATACGTCAAGCAATTAATTGAGGACATAGGTTGCAAGTGCTACTCTGAGATGAAGAGGTTAGCACAGGAAAGGAATTTGTGGTGGGCCGCGTCAAACCAGTCAGTAGACTGATGACAAAAAAAAGCCTTACTTTTATCCTTTATATACTGTCCATTTCAGATCTAATGACTTATTTTTATCGATAGTCTATTTTTTGCTTAAGTCCATAGTCAATGACTGTTATTTTGTAGTTTATTAGCTGTCTGGTGTGCTTAACTTAGTTAGTTTTTCACATGTTTCTTTTGCGCAATTCCTACATCACATAATTTGATTTCACACATTCACGCAATCCTATGAATGTTTAAGCATGAGTTTGGCGAATGTTTTTTGCACGAAGGTGATGGACTTGAGCAAGATGGATGTGGGCAAGTATTTGATGTACAGCTTCGTTCGTCGTTCCTTGTTGGCTTTGTAAGTGTGTGTTGCTGTTGTGGAGGTCCCATAATGGAATGGAGTTGTGAGTGCAGAATCTCGTGGTTTACTGGCCTTGTATGCGTGAAAGTCATCATTATGTGTTGCTGAAAGCGGTCGTTTTTCGTGTAATACTTTGCAGATGACTAGTTTACAATAGGATAGGGATTTGGGAAGGTATGTCGTCTATTCTTCACCCATCTTCTTTCTTGGTCTCAATCTTGCGAATCTTCAACTTCTGTTCTTCCTGCTTTTTCTCTGCTTCTTACTTGCTTCTTGGTTCTTTTCTGGGCAGGATATGGCAATATTTATTGATAACTAGTCGCTTTGAAGTTCTCCTCTTAGTAACAGTTTGATAAATTGTTTGGGCATGTCATTTTTACTTTGTGGAAGTTTTCTTCCGTTTCGTGCATCAGCGTGCTTTTTAATAGCAGTAGTGTGACTTTTACACATAGTTTTTTGCCAGTGGTGGCTTGCCCAAGCGGTCTTCTCGTCAGGCCGTTTTTTGCTCGCTCCGCTGAGTCAGAGTTCGGAGACCCTTCTGGCGTTCGGTGTCCTGTCGTGTCTCTTCAGGGTTCTGCCACTGTGTGGTTCCGTGTTCTGTCCCAGCAGGGTTCCGCCACCCTGTGGTTCAGCTTGGCAGCAGATTTATTTACTGCCCACTTCAGCTACAAGGGCCTTCTGTTGGTCTTGCTGTCCTTTCCCTTCTCTCGACACTTCTGCCTTGTAGGATTCGTGTCTTGCTAATTACGTCCATTCCTTTCTTGATACTTCTTGCATTGCAACTTGTGGGTCATTGCATCTCGTCCTTGCTGGAGTTTTTACAATGGTTCTTAGAAAAAGTTTTACTTATAATCATCTAACATATGTCTAGTACCTACATTGTTTTACGCCTTCTTAAAAGCTTTACAAATTTCGGCGCCCTTTCCAAGTTACAATTCTAAGATATTTTGAGTCTTAATGTCTACAAGAATCCTCAAATTCGTTTTTTATTTTTGTGTAGTGTCGTGGCATATAGCATTTTAGTATTTCATGCTGTTAGACTAACTACGCTTTATCCCTTCACCTTAATCTATGGTACTATTGGTGTAATTTTTGTTTTTGTTTTTATTGAAACTACTTTCTTTTTCACACCTTCCTCTCTCTTCATTCTTCTTTCTCCTGACGATCTTATCTGCAACATAATCTTGAAATATTGTGCTGATTATTTACCAGTAATAAAATTAATCTTCAAACTTTTTGATATGGCTCACATGGTGAAGTCCTAAGGTTTTGCCTGTTTTTGGGCTCATTAGTTCCACAGCATTATCATGAGCAATTTGGCTAATTATGACAGGTCCTTCGTATGCAGCGTAAAACTTATGTACTTTGTGTTTCTGTTTGCTGGAGAGATGGTGTGTTTTTACAAATACTTTCTGGCCTACTGAGAATGTTCTTTTAATTGCTGTTCTATCTCCTCTTTCTTTTCTTTTAATGGCTGCCTTTCTGATGTTGGAGAGTGCTGTTGCTATGACTTGTTTGTGCTGTCTATATGGTACAATAGGAAATCTATCATTTTCTCTGGTTATGTTTGGGGGTTCAATATTTTTAAGTACAGTAACTGGAGGTAGTAGTGTAGTGCTATGTGGCATTTCATTTATTACTTCTCGAAAATCTTTAAGGTATATATCCCAAGTGTTGTGTCTTTTGCCTGCATATAATTGGCATAAAGTGCCTATGTCCTTCATAGATCGTTCTGCTGGATTTACGCTAGGTTTGTACTTAGATATGTAGATGGGTTTTATTTTATGTTGTTTTAACGTGTTCTGCCATTGCACTGATTTGTATTGTGGGCCATTATCCGAAATTATTCGTTCCACTCGACCTACTTGTCTGAGAAAATCTTGTCTAAATGCTTTACTTATAGTAAGACCTGTTGCCCATTTTAATGGTGTCAAGGTAAAATATTTAGAAGTAAGTTCCAAAACGACAAATATGAAAATATATCCATTTTTTGTGCATGGGAGGGGCCCCATCAAATCTGTTGCAGCTATTTGTTTTAATCTTTTAGGGATTATTGAAAACATAGGTGGTTTGGTTTGGAAAGTGACGTGTTTAGCCCTCATACATTTTTTTGCATTTGACTAATACTGTTCTAATTCGTCTTTCCATATTAGGAAAATGGCTTGTTTGTTTTATTTTTAAAATGCATTTCTTTGGTCCAAAGTGGCCATTACTTAAATGTGTATACCATACGTACTTATTAATTAGTTCATCTGGGATATAAATCAACCATTCATTCATTGCAACATTTCGTCTAAGAAATAAAACATTGTTTTTTACGAGATAGTGCTGTCGAATGTCTGGAAAATCCTTACTTCTCCACTTGTGTTTGATTCCTAGTATTTCGGGATCCTTGTCCTGTTCTTTGCCTATGTTTTTCAATGCTGTCGTAATGTAGTTTTCGAAATGTACTTGTTTCATATAGTACATTGTAAACTGGTCTGCTGCTGCTTCCAAACCTATGTTATTGCATGCACCTTGTGGGCATCATGATAAAGCATCTGCTAATACATTCGCTGGTCCTGGTATGTGTGTAATAGTGAAGTGAAATTCTTGTAGTATTAACATCCATCTGGCTAACCTCCCATGAGTTAGTTTGGCGGATAACAGAAATTCTAATGCTTTGTGGCCAGTGCATACTTTTGTTTTGCTTCCGAATAGGAAGTATCGAAAACGTTGGAAGCCCCATACAATGGCCAATGCTTCCAGCTCCGTGACTGAATAGTTTTTCTCGCTTTTTGTGAGTACCCGACTGGCAAATGCAATTGTTCTATATGATTTAAGCCCTAAACCTGTTTTCGCGCTATCAGTGGCCGTACAAAAATTTTGTGTTAGATCAGGATGTGCTAAAATCGGTGCTGTTGTTAGTGCGTTTTTCACTTTTAAAAATTCTTCATTGGCTTGTTGATTCCATACCCATGGCATGTTTTTTCCAGTCAATGCACATAGGCGTGGTGTTGCGAGAGAGTCGATCCAAATAAATTTTTTATAGAATCCGGTGAGACCTAGAAATCCTCTGAGAGTTTTCTTATTATATGGACTACAGAATTCTTTGATTGCCGTTAGTTTTTCTGGGTCGGTCATTACCCCTTTCTCTGAAATTATGTGTCCTAGAAATTTGACCACTCGCCTTCCAAATTTGGATTTTGTTATATTTACTGTGACCCCATGCTCTTTCATGATCTGTAAAAACTGATTTATTGTGTCGTTGTGATGTTCCCAAGAGGGTTCTGCTATAATCACATCATCAACATAGCAAATATTTTTTTGTAAAATTTCAGGACTGAGCATAGTATTAAATCCCCTAATAAACGCTGCTGATGATATGTTTAAACCAAATGGCAATCGTTTAAACTGGTAACATCTACCGAATACGATAAATGCTGTAAATTTTCTACATTCTGGGGCCAATTCTATTTGCCAGAAACTACTCCGTAAATCAATTGATGAAAATATCTTAGCACCGTGGAAGTTTTGTATCAATTCCTCTAATTTTTCTGTGCGATCTGTCTCAGTGATTATGATTGCGTTGATCTGTCTGGAATCAAGCACTAACCTGATGCTCCCATCTCGTTTTTGTGCAATATGGAGCGGGCTGTTATATGTGGAGGTAGCTGGTTCGATAATATCGTCATCTAACATTTTAGATATCTCCTGGAATACTTTATTCCTGTAGCTTAATGGGATTGTATAGGGTGGCACTCTAAGTGGTTTGTGCTGTTTTACTTCAAACTTGTACTGAAAGTGTTTAATACTGCCAGTCTTAGGTAAAAATACCTCTTCTTTATCTCGTAAAATACCCTCTTATTCTCTTTTACTATGTTCCGAAATACCTTGATCTTCTTGCAATTTTTCGTCGATTTCTTTATGGACTTCTAACATGAGTTGAGGCGATTTCCCCTTTTGTGCATACCATTCTAATTCCTCATCCTCTTTATCTTGCGTCATTCTTAATTGTTTGTTTATAACTGGTATTTCTTCTAATTTTAGCTTTTGCTCAAAGAGAAGTGTGACATTCTCGAATGTTACGCTTCCTTTCCCCATATCTATTATCGCTCGTCTCTCATTTAAAAAATCTGTACCTATAATCAAATCTACAGTTAGTTTAGGTATAATCACGAAGTTGGCTTCGATCTTTTGACCTTGACACGAAAGAGTTAATCTTGTTCGTCTCGTAACTTCCGCAGCATTGTTTCTAATAGGACCTCTTACTTCAATCTTACGTGTTTTCAGAACTGGCAATTCCTCATTGGCATTACACTGCATGAATAAATTTTCTGAGATCGCAGTCAGTTCACTTCCGCTATCAATTACAATATTGACTGGGATATGCTTTACCATGGCCTTCACAATTGGTTGAATTTGAAAGGGTTGCTTCTGTTCTTCTTCTTCTTGCATCAACGAACCCTCCACTGATTCATACATGAGTCTTTTTAGGAATTTCCCTTGTGAATTCGAACTTTCTGTAGGATAAGCTTCGACTGCTACTTCTCTCTCTTTTATTTCCTCTTCTCTATTTCTTCCTTCATTTACGCTTTCTTCAACATCCTCTACTTTTTCCTCATCCTCGTCTATCTTCTCCTTCTTCATCGCTACTTTCACATAATGGCGTCTAAATGCTCTAATTATCGCTTCATAACTTCCTTCATTATATACGTTGGGTTGTGCGCCCACTCGTAACTTATTTTCAACTTCTGTCGATTGCGCATTATCCTCATTGAATTCGCTTTCCCTGGTTTCCATCTCAAATAGCTCTGCAATACTCATTACTTCGTCCTTTCCCCCTACATTCGTTGTGCATGCCTCTGGTAATTCATCTTCCTCGTCAGTATTCTCCCAATTAATTTCGTCCCAACACGATATTGTTATTTTCTTGTCTTCGTTTTCATCTGGTCCCTGCGGATTTGTTTCTTCCTTCTTCTCTTCTCGTGATAAGATTTTTACTTCTCTGTTCAAGGTGCTGCAATTGTCCTGGGTCGGTGCGTCATTCTATTTGGCTTGGGCGCTTAGCTGTCAATTCGAACGTTTATCGGGGTTTGGTGGTCTTACCTCCACCTCTTCTATCTGTATTCTCTTTTCTTGTTAAGCTTGTTGATAGTGGTTTCTTTATTGATAATTTGTCGGTCTATTGGTTCTCTGTTCCAGTTGTCGTTATTCACTCTGTAATAGTTGTTGCCGTTCCTGGGTGAATTATAGTTATTGCCATATTCTCTTCGAAATCCATAACCGGTTCTTTGTTGAAATCTATTGTCGTTTCTTGGTGCGAAGTTATCACATGGTTCGTAATTACTGTTTCTTCGTACTGTGTCTTGTGCATTCCACTGCTTTTTGCTTTCGTTTTCATGTGCGCTTCGTCTTTTTCTTGCGTCATCTTCCGAAAATACGAACTCTAGTTCCCTTAGAATACCTTTAAATGCTTCGACGTCATTGCCTCCGCGACCTACTAATGCTTGCTGGTATTTCAATGGTAGCTTCATCGCGCATAATTTAATCAACTCTCCGTCACTGTATGGTACATCTAAGCATTGATTTTTCTTTGCCATTATTTTGAAAAATTTCACGGGACTCTTCTCTCCTGAATTTTCAAAATATGGGTTCTGTAATAATTTGTACTTCACTCTGTTCTGTGTTTCGCTGGACCAATATCATGAGAGAAACTTCTCTCTGAAATCTTCGTACGATCGGCATGTCGCTGCAACATTTTGCATGGTTTCTGCGACTGTTCCTGACACGTGTGCACATATAAAGTCTAATTTGTGTGCTAGTGTCCAGTGTTCTGGTAATCCTACTCGGAATTGATCAATAAAACTTCGTGGATGTAATGACTTTCCTTCTCGAAAGTGTTGAAATTTTCTGACTGTGAGGAAATGATCGTTGTCGTACTTCGTCATAGTTCCATATGAAATTCGCGATTCTGCCCCACTTTTGTTTCTGATCATTTCTCCCGTCGTTCTTTTCGGTTGTGGTAGATCCATTGGATATTGTCCACTGTAACTTTCGCCTACCCTTGCGTAGTATCGCTGGAGTGGTACACAATAATTTTCTTCCATCGGTTGTGAACGTGTAGCTGAATGCATTGCACTGTACTCTGTACACTTGTCAAGTATTTGTTCGGTATCTTGTCTGGCTAACCTTGCCGCTTCATTGCACGATCCAAACTGTCTTGACACATACATATGGGGTTCTGCATGTGTTTGTGGTGCCGTTTGTTCATCAAGAATTTCGAAACGTGTTTGTTGCGGTGCAGGCTGTCTGATTTCAGGTGTGTTATTTTGCGCCTGTGATTGGAATCGAAAATGCATGATATCTTCGTTAATTGTTTGTTTTTCCGGTGCTGTTACAGGTGCGGATGTGGTTGCAGACTCTGTGCTTCTTCGGTCCTGTTCACTACGCTCTTATATGGTTTGCAACAACTCTGTTCGCAATTTCTGAAATTGTCGCTTCGTTTGCGCTTCTATTTTGACTATGCGGTTATCTTATCTTTTCAGCGCTGCTTTTGTGATACGTTTGTGTAAGGCAGTGTTTTCAACAATTTCACGCGCTGTACCTGCTGCTTGTCTAGTAATTTCGTTTATCTGTTTCTCTAGTTTCTTGACTTCTCCCTGGGTGATGTTACGTAATGTTTCGATCTCGTCCTGAATGTCATTACGCAATGTTTGTACGTCCACTTGTACCTTGTCAATGTCTGTTCTCAATTGATTGTGACCTGTTATTAAGTTTCCTATCACTTCTCGAGATTCTTTTGCCTCGTCTTCAATATGACTTAGGTGTAACTGAATTTTTTTGTTTTGTTCTTTAATCTCACGCATTTGTCTCGTGGTTTCTGCATTCTGAATTTCAATTTGGTTCGCTATGTCTTCATTTTGCCTTGTCATGGTTTCCGTAATTTGTTGTAATAATTCTGCCAGATTGGTGGGTCCTATTGCGTTTTCTTCCGACGTCCTACGGTCTCTGTTTTCGCCCAAGTGTTGGTTCGCAACCGATTGCATTGAACTGTGCTGTGACACGTTTCTGCTCGCATTCCTTGTACTCTGTGGCGAGGGAGCTCGGATTACTTGTACTATGGGTTCTACGTATTCAAGACGCAAGTTAGAATCCTCATTGACTGTCTCTCTACCTTCCTGCTCCTCTGTCGTATGCTGACTTACGTTTTCTATGCCTTGACGAACATTATCCTCGTTATGGTGCGTTATATGTCCTATTTCTCGCGATACTGCATCGTCTGTTGTACTGTCCTCTATTCTCTGTCCATTTTCATGCTGGGTCTCTACCTAAATTCGGTCAAGGTCTCGATTTCCCATTGCTAATCTTTCTGAATCCCTTATTTTCTGTTTTAAAAGCAATTCACGCGCCCTACTTCGAGTCAACATGCGCTCATACGATCTCACGCGTTTCATAAACTTTTTGTTCACACGACTTGACACTTATTATACTCAAGACTGACAATCCATTCACTTACTTGTTGGGTCACAACCAACTTGTCAACGATGTATCCGCCACCTGTGCGCTTGCATTGAGGAGAAAACTTAATTCTAACAATTTTTAAAATTCATAACTCAATTATGCTATTGTCTCTGCTAGAATGTTTCACTATCTATCGCTGCAGCTACTGTTTTCAACTATTTATGCCTTCCAAAAAAAAATTTATTTTTATAAAAAATTTTGAACAGGATATTTTTCTGACCTAGTTAGGCATGTGGTCGAGCTTCAGTCATGGTATTTTACCATCCTGGCAGGGTCGCAATTTAATAACATTCTGCGTGGTGTCTGGATGTTCTCAATTGTGTCTCCCTACCACTTTCACGCAACAACGCTCTGAGCGTGTTTTTTAGGGAATTGACTAGTTTGAACCTGGGACCTGTTGCTGGTAGGGAGACGCCAGACCACACATGACATGTAGAGTTCAGAAGAGTTCAGTGAGACTAGCGATGATATAACCAAATACTTAATTATTTCAGCGTCAGCTCCACTGCACTCCCTGTAAAAGAATCTTAATACTAACTAAATTTAGTGGAAGGCGTTCAAGGCTTTCCTATTTTTACTTAGCTGGTAAAATAATGTCGAAAAAGCAGTTAAGTTTACCATTGGAAATTTTATTCTACTGACAAAACATTGTTTATAAATTGCACTATTGATAAAAGGAAAAGTTTTAATACAGGATGATAAAAACCAACTGCGTTCAACAAAAATGTGAACGAATAATCCCTGAGTGGGTTTCCAAGTTCTACAATGGATCGAAGGATGACCTGTGCCATATCACATCAATATTCTAGGATTAAATTGAGTTTCACAAGAGAGAAAACTATCAAAATGGTCTACAGTGACCCTCAATTATCTTTAATTACTTATCTAACTTGTCGTAAATTACAGTGGCTGATGTGGCTTCTGAATAACTATATAACAGAAAAATCATCGCGTTTCAGATTTTTACTTCAAGTGGTAAATGTGAACACCATGAGCTTTAATTGACGGTCAACATTAGTATTATACAAAAAGGGCGTGTGACAGATGAGACTTCTGCAGTTCTGAGTGAAGCTTTATGCGCTGTTATGCAGTATCGCGTGCGTTCATTACCTTGTCAGTGTTCGTCAGGGGGCGGCGGGCAGCACGGCCCTGCTCACCTCGCCGTCTCGGAAGCAACTCTCTCCTAACTTCTCCTTACCACAATTTACGGAAGTTTGTTTAAAAAACTATCTGGCTGTGTTTTCATCTGACCAATCAGGGTCTCAATGTTACCCTTAAGCTCTGCCTACAAAAACTCTGTCCATCCAATGAGAAAAGTTATACTTTTCGTGGTGGGGCAATGTTTTTAAAGTTTGCAACGTAACAGAAACGCGAAAAAGTCTCACGCTAAAACTTGCAGCTGGTGTGGTCCTTTTAGTGTTATCGCAAGATCTGTACTGTTCTTCTAGAGGGGTCTATCTTTTAACATGGGCTGGGGGGTGGTCCTGACGTAACAGGCACGCGGAAAAGTCTCACGCTAAAACTTGCGGCTGGGGTGGCCCTTTTTGTGTTATCATAAGATCTATACCGTTCTTCTGGAGCGCTCTAGCTTTTAACAAGAGCTGGGGGGTGGTCCTAGAAGTTAACTGGCGACGTGGGTGTCCGTCCCTTATCGTAGGGCCTTCCAGCTTAAGACGGTTCTGCTCTCGGCTTCTGTTCTCGTTTCTCCCCTCGGAACTGCGTCTGTCTCACGGTGGGAAGGTATGACATGCATTTAGGCATTCTTGTGTTAGGCTGTGGTATTCCATTTGCTAACTCGTTACTCGTATTACTTTGGTTCATTTAATGTCACGATTTATTCGGATCTATGTGACATACTACTGGATTTGCTTATCATGTCAGGGTTTTCATGGAAGGTGTTGGATTTGCCTGACACCTTACAACGTATTTTATGAATATAATTAGTATGAAAGATACAGTTAGTGTTCATGAAACAACTGATATGCAGCGTTAATTTAAGAGTAACAACTTTATTTAAAAGATGTCTATGAAAATGAAAAAGGATTGTAAAGAGACGCGATTGTACAACCGAGGAGGAAGGACGTACTTTATGGTACACACACTTTTGTTTTGCGATGCGGAAGGCAGCCATTGAACGGCTACACATATTTTATGTAAGTTATTCTGTATTCTGTTACAATAAACTAATTATTTTTAACACAAAATGAATTTCCTTGTAATAGATGTCACCTCAAATGCTCGCAATGGCTAATTAATTTTAATAAGCATTTTTTAAGTAATTTGTGCTGTGGGAATCTCATCTTTTGATGCAGCCTCTGGTCGGCCATTACGCGCCGAACTATTGATTTATTTTTTTTAAAGAGTTAACAGTAACTGTAAATGCGAGAGATTTCGTTGTGAGAACCTTTCTAAATTGCAACAGATAATTAATTTACGTTAAAGTTGATTTTTTAAATTATACAGTTTCCCTGAGTTCAGTATGTTTTATCTTGGTCGCTCCACGGCAACAATCGAAATTCTCTCGAGCCTTGCTTTGCAGTCAATAAATAGAAATTAACAAAATTACATTCAATTCAGTTAACGGCAACTAAATTTTAGTCATCACGTTCAAAATCTAAAGTTGGTACATGAATAATAGCGGCCCTTGAATAACCCGTCTCGTATCTACTTATGCACGTAAGTAAAAGTGATAAGAATATATAGGGTGGTACAAAAAGGTACGGCCAAACTTTCAGGAAACATTCCTCACACACAAATAAAGAAAATGTGTTGTGTGGACATGTGTCCGGAAACGCATAATTTCCATGTTAGAGCTAATTTTAATTTCGTCAGTATGTACTGTACTTCCTCGATTCACCACCAGTTGGCCCAATTGAAGGAAGCTAATGTTGACTTCGGTGCTTGTGTTGGCATGCGACTCATTGCTCTACAGTACTAGCATCAAGCACATCAGTACGTGATGTCTTGATTGGGCCCCATGTTCTTTCACCTAGGCTTAATGGAGCACGTTATCATGATTTCATAGGGGACACTCTACCTGGCTGCTAGGACATGTGGCCGGCCGGAGTGGCCGTGCGGTTCTAGGCGCTACAGTCTGGAACCGAGCGACCGCTGCGGTCGCAGGTTTGAATCCTGCCACGGGCATGGATGTGTGTGATGTCCTTAGGTTAGTTAGGTTTAATTAGTTCTAAGTTCTAGGCGACTGATGACCTCAGAAGTTAAGTCGCATAGTGCTCATAGCCATTTGAACCATTTTTTAGAACATGTGGTTCATGCACGATGGAGCTCCTGCACATTTCAGTAGAAGTGTTCGTACGCTTCTCAACAGCAGATTCGGTGACCGATGGATTGGTAGAGGCGGACCAATTCCATGGCCTCCACGCTCTCCTGGCCTCAACCCTTTTGACTTACATTTATGGGGGCATTTGAAAGCTCTTATCTACGCAACCCCGGTACCAAATGTAGAGACTCTTCGTGCTCGTATTGTGGACGGCTGTGATACAATATGCCATTCTCCAGGGCTGCATCAGCGCATCAGGGATTCCATGCGACGGAGGGTGGATGCATGTATCCTCGCTAACGGAGGACATTTTGAACATTTCCTGTAACAAAGTGTTTCAAGTCACACTGGTACGTTCTATTGCTGTGTGTTTCGATTCCATAATTAATGTGATTTGAAGATAAGTAATAAAATGAGCTCTAACATGGAAAGTAAGCGTTTCCGGACACATGTCCACATAACATTTTCTTTCTTTGTGTGTGAGGAATGTTTCCTGAACGTTTGACAGTACCTTTTTGTAACACCCTGTATATATAAATTTTTTATATATAACGTAACAAATGGCACCAACGTAACAAAACCTATCCGCCATTCGTGATCGTCCCAGCGCCTCTATCACGCAGCAACTCTTCTGGCATTAAATAGCATCTTGTTCGTGCGGAGGATAACTTTTGAACTTGGAGGAAGGTGAAAGACAGCCGGATGTGACGTTGCAGAGGCGAAGCCCGTCTGCAGCCCCAAACGGCGCGACCGCCCCTCGCAGGCGCCTTAATTGCTGCGCGCCGCCACATCTGAGTGCGAGTGGGCGGATTCCCCGGGCGGAGCCTTCAAAGTTAACCGCTCGCTCGCAAACGCAAAGGTTCCTCGCGGGCCTCACAGGGCAGAGCAGCCCAGACGAACCTACTGCTACTGCCGCTACCGTTGCCTCTGCCAGCCGCCCACGCCGTCCTGTGTGTCGGCGCCAGGCAGGCAGGTTTCAATTGCGCCGCCCCGCCGTGATCCTCCGCGTGGGTGAGGCAGGGGGCGGCAATGGGGGTAGGGAGCGACAGTGCCGCCTCTAGGGCTCTGAGGGGGCGATAATCACAGTCACTGGGCGCGCCGCCCCCCCCCCCCCCCCCCTCCGCCAACCCGCCCTGTGACACAGAGCGCAACGTTCACTTCTTGACGGCAGCAGACGGAGGTACCTTGCCTACCGACGGAATACGAGGTTTCCTTGTAACAGGCCAGACAGAATGCAGAACTTCCTAGCAGATAAAACTCTACTTCTACATGGTGCACACAAACATGTGTCAGGAACTTCAGTGATTTATTCATCATATTGAAACATCCCCTTAGAAAAATTCATCAATTACTGTGATGGTAAACGCCTTACGTTATTTGATTTTCAAACAGTTGAGCAGAACTGAACGTACTGACATTTCTCTCTTTACTTATTCTCATCAACATTAAACTGACAATAATATTTATAGCGCAAAGCTATCTGACTTTCCATAGTCCCTACAAAAGAATGGCCCTGACTAACAATAGGCCGGCCAGGGTGGCCGAGCGGTTCTAGGTGCTGCAGTCTGGAACCGCGCGACCGCTACGGCCGCAGGTTCGAATCCTGTCTCGGGCATGGATGTATGTGATGTCCTTAGGTTAGTTAGGTTTAAGTAGTTCTAAGTTCTAGGGGACTGATGAACTCAGAAGTTAAGTCCCATAGCGCGCAAAGCCATTTGAACCATTTTTGAACTAACAATAATCTATTCCTTTCATGAATCACTTATCTCACAAAAATCTTCGTTACTCGAACTACTGCAATACAGCGGGCGCCAATACAGCCAGCTAAATAAAAGATTCTAACTACTGAGAGGCATAGTTAGCAAATGGAAGATTTTGATAGAGAGCAAACAATGTATTTACCTTAACAGTGTTCAAAAGTCGTCATATATATATATATATATATATATATATATATATATATATATATATATATATATATCAGTTCATGATATCCAATATTACAAATTTACTCTCTCTGACGGACACACGTCCAGATCGTCCGCTCTCAAAATTCTGCCATATCTCTCCCCACATCCACTACTGCTGGCGGCTCACCTCCAACTGCGCAACACTACGCACTGTTCACATCCAACTGTCCAACACTACAATAGCAAATATTCCAACAATGCAAAACAGCCACAGACTTCACACAGTACAGTCAGTGATTTTCATATAGAGCGCTACGTCGCGTTACCAACATAAAAACCTAAACAGCCTACTTACAATATCAAATCAGTACAAAAATGAATATGGGTCTGAAAATACTTTGTTAGGGACTTATGAAAAAATTTATCATTCATACTACAAAGGAGATACATTTAACAAATAATTTACGTGTATGAAAGACTTATTATTCATCGCACAAAAATGATACATTTACGAAAAACATTTACATAAACTGCTCGAAGTGACCACTGCCTGCTCTCATGTTTTCCCAGGTCCTGCACATTCCACACTTTCCCGTGCGTTCTGAAAAACTACACATTTTAGTCGAATCCATTCTGCATACGCTCCCTTCGAAGATCAACATTGGTTGCGGGAGCTGAATACAGCAATCATTTCAAATGTCGAGTGACAAAGAAATTAAAGACATCGGCTGCCAGTGGGTAAGTTAGAAATTTTTGCCAGAATGGTATTCGAACCCAGTTCTCTTGCCTATTAGGCTGATGCGTTGACCACAATACCATCCGGACACAGTAGTCTCTATAACGAAACGGACTACCCTAGCACTTCTCCAATTATACCCAAGTTCTCAACTTACACCACACACTACTAATGTAGTGCCCCTGCTCGTTACCATCATTACAAGCGGCATCTCGCTGTTTCTCGCAATATTTCGAGATTGGTGCGCACTGAAGGGATCATTGGGTTGCACTTCTGCCACATTGGAAGATTCTCTTCAGTCCTCGTTTATCCCGTTCATCCAGCATCTTTCTCCTGCCGCAGCGATGTCAGAGATTTGATGCTTTACCAGATTCTTGATATTCACGGTACACTTGTCAAACGGTCGTACGGGAATATCCCCACTTCATCGCTGCCTCGGAGAAGCTATATCCCATCGCCCGTGCGTCGACTATAACATCACGTTGAAGCTCACTTTAATCTTGATAACCTTCCATTGAAGCAGCATTAACCAATCTAACAACTGAGCCAGACACTTGTCTTATACAGGCATTGACGACAGCAGCGCCGTATTTTACCTGTTTACATATCTCTGTATTTGAATATTAATACTGTACCAGTTTCTTCGGCGTTTAAGTGTGTATTTAAAAGTAATTTCCAGGAAAAATGCACGTATTAAAATCCAGTTGTCGCTGCAAATATAATTTCTTAATTATCGATATTTTATAAAAGATTCGCAATAAAGATCGTTTAAATTACACAAAAAACATAAAAAATGAAATGTTTTCGTTTTGAAGTACATTATGCTTCGCAGAAATGCTTGTTTCATGCACCTTTTTTAAAAAGTTGGCATCAACCATGAATAGAAACCGGGCCCTCCATGTGGCAGATTAGCATTTTGTCAGACGACCACGTTGCCTGTGAAAAAGTCGACCATAGTTTAGGTCATTTACAACACTCGGAAAACTGCAAGGTAGATTTTCTTGAGAAATATCTGCCAAACCCGAGAATATGCGCCTTACAATTCTTAGCAGAGACCCTTGGTATATACAGCATAAAACAGGCTTGACACTAAGGTGGCTAAAGTCATGGAATACCTCATAATATAGCGTCAGACTTCCTTTTGTCCGGCGTATTGCAACAACTCGACGTGGAATGGAAGTCCCTTGCACGCTGCTTCTACAGCCGACCATAATGTCGAAAGTGCTGCCGGTGCAGGATTTTGTACACGAACTTCCCCTCGATTATGTCCCATAAATATTCGATAGGAATCATGTCGGGTGATCGGGGCGGTCAATCACTTGCTTGAACCGTCCAGAATCTTCTTCAAACCAGTCGCGAACAACTGTGACCCGGTGACATAGTGCATTGTCATCCACAAAAATTCCATTATTGTTTGGGAGCATGATGTCTATGAATGGCTGCAAATAGTTTTTAAGTAGCGGAACTTAACCATTTCCACTCAATGATCGGTTCAGTCGGACCAGAGGACCCAGTCCATTAAATGTAAATACAGCCCACAGCATTTATGGAACCATCATCGGCTAGTACGGTGCCTTGTTGACAACTTGAGTCCATGGCTTCGTGAGGTGTGCGCCACACTCGAATCCTACTGTCAGCTCTTACCAACTGAAATCGGAAAGTGTCTGATGAGGTTACGGTTTTTCAGGCGTCTAGGATGAAACTGATGTGGTCACGAGCGCAGGAGAGGCGCTGCAAGTGATGTCGTGCTGTTAGCGAAGGCCCTCACGTCGGTTGTCTGCCACCATAGCGCATTAATAACAGATTTCGCCGCAATGTCCCAGCGGATTCATTCGTCGTATGACCCACAACGATTTTTGCGGTTATTTCACGAGGTATTGCCTGTCTGTTAGCACTGAAAACTCTATGCAGACACCGCTGCTCTAGATCATCAACTGAAGGCCGTAGTCCAATGCGCTATCCTTGGTGCGAGATAATGTTTGAAATTTGGTATTCTCGGCATATCTTGGCACAGCGGATCTCGAAATACTGAATTCCTTAACGATTTCAGAAATAAAATGTCCCATGCGTGTAGCTCCAACTACCAAATTCACGTTCACAGTCTGTTAGTTTCCGTCGTGCGGCCATTATCACGTCGGAAACCATTTCACATGAATAAACTGAGTACAAATGACAGCTCCGGCAATGTACTGTCTTCTTATACCTTGCGCAAGTTATACTACAGCCATCTGTAGATGTGCCTAAAGCTATTTCATGACTTTTATCATTTCAGTCTATCGTGAACCATGGACCTTGCCGTTGGTGGGGGGGCTTGGGTGCCTCAACGATACAGATAGCCGTACCGTAGGTGCAACCACAACGGAAGGGTATCTGTTGAGAGGCCAGACAAACGTGTGGTTCCTGAAGAGGGGCAGCAGCCTTTTCAGTAGTTGCAGGGGCAACTGTCTGGATGATTGACTGATCTGGCCTTGTAACACTGACCAAAATGGCCTTGCTGTTCTGGTACTGCGAACGGCTGAAAGCAAGGGGAAACTACAGCCGTAATTTTTCCTGAGGGCATGCAGCTTTACTGTATGATTAAATGATGATGGCGTCCTCTTGGGTAAAATATTCCGGAGGTAAAATAGTCACCCATTCGGATCTCCGGGCGGGGACTACTCAGGAGGACGTCGTTACCAGGAGAAAGAAAACTGGCGTTCTACGGATCAGAGCGTGGAATGTCAGATCCCTTTATCGGGCAGGTAGGTTAGAAAATTTATAAAGGGAAACGGATAGGTTAAAGTTAGATATAGTGGGAATTAGTGAAGTTCGGTGGGAGGAGGAACACGACTTTTGGTCAGGCGAATACAGGGTTATAAATAAAAAATCAAATAGGGGTAATGCTGGAGTAGGTTTAATAATTAATAAAAAATAGGAGCGGTAAGCTACTACAAACAGCAAAGTGAACGCATTATTGTGGCTAAGATAGACACGAAGCCCACGCCTACTACAGTAGTACAAGTTTATATGCCAACTAGCTCTGCAGATGACGAAGAAATTGAAGAAATGTATGAGGAGATAAAAGAAATTATTCAAATAGTGAAGGGAGACGAAAATTTAATAGTCATGGGTGACTGGACTTCGGTAGTAGGAAAAGGAAGAGAAGGAAACGTAGTAGGTGGCTATGGATTGAGGGGAAGAAATGAAAGAGGAAGCCGCGTAGTAGAATTTTGCACGGAGCATAACTTAATCATAGCTAACACCTGGTTCAAGTATCACAAAAGAAGTTTGTACACATGGAAGAAGCCTGGAGATACTGACAAGTTTCAGGTAGATTATATAATGGTAAGACAGAGATTTAGGAACCAGGTTTTAAATTGTAATACATTTCCAGGGCAGATGTGGACTCTGACCACAATCTGTTGGTTATGAACTGTAGATTAAAACTGAAGAGACTGCAAAAAGGTGGGAGTTTAAGGAGTTGGGATCTAGATAAACTGAAAGAACCAGAGGTTGTTTAGAGTTTCAGGGAGAGCATAAGGGAACAATTGACAGGAATGGGGGAAAGAAATACAGTAGAAGAAGAATGGGTAGCTTTGAGGGATGAAATAGTGAAGGCAGCAGAGGATCAAATAGGTAAAAAGACGAGGGCTAGTAGAAACCCTTGGGTAACAGAAGAAATATTGAATTTAATTGATGAAAGGAGAAAATATAAAAATGCAGTAAATGAAGTAGGAAAAATGGAATACAAACGTCTCAAAAATGATATCGACAGGAAGTGCAAAATGGATAACCAGGGATGGCCAGAGGACAAATGTAAGGATGTAGAGGCTTATCTCACTAGGGGTAAGATAGATACCGCCTACAGGAAAATTAAAGAAACCTTTGGAGAAAGGAGAACCACTTGCATGAATATCAAGAGCTTTCATGGAAACCCAGTTCTAAGCAAAGAAGGGAAAGCAGAAAGGTGGAAGGAGTATATAGAGGGTCTATACAAGGGCGATGTAGTTGAGGACAATATTGTAGAAATGGAAGAGGATGTAGATGAAGATGAAATGGGGGATATGATACTGTGTGAAGAGTTTGACAGAACACTGAAAGACCTAAGCCGAAACAAGGCCCCCGGAGTAGACAACATTCCATTAGAACTACTGACAGCCTTGGGAGAGCCAGTCCTGCCAAAACTCTACCATCCGGTGAGCAAGATGTATGAGACAGGCAAAATACCCTCAGACTTCAAGAAGAATATAATAATTCCAATCCCAAAGAAAGCAGGTGTTGACAGATGTGAAAATTACCGAACTATCAGTTTAATAAGTCACAGCTGCAAAATATTAACGCAAATTATTTACACACGAATGCAAAAACTGATAGAAGCTGACCTCGGGGAAGATCAGTTTGGATTTCGTAGAAATGTTGGACCACGTGAGGCAATACTGACCCTACGACTTATCTTAGAAAATAGATTAAGGAAAGGCAAACCTACGTTTCTAGCATTTGTGGACTTAGAGAAAGCTTTTGACAATGTTGATTGGAATACTTTCTTTCAAATTCTGAAGGTGGCAGCGATAAAATACAGGGAGCGAAAGGCTATTTACAATTTGTACAGAAAGCAGATGGCAGTTATAAGTGTCGAGGGGTATGAAAGGGAAGCAGTGGTTGGGAAGGGAGTGAGACAGGGTTGTAGCCTCTCCCCGGTGCTATTCAATCTGTATATTGAGCAAGCAATAAAGGAAACAAAAGAAAAGTTCGGAGTAGGTATTAAAATCCATGGAGAAGAAATAAAAAATTTGAGGTTCACCGATGACATTGTAATTCTGTCAGAGACAGCAATGGACTTGCAAGAGCAGTTGAACGGAATGGACAGTGTCTTGAAAGGAGGGTATAAGATGAACATCAACAAAAGCAAAACGAGGATAATGGGATGTAGTCGAATTAAGTCGGGTGATGCTGAGGGAATTAGATTAGGAAATGGGAGACTTAAGGTAGTAAAGGAGTTTTGCTATTTGGGGAGCAAAATATCTGATGATGGTCGATGTAGAGAGGATTTAAATTGTACACTGGCGATGGCAAGGAAACGTTTCTGAAGAAGAAAAATTTGTCAACATCGAGTATAGATTTAAATGTCAGGAAGTCTTTTGTGAAAGTATTTGTATGGAGTGTAACCATGTATGGAAGTGAAACGTGGACGATAAATAGTTTAGACAAGAAGAGAATAGAAGCTTTCGAAATGTGGTGCTGCAGAAGAATGCTGAAGATTAGATAGGTAGATCACATAACTAATGAGGAGGTATTGAATAGAATTGGGGAGAAGAGTAGTTTGTCGCACAACTTGACTAGAAGAAGGGATCAGTTGGTAGGACATGTTCTGAGACAAGGAGGGATCACCGATTTAATATTGGAGGGCAGCATGGAGGGTAAAAATCGTAGAGGGAGACCAAGAGATGGATGCACTAAGCAGATTCAGAAGGATGTAGGCTGTAGTAGGTACTGGGAAATGAAGAAGCTTGCATAGTATGGAGTAGAATGGAGAGCTGCATCAAACCAGTCTCAGGACTGAAGACCACAACAACAACGTCATTGTAGAATGAGCACGTTCCACATTCCACGTTATGTTCGCTGCAGCCTTCTCATATCGCTACCGTGCAAGTCAGGAAAGTAAGTGAGGTATATACATATCAAACGCATGTTTCAATTAAAACTGTTAGTCTGCTTCATTAGCCAGCCTGGAATTGGTTTGCAGGTACCTATTCAGATTCAACTGTGTCAGCGCAGACCTGCTTCCGAGTCCACATGAGAAATGCGAAAGTCAAGTAGTTCAACGAATGCAGAACGAACTTTACACGGTTCAAAGACAGACGGCTAGTGTCGTTTAAGGTCGATGACGATTACAGTGGCAAGTTGAGTACCCACTTCCAGAATTAAAATGAAACAAATGCTATATCAATGACTGCGGACTGTCCACCAACCACGGACTACCCAACGGTGGATCAAATTATGGTGAAAAAGAAAGATGTAGTTGTTTACAGCATTTCACGTATAAGACATGTACGCGGTTTATCAGGCACACTTGCGTTTGTGATATCGCAGTAAAAATCTTTTACACTATACGATGACCGAATCTCAAAGTTATTTTCATTACCTACTTTGTTATTTGTCGAGTAGATGTTAAGTAGGTAGAATACCTAGTTCTATAAGACGAAATTAAATTTATCAAGAGTACGTTTCAGGGATCCGGAAGTTTGACGAGTCTCTTACGGTAATAGCTAAAATACTGTTCAGTCCAGTGATGTAGGCACATTGTACACGCTAATATACCTTTAATTAAATCTTTATTAGTATATGATACTTTTCATGGCAGCAAAAATTACATATATTTGATACACGTGTTCATATAATTTGGCGTACTGTAGATAAAAACTAAAAACTGTATGATGCTCCCACCACACCTTACAATGTTGTTGCAGCAAGTAAATACAGTTACAAAAAATGAGAACTGTGAATAAACTAGTTCAGAAGTTGGAACTAATCTGAATGTTAATTTCAGAATAAGGGGTAAAAATATACCCACTAACGATGCCACAGAAATGATGAAATAGTCTGATTAATAATAACTGTTTTGCGGACGTCGGGGTCGACTTCCAAATAAGCTGATGTGCAAATACGGTAGAAACTTTTGAGCACAGCTGCAGCTACTCAGATTTTTAAGAAAATCATACGTTTGTGTCTGGACTAGAACACTCTTCAGTGCGAAATCTACCCGCCAACTTAGGGATCCGCAAATTGGCAGCTACAAAATCTGTCGACGTTTTGGAGATTTATTCAGATAAGAAACTTATTTTCCATGTTCTTATAACAATCGCAGCCATCAAAGCGAGTCGCGTTAGTGTCTAAATTATGGACAACAATACCCTGGACGTCTAATGAGAAAGATCTTAAACAAAATGAATTATTACAAAAAAAAAAAGAAAATGTGACAAAGCATTAAATCTCTTCCACACTAACTGTTTAAGATTAATATTTAAAATGAATAGAGATTCTGGGTACCATAAGGTGCCGGAAATGTTTGGCAGCCACGTGGCCTGCTGTCTCGTGATCTCTGCTGGCAGTTGATGGCACTCCTGAGGAGAGCCCTTAGTGGTGGCTGAGGAGTTTCCAGGTAGCCTCCCCCCCCCCCCCCTCCCAAATCGATCCCAGACAATCTCTCTGCGTCTCTGATCCCACAACAATTAGCTTAGCTCCTAATTGCAACAACGCAGTATACATCCATTTTCTAGCACACAATTATGCTCGAGCTGACTTTTAACTCTCTTATAATTGCGGCATGATTAAGGATACCACACTACCAGGATTATAGCAAATGGTAAACTCTTGAAGAAAGCATATATTCAGAATCTTTCAACAGAAGCTATCTTGGTCGTCAGAGAAGAGGTCACAATCTGCAGCAGTGATGTAGTCGAATGTGTTCACTTTGCATTCTTTCATTTGGTATCTTTACAGGCGATCATAATTTGGAGCAGCTCACTTCAAACAAAACAGAACTCTCGGCGACTGTTGGAGATGAATTGTGAGCGCCACACACGCCTGCGTTTCACGACCTGGGAATTCTTAAGGTGCCACTGCAGTGCATTTATTTGCTTACGCGGTTTCTGATTGGCAAGTTGAACTTGTTTGAAAGAAGCGGCCTCAAACAGCGAATGAACGTCTGGCAAAGGAACAGTGTCGTGATGCAACCGTATGCTTAATTACGTATGAAAATAGCATAGAACCCTCTCCAGTACATGCTTTTAAATTACTGACTGACCTCGATTTTCTAGCGTAAGTACCTGTTTGCCCAATAAATAGCCCATATGTTCTGCAGAGATATTATGGACAGACTAAATTCTGTAGAAAATGTTCAGAAAACGGAAGAAACATATCATTGTAAGCCACTTACAAATAAAATCAGTTAGAGGTGCAAGAAAGCTAAATCGAAATGAACGCAGGCAAAAATATGAGAAAACTGAAAAGGAAATAAGCGTCAGAAAGATAGAATATCTTTTTTACGATTTCAGAGCAAAGCGGACAGCATCACGAGTGCAAAAGAAATGACGTAGTGGAAAATACAGCTGAAAGGGTACAATCATAGGTTCCACGAAAACCCGGAACCTTTTACCAGCGTGATAGAAAAGAAAATAGGGGTCGGTTTTGGACGATACAGAGCACCCAGTGTTACAGCAGGAGTTCGACAAAGCTTTGGAAGTCTTTTGATCAAAGAACGCAGAGGGGATAGATAAAATTCCAAAGAAATTAAAATGTTATGTGAAGAATTTGTTACTAAATAAATTATGCTTTGTGTACACCTTAAGAGACCGAAAACATAATATCGAACTTTTGGAAGAATATCAACCACAAAATCCCGATAAAAGCAAGGGTAGATAAATACAAGAACTGTCGTGCTTTCAGCTTGAACATCTAGACATCCAAGTTCCTCATAAGAACATTTCACAGTAAAGTGGGAAAGAAAACTGAGTTGGGCGAAAGCAGAGTTATGCTTGGCAATGAGAGCAAAACTTTAAAAATAAATTTAAATAATTTTATGACGTATGCCGACACAGAAAAAGTTAAAAACGTGAAGAGATACGAATGTTGGAAATCCTAAGAAAAGTAAGTGTTCATTATGGTGAAAGAGGGGTAACATACACTATGTACAAGAACGAAGAGAAGAATGGCCAAACAAGATGGGCTGAGACGCAAAAGGTGTGAAACAGGGTCCAGACACTCTCCTTACTGTTAAAACTGTGTATTGGAGAAGCGATGGAGGTAGTACAAAGAAGGTTCAGTACTGAGATTAAAATTCAGGATGAAAGGATACCAATGATAAGATTCACTGATGACATTGCTGTCCACTGTGAGAGTGGGGACAAATTATAGGACCTGTTGAGTGTGTCTAGCGAGCACAGAATACAGACTGAGGGTAAAACAAAGAAAGGCGAAATTATTGTGGAATAGTTATCGACAAACTTAACAACAAAATTGAGAACCATGTAGCAGACGAAGTGAAGTAATTCTGCTACCTTGAATGCAAATTAACACATACTGGACGAGCAAGAATAAAAAAAGGCAACTAACGCAGACAAAGGGAGCATTTCTGATCAATTGAATCAACTGGTTTCAAATAAAGATCGTTATTTGTGAAGGAAATTTTTTAGAATGTACGTCATTTCTGCGAAGGCTATCAGCAAAATTGTAAAGAATGCAAAGGGAGCATTTCTGGTCGACTGAATCAAGTGCGAAGGTTGTCGGTAAAATCGTAAATAAGATAATGTCTTTCTCTGCATATCAGCGGACGTGTTATACAATCATCCATGCAGGTACACTTATCAGTACAAAATACAGGTAGCTAGAAATGTAGTCGGAAATGAAGATCTGAACGGTTATGTCTAGAATGAAATACAGTTTATCGGTTTTTCCATTCAGTTTTAGGAACACACAGAAGACGAAATATTATTTCAAACATTACAGGAGACTGGTTCTGTCAGTATTCAAGACCTATTACAAGACAATACCTTTCTGCAAATGAAATACGCTATTATTATCATCGCAACAGTGAATAACAGCTAAGTACAAAACTTACGTCGTTAGTCTTTATAGATATACTGAAAAAAAAAAGAAAATTGAACGTCCAGGTCTTTCATGAAGAAGCTACAGGATTCAAATACTGGTTTGTCACTCGATTCATCACAGGCTCTCTCCACGGAAATGTTACGCAGAGAAGTATACAGGCGTCAAAATAATGAGCAGTGTCAAACTCTGTAGACCATACGTGGTCGCTGCAATGTGAAGACATCTGAGAGACACTTGGTGTCTGTTATATGGATGGGAGATCCTTAGAAATCACTTGATCAAATAGAAATAATTATTGAAGGCGTAGGGACTCTTTCTGGTAGTTCTATGAACTTGTCTAATAACAATAAAAAAACGATTTGGTTTTTAATGAAATATACGAAACTTCCCGACAGCACAATTATGAAATTACACACTGCCGCTTCGTGTTGTTTCGTTTCGTAGGTCTGTATGTACACGTTTAATGTCGCTAAGCTGCTAAATTTCATTGTTCCAATGCCTTACACAAAATATTGTGAAGTAATTTTTTAAAACAACCTATCGGTAATGTCATTATTCTGGATGTGGTGGCAGTATTCTGCTGTCTGGACAGTGGAAAATGCTGAGTTATATCTGGAAGTGCACCATTAGTTCTATCAATGACTAGAATAGATTTACGACTGCATGCCTTCCCCATCTAGCATTGAGCCTAGCCAGTTTCCTCATGAGCCAACAGATGTTAATGATGGGACTCTAATAATCCATCGAGGACATGGAGTACTCGAATAATGATAATTGAAACCAACAGCTATATTGTAATTCAACATCATTTATTCAAAACATGCTACCAGTTTCGACACCAAAAAGTGTCATTTTCAGGCCCCAAGCGAAATCTGCAAGCAGCGTATGAACCACATTGTGATTAATGATATTATGAATGAATGTAATCATAATTATCTTCCCGAATTGGCCCCTTGTGGATTGCACTTCAGTCTTATGGAGATTAGAAACGGAGAGAGAGCGCGACCAGTGTTGAGGGTTGCATACCGTAGAGGTTACGTCGCCGCCCTTACGTCAGTGCTATATGGGCGAGGCCCACGATAAAGACAGGCAGCGGCGCGTACGTCACGAAGGTAGGCCTGAGCTCGCTCGCTTATCTCAGCAGACGAAGTGAGTTTCTAAACCTGCTAACCCGCAACTGGGCGTGTTCGTACTAACGAGAATTCCGTCTTCTGCTGGACTGTGGTATCATGGAGTCTTACTGATTACTATTCGTACAACAAGATCAATTCTCGAAGTAAGTGGTATAACGGCTTCTTCCTAGCATTTAGTCTCTTCTGCGCAACAGTCCACATTTCATACAAGATGAGACGCCTTATGCAACTGATAATCATTTTGACATGATTTTAATTTTATTGTACCCTAGTACAGCCATAAGAAATTATTACTAGGTGTATGTACTTTCTGTCATTGTAGGACTAATAAGAGTAAGATTACTTAATTATGGAATCCAGTAGGAGATGGAATTCTCGTTTGTACATATACACCCAGTTACGAGTTAACAGGTGTAGAAACTCAGATTTTCTGCTGAGCCGAGCGAGCTCGGGATGCCTTCGTGACGTGCGCCCCTCGATCTGTCTTTCTCGTAGGCCTCATACCCGTTATACAGGGTCTTACAAAAAGGTACGGCCAAACTTTCAGGAAACATCCCTCACGCACAAAGAAAGAAAATGTGTTATGTGGACATGTGTCCGGAAACGCTTACTTTCCATGTTAGAGCTCATTTTATTACTTCTCTTCAAATCACATTAATCATGGAATGGAAACACACAGCAACAGAACGTACCAGCTTGACTTAAAACACTTTGTTACAGGAAATGTCCAAAATGTCCTCCGTTAGCGAGGATACATGCATCCACCCTCCGTCGCATGGAATCCCTGATGCGCTGATGCAGCCCTTGAGAATGGCGTGTTGTATCACAGCCGTCCACGATACGAGCACGAAGAGTCTCTACATTTGGTACCGGGGTGCGTAGACAAGAGCTCTCAAATGCCCCCATAAATGAGAGTCAAGAGGGTTGAGGTCAGGAGAGCGTGGAGGCCATGGAATTGGTCCGCCTCTACCAATCCATCGGTCACCGAATCTGTTGTTGAGAAGCGTACGAACACTTCGACTGAAATATGCAGGAGCTCTATCGTGCATGAACCACATGTTGTGTCGTACTTGTAAAGGCACATGTTCTAGCAGCACAGGTAGAGTATCCCGTATGAAATCATGATAACGTGCTCCATTGAGCGTAGGTGGAAGAACATGGGACCCAATCAAGACATCACCAACAATGCCTGCCCAAACGTTCACAGGAAATCTGTGTTGATGACGTCATTGCTGTGGTACGTTCTGTTGCTGTGGTTGAATAGATAGACTTGATTCCAAAACGCTGACAGAATTTCTACCAGAAAGTGTAACACTAATTGACTCCTGTGTGTACCTGTAGACTCAAGACCGCATTTTAAGAACGCAGCATGTCATTCTCAATGGAGAGAAGTCTTCCGAAGTAAGAGTGATTTCAGGTGTGCCGCAGGGGAGTGTCATAGGACCGTTGCTATTCAAAGTATACATAAATGACCTTGTGGATGATATCGGAAGTTCACTGAGGCTTTTTGCAGATGATGGTGTGGTGTATCGAGAGGTTGTAACAATGGAAAATTGTACTGAAATGCGGGAGGATCTGCAGCAAATTGACGCATGGTGCAGGGAATGGCAACTGAATCTCAATGTAGACAAGTGTAATGTGCTGCGAATACATAGAAAGATAGATCCCTTATCATTTAGCTACAAAATAGCAGGTCAGCAACTGGAAGCAGTTAATTCCATAAATTATCTGGGAGTACGCATTAGGAGTGATTTAAAATGGAATGATCATATAAGGTTGATCGTTGGTAAAGCAGATGCCAGACTGAGATTCAATGGAAGAATCCTAAGGAAATGCAATCCGAAAACAAAGGAAGTAGGTTACAGTACGTTTGTTCGCCCACTGCTTGAATACTGCTCAGCAGTGTGGGATCCGTACCAGATAGGGTTGACAGAAGAGATAGAGAAGATCCAACGAAGAGCAGCGCGCTTCGTTACAGGACCATTTAGTAATTGTGAAAGCGTTACGGATATGGTAGATAAAGTCCAGTGGAAGACTCTGCAGGAGAGACGCTCAGTAGCTCGGTACGAGCTTTTGTTAAGGTTTCGAGAACATACCTTCACCGAAGACTCAAGCAGTATATTGCTTCCTCCTACGTATATCTCGCGAAGAGACCATGAGGATAAAATCAGAGAGATTAGATCCCACACAGAAGCATACCGACAATCGTTCTTTCCACGAACAATACGATACTGGAATAGAAGGGGGAACCGATAGAGGTACTCAGGGTACCCTCCGCCACACACCGTCAGGTGGCTTGCGGAGTATGAATGTAGATGTAGATGTAGACGTAGATTGCACCTTCCTTCATTTGGGCCAACTGGCGGTGAATCGAGGAAGTACAGTACATACTGACGCAACTAAAATGAGCTGTAACATGGAAATTAAGCGTTTCCGGACACATGTCCACATATCATCTTTTCTTTATTTGTGTGTGGGGAATGTTTCCTGAAAGTTTGGCTGTACCTTTTTGTAACACCCTGTAGTTCCACGAGTATGACGAATCTGAGAATGATGGCGCTGCGGTCGCTGCCTACTCGTCGACTCGTTTCGTTGCTAAAACATGCAGGAATGCTATCAGTGAGAATTTTAGAGTAAGTTATACACTTCTCTTGTTATCATGTTGAAAATTGTGCCTTTTGTCGAAGCTTAGTACAGTTTACAAAATTTATCTCAGTAACATACTGAAACAGTTGCAACTGTGATGGAATCCTCGAATAGTTTTTTGTTAAATAAGCAACAGAGGACATGACAGGTCAATAGCTTATGATAAAGCTCATTCTTACGATAAAAATGAAAGCGCAATTTCTTTACTTATGTTGTTGAAAACTCATACCGATTTGTTTTTCAATATTGGCGGCCCTTAAAAATTCCTGTATTCCACTGAAAAAAATCCTGTATTTAGTTGAATACTGCGGTACATACAAGTATCACTTATTAAATGTATGTTGTTCGTCATTGTGTGACACTCATGTGTTACGAAGAGCTCAGGCTATTCAGCGTGGTACATCTCTCAGGGTTCTAAGGGGTAGCCCAAGTACTCACATCTGTTGGGGCTGTGAAGTTAATGTGGAGGTTCTAATACTGTATATCATTCATCCGACTAAGGTCAAAAATCGAGTAAAATTCATTGCAGATGCTCTTAAAAAGTTGCTGGTTTCACGAGCTACTGCTACTGTTAACGATAAAAGAACTTCATCGCAAACTGACGAGTAGATGGATGGTGCACTTAAAATAACCGACACTAAAGTGACTGCATCCACTGTCAGTGAAACGAGGTATATGGAGAACAGAGTAGCAATTCTTGTCCCATTTCCCGAGGAGGATAAAACACTAAAATACATTTTATCGGAACTTGTTCGCCATTTCGAGACCTTGTATATTTCTGTGAATTTAATGAAGTCAGCACCTTTCGTAACAGATCAAGGCTCTAACACAGTGGCAGCTCTGAAAGACTTCATTGTATTTCCTTGCGCATGTCGTTGTGTTAACACTTTGCTCAGACACGTATCACAGCCAAAACTATCTCGGGTACAAGTGACAATTAACTCGTTAAAACACTAACGTCATATTCTAAGAGAGTTGATCTGCCAAAGAGACCTACGAAATCACGCAGACAAGAGGTCAAAGTCCGACGGAACAGTTTGCTAGTCACGCTGGTTTCATTACACGATACTCTGATCGAGTTTAAGTAGTTGAGTAGACTTGACAATATGGATGAGCACACCCTAAACGAGCTTATCATGTTCCTCAAGCTATTCAAAGAAACTACTAATAATCTGTGACGAGAAAACCATCCCACATACCATTTCTTCTCTGTAGTTGTAAACTTCTGGGTGCAGCAATGCTGCTACGGTAATATCTGAATATCGAAAGTTACACGGCAGAAGAAATGATACGGTGAAACTTATGTTCTACTACAAGATTGCAACATTTATGTTTCCCCCAAATCGTGATCTTTTGATGGCGAGCACTGAAGAAGTAATATTTTCAAGAGGTTGGCGCTATGTATGTAACTATTTCAGGTGAGTGGACTAAATAAGCCTATTATTTTATATATATATCAGAAGTCATGGGAGACAACCTAATACGACGTCGGACCTCAACAAGCCGTTGCAATTTCCCTGCAGAAAGTGTTGTATACGCAGCATGTTGAGCACGAACTGACTTCTCGATTACGTTCCGTAATGTTCGATAGGATTCATGTCGGATCTTGTGGACAAATCATTGAATCTGGTGGAAAAATCATTCGCTCAAACTATCCAAAATATTCTTCGAACCAATCGGAAACAATTGTGGCCCAGTGACATGCAGTAATTACATTGTTGTTTGGGTACATGAAAAAACCATGAACCGCTGCAAGGGGTCTCCAAGTGGCGGAAAACAAGCATTTCCAGTCAATGATCAGTTCCGTGGAAACACAGCCCACACCATTATAGACACACCACAGCTAGCACAGTCTCTTGTTGATAATCTGGAGCCGCGCGGGATTAGACGATCGCTCTAAGGCGCTGCAGTCATGGACTATGCAGGTGGTCCCGGTGGAGGTTCGAGTCCTCCCTCGGGCATGGGTGTGTGTGTTTGTCCTTAGGATAATTGAGGTTAAATAGTGTGTAAGCTTAGGGACTGATGACCTTAGCAGTTAAGGCCCATAAGGTTTCACACACATTTGTACATTTGACAACTGGATCCATGGATTTGTGTGGTCTATCTACATTGGATCCCTACCGTTATCTCTTAGTAACAGAAATCGGAAATCATCTGATCACGTCAAGGTATTCCAGTCGTCTAGGGTCCAACCGATATGATCACGAGCCCGGGAGAGCCACTGCAGGCGATGCCATACTGTTATCAAAGGCACTCGCATCGTTCTTCAGCTGCCATAGCCCATTAATGCCAATTTTTACCGGTCTCTCCTAATGGATGCGTCCATCGTTCGTCCCTTATCGCAATGTTGCCAAGGCACACTCTTGACGCCGTGGATCTCTGAACACTAAATTCCCTAACGATTTCCGAAATGGAGTATCCCAGGCGTCTAGTTGCATCACTCTGCGTTATGAGTCTGTTAATTCCCGCCGTGTGGCCATGATCACGTCGGAAATCTTTTAAAATGAGTGGTATCGAGTACCGCCGAAGTTGAATGACACCGGAACAAATGCCCGATAGAGTGTCGCCGCAGCGGCATAGTCGCCTATGAGTGCGCCACCGTCTTGCCACCTGAATTCATCGGCCAATAGTATCCCTCGCGCCTCCACTGGCCAGCACCCTCTGGCGTCTCCTCCTACCGTCCTATCAGCGTCACCTCGGTCTTCACCAAGGTCTTGGAGTCCATCCTCACCCGACGAATCTCCCACCACCTTCTGTGGTGTCACCGCCTGACACCACACTTGCTAGGTGGTAGCCTTTAAATCGGCCGCGGTCCGCTAGTATACGTCGGACCCGCGTGTCGCCACTGTCAGTGATTGCAGACCGAGCGCCACCACACGGCAGGTCTAGAGAGACGTCCTGGCACTCGCCCCAGTTGTACAGCAGACTTTGCTAGCGAAGCTACACGGACAACTACGCTCTCATTTGCCGAGACGATAGTTAGCTTAGCTTTCAGCTACGTCATTTGCTACGACCTAGCAAGGCGCCGTATTCCATTGATATTTATCTTGAAGCATGTACAGTCAAGAGAGATGTTCTACAATTATGGAATAAAGTTAAGTATTACAGCAACTGCGTTCGTTTTTCTAAGTTCTCATTTCCTTGTAATGTTCCAGACCTCACGCCAATCTGCGTGAGCTTAAAAGCGTGCATTTCGGCCTCCTCTGGCAACACGGTGTTGGCTCTTCTGCCAACACTTCACCTTCACCTGCACCGCTTCCTCCCTCTCACCCAATGTGGCTTCCGACCCTCCTTCTCTGCTGATGACCGTCTCATTCATCTCACTCACCTCTTCTCTGCCCAACTCAATTCCCGTCACTCCACCATCTTCCTCTCTCTCGACCTCGAGCGTGCTTACGACTGTGTATGGCATTCCAGTCTCCGCTTCAAGCTCCAAACCTTCACCCTTCCTATCAATTACGTCCATCTGATCGCCTTCTTCCTCTCTCATCACCTTCGTATGTTACCGTCCACAATATCGATTCCTTTACTTTCCACCCCTCCGGCAGTGTGCCCCAAGGTTCCATCCTCTCCACTCTTCTGTACCTTCTCTATGGTGGACATGCTGTAGCCCCAACTCTCCATCCACCTCCTCCAGTATGCCAATGACACCACCTTTCTTGCCCTCACCTCCACCCTTCAAGGTTCCCAACGCCTTCTTCAATCCCATCTTGACCTGTTCACCACATGGTGCAACCTTTGGCTGCTCAAGGTCAATCCTTACAAAACCCAGGCAATCAATGTAGGCAACATCACCCCTTCCTTCTGTCTTCTGGATTTTTACATCACCATCTGCGGCCATCCCACTGCCTTCACTCCCACCCTCAAGTACCTTGGCATCACCCTCGACTGCCACCTTTCCTGGACCCCCCATCTCTGCACAGTCCAAGCCAAGGCACGAACCTGTCTCCACCTCCTCAAACTCCTCTCTGGCCGAACATGGGGTTTGGACCGTCCACTATCCTCCACACTTATATGTCCCGCATCAACCCCATGTTTTGTTATGCCCACCCTGCCTGGAAATCCACCTCTCCCACCTACTATAAGTCCCTTCAAATTCTTGATCGACATGCGTTCCGCCTCGCCTATCTCCTATCCCCCAAGCAGATCCTTTATGACTTAATTCCTTTCCTGCATCTCCTCGTTTTCCTTGAACAAATACAGATCCTTTAAACCTCCCACAAACTTGATCCTCCCCACCTACTTGTCTCTCCCATCCTTTCCCACCCCAACTGCTGCCATGCCTGCACTCTTGCGTCCCACCTTCTCTCCATCTTCACAATCTCCACACCCTTGCCCAAGGTGGCTTCGGCCAACTCTCCCTTCCTGATGATGTCCTTGATCCCTCGATATACCCCTCCTATCAGATCTAATCCTCCCCTTCTCTTTCTTCCCCGTTTCATCCAGGGCTCCCTCTCTCCTTCCTCACCTTCCTTTCTCCCTCCCCTCACCCATTTGCCCACTCCCTACCCCTCCTCCATCCCTGGACTTCCGACTTCCACACCCAACCCTACCCTCTCCCCTCCCCTCACCCTCCCTTTCTCCTATTGTCTTCATGCCCCCCTCCTTCCCCTCCTGCCTGTCCCCTCCCCCAGTGACACCCCCCCTCCCCTTGTGTCCAGTGTTCTTAGCGCCGAAGACCGTCGGCAGTGTTTTGTGCAAGTGTTTTTCGTCGTTACTATGCGTCTGTGTTCTCTTCGGTGTGCTCCTTCGTTCAGTGGACAACTGACTGCCTTCGTTTGTGTGCTCTGTCGGCCTTTTTTATGTATCATGTGCCTTCCACCGAACGTCTTTATCACATTGAATATGGATACCAACTGTTTTTGACATTCATGTCTATCCGTATATATGTCTTCCTGTACGATTTCTGTTATGCTATTGGCCAAAGAACGGCGTCTGTAAGCCGCTGCCGCTCCCTTCCCCTTGCATCATAGGGATTTACAATAAAGGACAAACAAACTTTGCCCTGTCAGTCATGTACTTGGTCTGATAGCGTTCGTTACTATCTCAACCCTGCTCCTGACTGCTCGCTGACAACTTCGCTTCATACTGGTTCTCATCTCTGGTCTCGATTTGGGTTGTGGCTCGTACTTGATCTGTTGACACGTTGCGCCGAAAGTTTGTCGCACCTCATTGTAGCCTAGATTGCACTGCCTTCTCTTGTTGTGTCTTGTTGAGTTTGAGTCCCGACCGCAGGCCATCTTCCAACTTTGAGTCGTCATCGTTTTTCGCCTTTTGTCTGACGTGTGCACCGGTACTGGTGACTCACGGATATGGTAGTATGAGTCACCTGATGACGAATGACAGCTCCACAAATGCACTGTCATTTTTTTACCTTATGTAGACGGTACTACCACCATCTGTAAACTTGCATATCGCTATCACATTACTTTTGTCACCTTCATATATATATATATATATATATATATATATATATATATATATATATATATATATATATATATATATATGTATATATTCAGGAAACTGACAACCTCAAGAACCAGCATTCGCAATCTATAAAACCACCTGCTGACACATAAGCAAACAAACTTCAGATTCGTGCTCCATAGATTAAACAGATATATGATAAGTACACTCCTGGAAATTGAAATAAGAACACCGTGAATTCATTGTCCCAGGAAGGGGAAACTTTATTGACACATTCCTGGGGTCAGATACATCACATGATCACACTGACAGAACCACAGGCACATAGACACAGGCAACAGAGCATGCACAATGTCGGCACTAGTACAGTGTATATCCACCTTTCGCAGCAATGCAGGCTGCTATTCTCCCATGGAGACGATCGTAGAGATGCTGGATGTAGTCCTGTGGAACGGCTTGCCATGCCATTTCCACCTGGCGCCTCAGTTGGACCAGCGTTCGTGCTGGACGTGCAGACCGCGTGAGACGACGCTTCATCCAGTCCCAAACATGCTCAATGGGGGACAGATCCGGAGATCTTGCAGGCCAGGGTAGTTGACTTACACCTTCTAGAGCACGTTGGGTGGCACGGGATTCATGCGGACGTGCACTGTCCTGTTGGAACAGCAAGTTCCCTTGCCGGTCTAGGAATGGTAGAACGATGGGTTCGATGACGGTTTGGATGTACCGTGCACTATTCAGTGTCCCCTCGACGATCACCAGTGGTGTACGGCCAGTGTAGGAGATCGCTCCCCACACCATGATGCCGGGTGTTGGCCCTGTGTGCCTCGGTCGTATGCAGTCCTGATTGTGGCGCTCACCTGCACGGCGCCAAACACGCATACGAACATCATTGGCACCAAGGCAGAAGCGACTCTCATCGCTGAAGACGACACGTCTCCATTCGTCCCTCCATTCACGCCTGTCGCGACACCACTGGAGGCGGGCTGCACGATGTTGGGGCGTGAGCGGAAGACGGCCTAACGGTGTGCGAGACCGTAGCCCAGCTTCATGGAGGCGGTTGCGAATGGTCCTCGCCGATACCCCAGGAGCAACAGTGTCGCTAATTTGCTGGGAAGTGGCGGTGCGGTCCCCTACGGCACTGCGTAGGATCCTACGGTCTTGGCGTGCATCCGTGCGTCGCTGCGGTCCGGTCCCAGGTCGACGGGCACGTGCACCTTCCGCCGACCACTGGCGACAACATCGATGTACTGTGGAGACCTCACGCCCCACGTGTTGAGCAATTCGGCGGTACGTCCACCCGGCCTCCCGCATGCCCACTATACGCCCTCGTTCAAAGTCCGTCAACTGCACATACGGTTCACGTCCACGCTGTCGCGGCATGCTACCAGTGTTAAAGACTGCGATGGAGCTCCGTATGCCACGGCAAACTGGCTGACACTGACGGCGGCGGTGCACAAATGCTGCGCAGCTAGCGCCATTCGACGGCCAACACCGCGGTTCCTGGTGTGTCCGCTGTGCCGTGCGTGTGATCATTGCTTGTACAGCCCTCTCGCAGTGTCCGGAGCAAGTATGGTGGGTCTGACACACCCGTGTCAATGTGTTCTTTTTTCCATTTCCAGGAGTGTAGAACAGCTACACAATGAAATAAACCACTTACACCCAAAAATTAACTTCACATTAGAAACAGAAACTAACAACACACTACATATTCTACATCTCACCATACATAAAATAAAACACACACACAACTTCACAATATTCAGGAAACTGAGAACCTCAAGAACCAGCATTCACAACCTATAAAACCACCCGCTGACACATAAGCAAACAAACTTCAGACTCGTGCTCCATAGATTAAACAGAACACCCATCAACAAACAGAACTACACACAAGAACTAAACGCAATAAAACAAATAGCAGTAGAAAATGGTGATGATACCCAGATGGTAGACAAGTTTGAATCAAAAGGTGTAAGCTGTACAAAAATTAACATACCACACACACACACACACTCACACACACACACACAAATCCTCACCCAAAACAGAACAACACAAAACACAAACAATCACCACACACAAGACACAACAGAGCAACAACACACACACAAAACGAAATGGCAAATACTCACCTACAACAACAAGAATGTTCTCAGAATAGGCAACATATTACAGAAATAGGGACTCCAAATAGGATACAAGTCAGAGAACATAACACAAATAAGATAAGAACACAAGAAACACCCATGGATAAATTTAACAGGTTAGAAATGTACTCATATCAAAAAAAGGATTGCATCACCTCGGTTCCGAGGGTTCCGGAGCCTGTACAGAAAATTGGAATAGAGATCAACATAAACATTATTTCCACTCTCGTTATTGCTCATGAAAACCACACATTGCATCTTGTACCACAATAGAGCGAGAACTTCTGAGGTGGTGGTCCAGACTGCTGTACACACAGGTACCTCTAATACCCAGTACCACATCCTCTTGCACAGATGCATGCCTGTATTCATCATGGCATACTATCCACAAGTTCATCAAGGCACTGTGGGTTCCGATTGTCCCACTCCTCAACAGCGATTCGGCATAGATCCCACAAAGTGGTTGGTACGTCGCGTCTCAATAAACAGCCCTTTTCAATATATCCCAGGCATGTTCGACAGGGTTCATGTCTGGAGAATATGCTGGCCACTCTAGTCGAGCGATGTCGTTCTCCTGAAGGAAGTCATTCTCAAGATGTGCACAATGGGGCGCAAATTGTCGTCCATGAAGACGAATGCCTCGCCATATGCTATCGGTATGGTTGCACTGTCGGTCGGAGGATAGCATTCACGTATCGTAAAGCCATTACGGCGCAATCCATAACCACCAGAGGCGTACGTCGGCCCCACATAATGCCACTCAAAACAGTAGGGAACCTCCACCTTGCTGCAATCGCTGGACAGTGTGTCAAAGGTGTTCAGCCTGACTGGGTTGCCTCCGAACACAACTCCAACGACGGTCTGGTTGAATGCATATGCGAAACTCACCTGTGAAGAGAACGTGAGGCTAATACTGACAGGTCCATTTGGCATGTTGATGGGCCCACTGTACCGCGCTGCATGCTGTCATGGTTGTAAAGATGAACCTCGCCATGGACGTCGGGAGTAAAGTTGCCCATCATGCAGCCTATTGTGCACAGTTTGAGTTGACACAACGTTCTGTGGCTGCACGAAAAGCATTACTCAACATGGTGGAATTGCTGCGACGGTTTCTCCGAGCCATAATATGTAGGTAGCGGTCATCCACTGCAGCAGTAGCCCTTGGGCGGCCTGAGCGAGGCATGTCATCGACAGTTTCTGTCTCTCTGTATCTCCTCCAAGTCCGAACAACATCGCATTGGTTCACTCCGAGACGCCTGGACACTTGTCTTGTTGAGAGCCCTTCCTGGCACAAAGCAACAATGTGGTCACGATCGAATCGCGGTATTGACGGTCTAGGCATTGCTGAACTACAGACAACACGAGCCGTGTACCTCCATCCTTGTGGAATGACTCGAACTGATCTGCTATCGGTCACCCTCAGTCTAACAGGCGCTGTTCATGCGTGGTTGTTTACATCTTTGGTCGGGTTTTAGTGACATCTCTGAACAGTCAAAGGGTCTGTGTCTGTGACACAATATCCACTTTCTATCTTTAGGATTTCTGGGAACTGGGCAAATGATAAACGGTTTTTGGTATGTGTATGAACTCACATGCAACACTTGCCAGTCAGTGTACATAGGACAAACATGCAGAAATTTCAAAACCGTACCTTCAGAACATCTCAGAGCTTTAAAAAGCAACAGCTCCCACAGCACATTTGCTGACCATCTTATAGCCCACAATCACCACCCAACTACAATAGAAACAGACTTAAGAATACTAAAACCCAGCCACAGCTTATATAGAAAACTGACCATTGAGGACAATATCCACATACAGAAGGCAATAGCAGAAGTAATACAGGTCGTAAATGCGTACACTGCACTCTGCATCGGCACACTATTTAACACATTAAAGCCGGGCGGGGTGGCCGAGCGGTTCTAGGCGCTACAGTCTGGAACCGCGCGACCGCTACGGTCGCATGTTCGAATCCTGCCTCGGGCATGGATGTATGTGATGTCCTTAGGTTAGACAGGTTTAAGTAGTTCTAAGTTCCAGGGGACTGATGACCTCAGAAGTTAAGTCCCATAGTGCTCAGAGCCATTTGAACCATTTTTAATACATTACAGGAACTTTACAAAAAAGACAACACAAACAGATATAGTCTACACATACACACACAGAGACAGACACACACACAAACAAGCACCCACCGACACACACAAACACACACACAGACACACACACACACACACACACACACACACACACGAAAAATGGATACACTACACTGTGCAAAGGAGCACCATTTCACACACAAAAGGTACACCATATAAAAGACAAAACAAACAGCTAAGGAGCATACAGGAAACATACACACAAAGAGAAAATATAAACAAAATACAAATTTGGTGCCGAACTCACTGACGAACAAATGAACACTGACTGGTCTAGGACACACAACAACCACAGTTACACTGCGTTTTGGTGAACTGCAAAGTGCTTTTACGTCCTTATTTGTGAAAATACGTGTTATATTTACGTGTGCATCACGACACCTCACCTTGATGCTGAGAATAAAAGGGCTTCCCACAAAAACGTAAGTAAAAACTAATATAGGAGCGAAATACCAAGACAAACCAAATTACGTTTAGATGATAGGTCAACTCCCAGCGAAGTTTCTCATCAACATCGTTTGGTTGCAGATGACAAGCTACATTTAACATATAATACACAAGTGGTCATGAAAAATGAGGCACAGAAGTGTAAAGGTATTAACAAAAAGAAACGAATTATTGTTTGAACTAAATATCCAAATAATTTTGTAACCATTTAGTAAAAATGTTTACGTTACAGATTAAATAAAACGGAAACCCACTGATGATGGCACGGTGGTGCTGTGACATGTTTTTGTACTTGGAAAAAACGGTGTTTTGCACAACTGTCGGACCCTAAATCCTACATTTTTAACTGCAGATGCGGTAAACACAAGGAGTTGAAAATCCAAATGATGAATAATCACTCAAGCTGCTCAGTACAAATCCAACTGACCTTTAATTACCAAAATTAAAATTTAAACATTCACAAAAATGAAATAATTAACTTTCCTGGTTAATAAAAAAAATGTCTTCGGTTATGTCACCTGTTTTACACAAGAACAGACAGCGTGAACACAATTCAGTCACGCACATCCGACTGACCATATTTATTAACAATAAAGAGTCGCCTCATCACACAGTTGAAGAACAAAAATGATGATACTGAAGCTGTTAAAATTAAAGCATCAGTTTACTGGTTTTACTAATGCTTCTCGGATCAAGGTAAACTACATTTACAATTATCTACAATTATCAAGGATTGAAAATGAGTCGTGGAATCTCAAAGAAATTCATTAATCAGCAGGGAATCATAATTTCAGTCCATTTTCAAAGTACTGTATAGATGCAGAGTGCTACGTGGTGTACTGCTACTCAATAAGCAAATGCAGTAATACTGAAGAAGAAGGACTACAATTCATGTTTCGCAATAAACTCGCATGTTGTGATCTGTAAAGAGGAAAAGCAGCACAAATGCTAAATATGACACGCAAAAATCATCTGGCGCCAGGATGGGGCCAGACATCTCTCGAGATCTCTGCGACAAACCGTCGCCCGGCGGTCCCCAACACTAAGTGTAGTGCTTTGTCGACTTTCTCGTTGTTCTTACAGCCCCTGGAAAGATGCTTTGCAGTAACCTGGCATGGGGTCACCATTGCCTTGTAGCAGCCATAAGGCTACACCCTCCTCTGCGGAATTTGAGGAAACTTCCGAAATGTCCGCTACTCGACCACCCAATGCCTAAAGCCCGCAGTTGGCCTCTGTCACCAACAGGGACTCCTATAAGCTCACACTCCAGACTTGACAAGCTTTGTTCCTCCATTCAGAAGATAACACAAGAGTAAAGAATTTGCTTACCGTATTTTGGCGACATGTAACTAACTAGTTAGGTCACAATATGTAACAAAATAATCTCTATTAATAGAATTGTATTTGTGGTTTGTCATGACCCTGCGAACACCTGACCACTGCCCCTTGAATTCAAGTCAGACTTCACATGATAGGATTTTGCTAGCTGTGTAATTATGTGAACGACGTGTTGCAATCTACGTTTGTTTTTTTAGTGCATGTATTGCTATGATGAACGTATAGAAGGTGTTAATCGTGCTAATGTACCCAAGAATGTAATGTTTTATACTTTAATATGAGGAGTGTTGTGCATCCTATAATGTAATTGGCTCCTGCGCAACATATTCATTAGTAATATAATTACTTTCTGCCCTCGACCACAAAGTGTTTAAACGTATAACCGGTTCAGGTATCATACGTATCATTATCAAATATCAAATATTTGTTTACGAATAACTCGCCGGAGTGAATTGCAGTACGATAAACAACAGAGCGATGCTGTCTGATACTCACGGTACTGCGACTGACTGACGTGCTATTCAGGGAGTCAAGCATTTTATACTTGATGATGATGCACAATAAATGAGCGGTTATACGTTAGTAAAAATACTTTGAGAGCAAGACAAAAAAGAATAATTTTATTATAACCACTGTGATTCATACATTTCAGTGCTAATGCCACCATTTCACACATATTTATTAACATAAATTTTCCCTTTGGATCTCAGTCTGAGTTTTGCCAGCGACATCTACAGTTACAAGTGATGGTTCCGACTTCAAACCCTCCGGAACGACAGTCCAAGATTCTGGTGGGTTGTTACCGATTCAGCGATTGCTAGGCGATAGTCTAATGAAACAACGTTGCGTAATACCCTCGTTCGTTTCAGTTAGTCTTTGAAGCATAAACTGATGATCAACGTGCAAGAAATTTGTGATAGTGCGACGCTAACTGCCGGGTGATTTATGTACAAGCTGAATAGTATTTTATATTTCGTTTCCTTTTCTAATTCTGTTTGGGTTATATACCACGTAATCTGTGCTATACATTAAGAATAAAAATATTAAGTAAGGAAAGAACGAGTCCATATTACCTGATTACATGCCGCGGGAACTGGCAACAAGTACATCTATTTTAGGTTGTTAAAGAAGAAAACGATAAAATCATAATGGAAACGCTAATTTTATAATGAAGTAAGGCAGGTCATAAACTTCTGGTTATGCAGTGGCTTTCTGAATGAAAAGATTAAGAAATACGTAGAGATAGCTCTTTTATCTAGCAGAACATGGTATGATACGGATTCTTTCCATGAGAATACTCAGTCGCATGTGCAGATTGTAATATCAGTCCAAGGTGTTTCTGTATGTCATATTTTCTTATGTGAGTCTAAAGGAAATACTTATAGGCAACTGGGTTTCAGCCGGCTACGTCATTCACGCGTAGTGACTTATTGCTCACTATGCCATCTACACGAAAACAGTTTGCGATTTAATCATCTTCTAATTAGTGAAGTCTTTCGCACCTACAGCGCTAACTTTCCTCCTCAAATCTTAATGCGGGAAAGCTCAATCTTGCAGACTCTATCAAACCAATTCTTTCTGTTGCATCACTCAGACAGGAAACGTGGCTTTGATGCTGCACCAGTTCTTGCACTCTTTTAGGTCCTTCAGTGCTGAGCTTTAGTCGTTGGCTGTGATAGTCATCAGTCCAAAGATTTGATTGATACAGCTCTGCATTCCAGTGTAACCCATGCAAATCTTTTCATATGCGAAAATCTAATGCATCCAATATACGTTTGAACCTCTTCGCTGTTTAAATCAGTGGTATCGCTGTACAATATACTTCAGCACATTTCCCTTTGTTATCAATTAACTATTTCTTGCTGCCTCCGGATGTGTCACCGCGTACTTTATTGCAATGAAGGTAGGACAAAATGTCTTTCTCTCATTCAATTCAATAACTTTTCATTACTTACTCTATATACCCATCTACCCTCCAGCAATGCTCTGAAGTACCAGTTTCCAAAAGCTTATGTTCTCTTCTTGTGTGCACTGTTTATTGTCCATGTTTCATTTCCGTTCATGTCTGCATCCGAAATATATACTTTCAGAAAAAAATTCCTAACTTTTAATTTTTTCCCATTTTTTCAATAACTTTTCCAAACTTTTCTTTAGAATTCCAGTTCAGTTTTGATATCCCTTTTACTTTTGCTGTTGTCAGTTATTTCACTGTCCAAACTTTGCCTACCACTTTAGTGTGTCGTCTCCTAATCTAATTCTTTTAGATTAACCTGATTTGATTCAACTATACTTAATTACACTAGTTTGAGTTTCATTTTTGTACAAGATACTGTTAGTTTTGTTTAAATTATCTTCCAGTTATTCTTCCAATTTCTCTTTGGTTTCGCTTACTACTAGCTCAATGCACATATTGAATAACATAGGATTTATTTATTGTACGTTATTTCTTTATTTATGTAGCATGATACGATTAGGGCCATCATGACCTCTCTTATATTGGCCCGTAGTATTAAAATGATTTGAGTTTCTATAGTAACAATGTGAGTAAATAATACTGACTATGAAATACTAACGTTTCTACTGGCAGTACTTGTACTACTGCTGCTGCCGCTAATAATGAAAATAGTAAGAATAACAATAATGAAAAAATAACAATAATGATAATGGAAGATATGAAAAGAATTGATATACAAAATAAATGTTTTCTTACATAGAGATTTCTAGGGAAGGGTTTTTATGGAGACTCCTCCAGTTAATAATAATGGGAAATGAGGAGGATCTGATTGGAAAGAAGGATTTACAAGGGTAAATAGTGCATACAGAGACAACAGTAATCATTATTGATGCTTTGGTAGATATTTCAATAACTGACTTCTGAAGGTGCTTCATTTCTGTAATACAGTGTGGGACATTTTTCGAGAATCGGGTTCCTCCTACTGAGAAGGTCTTCGAGAAATTAGCTGAACAGTAAAGTGGGGCAGAGAGAATTAGTTTGTGATGGGTAAGACTGTTTTTGCCATGTTGTTCAGACAACAGAGCTAATGTCGTGGAGAGGTCTTACTTGCCAAACAGCAGCTTAAATTTACCGCCAAGTGCAGTGCAGTGACGTGTATCCAAGAACGTGTCGTGTCTGACACCATAAAGTCACAATGGAGGCAGATAGTTTTCAGCTTCCCCCAGGGTTCAGTAATAGGTCCTATACTATTTTCATGCGAACTGCCGGCCTTGAAGCATCTAAATGAAAGGTGGCCCAGGTCATAGACAAAACTACTGTTCAATGTTCCTGCAGTCCATCAGTTGTATAATCTATATATTTAGTGGTCACTTCGAGCAGTTTATGTAAATGTTTTTCGTAAATGTATCATTTTTGACATTTATTATATATATTCTAATTGTCTCTGCAAATCTACTGTTCAACTAACACGCTCCATTTCATAACGATTATCGTGAATATTATATACCTTGCATTGAACTCTCTAACTTCAGTGCGGTTTTTGAATTATGGATGTACATGGTGCCATCCAGAGACACCCGGCGACATCAACGTGGTACGCTACGACAGACAGTTCAAAGTGTGGTCGCATCTAGCTGCTCGCTGGCGTCGCTAGGAACGGCGCTGCTCTGAGGCGCCGCCGGACTTGGCTGGCGCCAGGCGGGGCGCCTCGAGTGGCTGCTGGCGCCACTGCCGCTGGTGTGGGACTGGCGTCCGCGTGGCGCCCTGCACGGCCCGGCTGCTGGCGATCAATAGCACGTGCCGGCCACGCCGCGCCAAACTCTGACGCTGCCACTGCTGTCCTAATAAACGCGACGCCCACTGGCGAGAGACGTCCGACACGCGGGAGCACACCTGTGAGCTGGACTCAACTGCAGCGTTCGTCCGGAAGGCCAACATCTCACAAACAGCAGTATTAAATACATGGAAGACTGTTTCAAGACTTCCTTGTCCAGTATCGTTTGGCGTTTTGGTCGTTAGCTAATTAACTATTTACTTCGTTTTCCACATACCAAGTGCGCGATTTCTGTGGCTCTGATCTGAAACAAGTAAGTTTGAAGGCTAAGTGAGATAAGTTCTTTGTGTGTGGTAGTAAATGCACATAGTCCTGCACATCACAGTCAGGCATGTATCCAGTCTAGGGGAGGTATGTCATGAACCCCCTTCCCCATACCATATTTTACGAAAACCTTTTCTAAGCCCATCTCGCAGAGTGCTAAACCTCAACAACACACTGGTCGCTTTGGAGCCCTGTAGTCAGCGTACAACTACTACCAGAAGATCATGAGATTCTATACTGCTGACGTAAGTGACAAAGGTGAAGTGGTGTGAATGTGCCGGTCGGATCTAAGGAATGTCCCAATAAGCTGGTTCTACGTAGAGACGTGAAAGAATTACAGAAGGGGAGTGCCGTTTCTGCGCGTGTCCATGAAAACACAGTGAATGAATTTGCCCCATTTGTCGATGATCGACTTGTCTACAAGGAATGGCGTTCCACTTGCAGCCACGTAACACTGAATGTGTAAGGTTACATTCTACTCTGCCGGTAAGGAAACTTTCTTTTCATTTTATCTTGCCTGTCTATTTGCGCCATATCTTAAAGACTTTATAATTGCGCTGCTCGATTGTCAGAAACATCCACATCAAAGATTTACTTTCGGTAATGGAATAAGAACGCTTAAAATTAGTAGATGAATTGAAGGAGCTTGTATAGTCGCAGTCGTATTTTTCTCTTTTTAACGTAATGAGACTGTGTACGCGAACTGACGACAGCACATCCTAGCAACATTGCGAAGAACCATCCTTCACATCGTTCTGACGCCAAACGTCTGGGGTGTAACACAGATAGGCGACAAACATTATTTTTAGAACGGGGTAATATCACTGAATGGTTCATCAATGTCTGCGACAGACAACTAACTAATCTCCGTATAAAAGCATCTCTTTAATTTTATTTAACGCGAGAGGCTCTCTCTCTCTCTCTCGTTTATAAGCTGTCGATAGGATAAGATGTACCTGCTAAGCGGTCAGTTGTTATTATTAACTGACTGAGCCAAGTCCATATACGCTGAAGAGCCAAAGAAGCTGGTACACCTTCCTAATATCGTGTAGTGCCCCTGCGAGCACGCAGAAGTCCCGCTACACGACGTGGTATGGACTCGACTAATGACTGAAGTAGTGCTGGGGACAGTTGACTCCATGGTCCTGCAGGGCTGTCCATAAAAAGGTAAGAGTACGAAGGGGTGGTAGTCTCTTTTGAACAGCACGTTGCAAGGCAGCACAGGCATGTTAAATAATCTTCATGTCTGAGGATCCTGGTGGCCAGCGGAACTCAGAACAATGTTCCTGGAGCCTTTCTATAGCAATTTTGGATGCCTGCTGGAATTTCCCAAGTCCGTCGGAATGCACAATGGACATGAATGGATGCAGGTGATCAGACAGGATTCTTACGTACATGTCACATGTCAGAGTCGTATCTAGACATACCAGGAGTGCAAAAACACTCCAACTGCACACACCCACACCGTTACAGAGCCTCCACCAGCTTGAACAGTCCCCACTCAGGGTCCATGGTTCATGAGGTTGTCTCCATACCCGTACACGTCCAGCCGCTCGATACACTTTGAAACGAGACTCGTCCCACCAGGCAACATGTTTCCAGTCATCAACAGTCCTACGTCGGTGCTGACGGGTCAAGGCGAGGCGTAAAGCTTTGTGTCGCGCAGTCATCAAGGGTACAAGAATGGGTTTTCGGCTGTGAAAGCCCGTATCGATGATTTTTCGTTCAATTGTTCGCATTCTGACACTTGTTGATGGCCCAGCATTGAAATCTGCAGCAACTGACAAAGGGTTGCACTTTTGTCACGTTGAACGATTCTCTTCACTCGTCGTTGGACCCATTCTTCCAACATATTTTTTCAGCCGCAGTGATGGTGGAGAGTTGATGTTTTACTTGATTCCTGATATTCACATACACTCGTGAAATGGTCGTACGGGAAAATCCCTAATTCATCGCTACCTCGAAGATGTTGTGTCCCATCGCTCGTGCAGCTACTATAAAACCACGGTCAAAGTCACTTAAATCTCAAGAACCTGCTATTGTAGCAGCATTAACCCATCTAACAAGAGCTCCAGACTCTTGTTGCCTTATACAGGGTGCTACAAAAAGGTACGGCCAAACTTTCAGGAAACATTCCTCACCTACAAATAAAGAAAAGATGTTATGTGGACATGTGTCCGGAAACGCTTAATTTCCATGTTAGAGCTTAATTTAGTTTCGTCAGTATGTACTGTACTTCCTCAATTCACCACCAGATGGCCCAATTGAAGGAATGTAATGTTGACTTCGGTGCTTGTGTTGATATGCGACTCATTGCTCTATAGTACTAGCATCAAGCACATCAGTACGTAGCATCAATAGGTTAGTGTTCATCACGAACGTGGTTTTGCAGTCAGTGCAATGTTTACAAATGCGGAGTTGGCAGATGCCCATTTGATGTATGGATTAGCACGGGAGAATAGCCGTGGCGCGGTACGTTTGTATCGAGACAGATTTCCAGAACGAAGGTATCCCGACAGGAAGACGTTCGAAGCAATTGATCGGCGTCTTAGGGATCACGGAACATTCCAGCCTACGACTCGCGACTGTGGAAGAACCTAGAACGACGAGGACACCTGCAATGGACGAGGCAATTCTTCGTGCAGTTGACGATAACCCTAATGTCAGCATCAGAGAAGTTGCTGCTGTACAAGGTAACGTTGACCACGTCACTGTATGGAGAGTGCTACGGGAGAACCAGTTGTTTCCGTACCATGTACAGCGCGTGCAGGCACTATCAGCAGCCGATTGGCCTCCACGGGTACACTTCTGCGAATGGTTCATCCAACAATGTGTCAATCCTCATTTCAGTGCAAATGTTCTCTTTACGGATGAGGCTTCATTCCAACATGATCAAATTGTAAATTTTCACAATCAACATGTGTGGGCTGACAAGAATCCGCACGCAACTGTGCAATCACGTCATCAACACAGATTTTCTGTGAACGTTTGGGCAGGCATTGTTGGTGATGTCTTGATTGTGCCCCATGTTCTTCCACCTACGCTCAATGGAGCACGTTATCATGATTTCATACGGGATACTCTACCTGTGCTGCTAGAACATGTGCGTTTACAAGTACGACACAACATGTGGTTCATACACGATGGAGCTCCTGCACATTTCAGTCGAAGTTTTCGTACGCTTCTCAACAATAGATTCGGTGACCGATGGATTGGCAGAGGCGGACCAATTCCATGGCCTCCACGCTCTCCTGACCTCAACCCTCTTGACTTTCATGGGGGCATTTGAAAGCTCTTGTCTACGCAACTCCGGTACCAAATGCAGAGACTCTTCGTGCTCGTATTGTGGAGGGCTGTGATACAATACGCCATTTTCCAGGGCTGCATCAGCGCATCAGGGAGTCCATGCGACGGAGGGTGGATGCATGTATCCTCGCTAACGGAGGACATTTTGGACATTTCCTGTAACAAAGTGTTTGAAGTCACGCTGGTACGTTCGGTTGCTGTTTGTTTCCATTCCGTGATTAATGTGATTTGAAGAGAAGTAATAAAATGAGCTCTAACATGGAAAGTAAGCTTTTCCGGACACAGGTCCACATAACATATTTTCTTTCTTTGTGTGTGAGGGATGTTTCCTGAAAGTTTGGCCGTACCTTTTTGTAACACCCTGCATTAGCATTGCCGTCCTCAGCTCCGTATTCCGCCTGTCTACATATCCCTGCATTTAAATACGCATGTCTGTACCAGTTTCTTTGGCGCCTCGGTGTAATATTGTTTACAATAATACTTGTAAAGGAAAAAATATCACATATTATTAGAAACTAATCTGTTTTCTAATGAGCAAATGAGCAACCGAGAGGTAGTTACATTTGCCGTATTTGCGAATAAAAAATATCGTTGTTCCTACGTGTGGTAGAATTTGTTTTTTTTTTTAAATCAATAAATGTATTAAAATTAGTCGTAGGTTAAATAACTCGTCTAGAAATGACGGCTATGCACTTATAGTTTTATTGACGTACCAACAGACGAAAAGGTTTGTACTAACAATGTTTTTCATCAAAAATTACTTTTAGAAACGTGCTGAAGGCCTGGTCAGCTGGAGTATCCGACTTAATCTTTATAGCTACGGTAATCCTATAAAGAAAACTGAGCTGCCGAAACATCTCCCCAAGATATAAAATAAGCTGAGACTATTTTTTCTTCACACTCTCTTACCACCACAAACTAGTAACGTCTGTCCAAGACGCTGTGAAACGTGTTGAGATGTGTTAAGTACATTAGATGCCTTGTTTGCATGGTTACAAAGATACATTTTTAGTTAGCTTTGTCAAGATGCGTTGGTACATTAATAAATTGGTTGGCACATTAATAAATTAGTTGCCACGGCAAATAGCGTAAATAGTATTATTTTATCTTAATCACTTTACACAATTTGATGCACAACCGTGGGAACACAACCTGTTCTTTTAATTAATTATTCTAGTCCCTGGGTTAAAGATTATCAAGTGACTTTAATAGTGAGGATAGTGTCGTACAAAGAACCAAACAGAATGGGATTGGAGAGGAGTGTCATTTCCTGTCAGTGAAAAATTAGTTTCGAGTCAGACAGTGATTTCCTCTATCGGTGAATACAGGTCCGCTTCAAGTAGTTTGCCAGAGAACTATGTATGCTTGGAATAAGGTATGTCGTACAGCGGGAAGTATATCTACATTTCTTCAATGGACAAACAATACAGAAACAGGGCATTCGCTGCCTGGAGGCTTACAGACTGGTCCGACGTTTAGCCATATTCCTCTTTTCTAATGATGCGAGACAACCAGTGCATCGACGCCACAGTGAGACTTTTAACCAGCAATATGTGTAACGGGCCTCGGCAGGTCTAACGGAAACGGAAGTATCACTGGATGGAGACGTGGACGGTCATGGGTCAGCACATCGCTCTCCCGGCCGTTAGTTTCCGTGACTGGAGCTGCTGCTTCTCAGTCAATTAGCTCCTCAATTGGCATCACTAGGGCTGAGTGCACATCGCTTGTCACCAGAGCTTTGCATAGCAGGCGGTCACCCATCCAACTGCTAGCCAAGACCAACAGCGCTTGATTCGGTGATATGACGGCAACTGATGTCATCACCGCGGTGAAGCCGTTGACGCAGCAGTATGTGGCGTGTGCAATTTAGGCCGGAAGGTTCTGTGAGGTTTTGAGAGTGACTTTCGTCTCATGGTTTGGACGCATTCATTCATATTACCCTGAACATGAGTCAGGATGATAATTTGAACAAGTAAAGTGTGGTGTCACCGCCAGACACCACACTTGCTAGGTGGTAGCCTTTAAATCGGCCGCGGTCCGTTAGTATACGTCGGACCCGTGTGTCGCCACTGTCAGTGATTGCAGACCGAGCCCCACCACACGGCAGGTCTAGAGAGATTTACTAGCACTCTCCCCAGTTGTACAGCAGACTTTGGTAGCGATGCTACACTGACACATACGCTCTCATTTGCCGAGACGATAGTTAGCTTAGCCTTCAGCTACGTCATTTGCTACGACCTAGCAAGGCGCCATTACCAGTTTATATTCAGATATTAATAATGTCTAAACAAGAGCGATGTTCTCCAATTGTGGATTAAAGTTAAGTATTCCAAGAACTACGTTCTTTTCTTTATAGGATAATTACTTAACCTTGTTCCAGACTTCACGCCAATCTGCGTGAGCTTAAGCGCGTGCCTTTCGGCTTCCTCTCATAGTGACTTGGCTGTCTTGCCAAGTCACAACATAAAGTCTCTCCTTCTTTACCTTCCGAGAAGTGTGGTGTGGACACCACTATGTTACAAGATGAGAACAACCATGTTCAGAATGTAGGAGGCATACGTTTGGTTTGACGAACACTCAGGCGCCCCAGTATCTCGTTAAATCATCCGATATGAAGCTAATAGAAAATTTCTGGGACTTCTCGCAACAGATTCCGAAACAAAACAATATCCTCGTTGACTGATACGCCTTCGTTGCTGAGTGATAAGCGCGGATGACCGCCAGGGTTTTTTCCGCGGTGCGAGGACTGGAACAGAATGCAGTCAGGCTCGTAAAGCCAACTGAGGAGCTGTTGACTGAGTAGTAGCGGCCTCAGGTCACGACAACTGACAACAGTCGCGAGAGCGATTTGCTGATCCATACCATACTCAGTGACGCTGCTGACAGAGGATGACACGGCGGTCGGATGCTACCAATAGGCCCTCCAGGTCCTGAGGACGGAACTAACGTTTACAGTTTTTACGAAATCTGATCATTAGTGAGTGGGCTGGATATGGCATCAATGAAAAATCTTGTGAGCTCTCTTTAGCGACAAATTAAGACAATTTTGAACACTATAGTTGGTTTCATACGATATTATCATGATGTCTACCAGCGGTGAGTAACTTTTTGTTCGGAGTTCTTAATTTTACACAAATAACTCAATTACTTACAAAGAATAAAGTAGCATGAAAACTAAGTGTCTCAAAAACGGCGTAGAATTGTAGAATATCACAGCTATGTTTGCGGCCGTTTAGATTGCTAGATCAGCAACGTTGTCGTCTGCAGAAAACATTCTAGCCAGTTGAAGAGTGCGAATCTTCTACTGGCACCACCTGCTGCCAACAAAAAATCAATGCGCTTAGTATCCACAGGTAGAACCGACAGAAGACAGCAAGTCGAGATAGGCAAGGCAGAAAGGGAAAGGCCCTCCACTCAGACATACAGGAAGGATAACTTGCGAAGAGTAAGTTTGCGATAACTTAAAGAAACTGCGTTCTTCCCTATTACACACTCGCACACGCGTAGTCTAAAAGACTTGTGTTCGCAATGGTAGTACTAAGACAGCAGGTAATAACGATCGGTGCACACTTCGATTTCATGTCTTGTAAGTATTTACCATGACAAAATTGTGAGACCTTGCTGCTATTACCGCTGTTAAATAAGTTGCATAAGGCGTGTTTTCCTCAAATTTTCGGGTGGATGATTTACAGTCGTTATTACTAGAAAACTTTTATAAATTTTATGTGTACACTGATAAAATCTTAGCCGTCTGTGGCACGTTAAAAGTGGGGCATTAGTAAGTTATAGTTAAGGAGGAGGAGGAAAAATAACAATGCACTCATCCAAAACCGAAACGGTGCATTAGTGTTTCTCACACAGACTTTGAGACTGAAACTGAAAGTACACCGAGGTGACAAAAGCCGTGGCTTAGCTATATGATGATATAGAGATAGCGGCAGCATCGCATACGCAAGGTATAAAAGGGCAGAATACTGGCGGAGCTTTCATTTGTACTCATATGATTTATGTGAAAAGACTTCGGGCGTGATTATGGCAGGCACTGTGGGATTTAACAGAATTTGAACGTAGAATGGTAGTTGAATTAAACACATGGGACATTCCATTTCGAAAATCTTTAGGGAATTCAATATTCTGAGATCCAAAGTGTCAAGAATGTGCCGATTATTCCACATTTCAGGCATTACCTCTCACCACACACAACGCAGTGGCCGACGGCTTTCACTTATCGACTGAGAGCAGTGGATTCTGCAATGAGTTGTCAGTGCTAACAGACAAGCAACACTATGGGACGTACGACACCTGTATCCACTAGGACAGTGCTGCAGATTTTGGCGTCAATTGGCTAGGGCAGCAGACAACCAATGTTAGCGCCTCTGCTAACAGCACGACATCGTCTGCAGCGCCTCTCCTGGGCTCGTGACCATATCGACTGAACCCTAAACGACTGGAAAACCGTGCCATGGTTAGATAAGGCTCGATTTCAGTTGGTAAGAGCTGATGGCAGGATTTGAGTGTAACGCAGACCCCAAGAAACCATGACCCAAGTTGTCTACAAGACACTGTGCAAGCTGGTGGTGGCTCCATGATGTGTTTACATGGAATGGACTGGTTCCTCTGGTCCAACTGAACCAATCATTGAGTGCACTGAGTGGAAATGGTTATGTTCTGCTACATGAAGACCATATGCAGAAATTAATGGATTTCATGTTCCCAAACATGACAGAAGGCCGCATCTGTTCACGATTGCTTTAGAGAAGATTCTGGACAATTTGTCCAATATGAAACCGGGTGAGCATTTATGGAATGGAGTTGGCATGTCAGTTCATGAGTAAAATCCTACAATGGCACACTTTCCCAAATGCGAATGACTGTAGAGGTAGCACGGCTCAATATTTTTGAAGAGAAATTGTAATGACTTGTTGAGTCCACGCCACATCGAGTTGCTGCTCTACACTGGACAAAGGGAGGATATTAGGAGGTATCCTGCGACTTTCGTTACTTGAGTTTGTACCGATTGGGGTAGCACATGGTTAGCAGACCAGACTCGTATTCGGGAGGACGACGGTTCAAACCCGCGTCTGGCCATCTTGATTTAGGTTTTCTATGATTTCCCTAAATCACTTCCGGAAAATGCCGGGATGGTTCCTTTGGAAGGGCACGGCCGACTTCCTTCCCTGTCCTTCCCTAACCAGATTGGACTGATGACCTTGCTGTTTGGCCCCAGCCCCATATCAACCAACCAACCACCTCGGTTTATTAGCCAGTGCTATTAGTGAAACACAATCTAATTTTCCATGCGCTGTGTATTTACTTGCTGTATTAAATATATTACTGTTTTTCTAAACTTTACAGATATATCAACTTTTCCAAACCCAGAATGGATGGTTGTAAAAAGTGTTGAATGATTTGTGGATTTTCACACACGGAGAGTGAAGTGAGACGTCAGGACGACATCAGACTTGCTTAATTAACTTCTTCATTCCGGAACTTGGCCGAAGTACATCAGCAACAGCTTGGTAGACGCGTCAAGCTGCTTCTTATCTGAAGCAATAGATGTACGACATTGCTGACAACGTAAAGAGTGGGGCCGAATGTGGCGTCACGCGAATGCCGCTTCGGCGACGTCTCCAGCTGCGACTGTGGTGACAGCGTGGCAGTGCAGCTGTCTGTTCTGACCCTCCAGCAAGAGGGTGGCTCTCTGTTCCTCCGGCGGCTGTCACGTGACCGAGGGCAGGCTGCCTTGTCCCGTGGTCAAACAGAGGCTTCTGTACTGCGTTTCAGGATCTCGTTCCAAGTATCACAGGCTGTGATACTGAGAGGAGAATATTTTAGTACAGAAATGGCCGAGTACCTACACACATCATACTATGTTTCTAGGGCTTAAGGTATGTACTTTTAACACTTCCGTGGCGGCAAGTGAGAAGGGCTTCCGTCTTTCTACCAGTGTATTTGCAGCATCGGCTGTTGCTATACTACACGCAGCTGCCTCTGCTCTACAACGCCTATCGGCAGTGTTTTGCTTCACAACATATAACACTCTTGTCCGCCTGCAGCTGTTCTGTTGCAATTCATATCCACTCAGGCAACCTTTTTTACCGAATACGGTTCATACGCTGCATTTCCCTCCTTCTTATCAAGACCTAGTCACTCAGGTCGACCGAACTAGATTATCCTTTACAGTAGAGTTCCTGGATGGCTATTCTGGCTCTGTTTCGCTTCTTAAGAGTTATTCTAACAGTTGGTTTCCATAACGCTATCACCTAATATAACACATTTATACATGGCCTCTTGCCCTGCTTCTTAACACAAACACCATGGAACTTATTTCATCACTCGGCTACTTGCACAACTACTTCTCTCTATTCCAAACTTAATAGTTAAATGAATCCATTATCCTTAATATTACCACCCCCCTGTCCATTCATCTTCCTTTTGGCGCTTTTATGCTCGGGATATCCAGTCCATTGGAATCTGAATGATGGCTGAGTCTTATCTCAGTTTTGTGCTTCGTCTTCTACTTATGAAAACAAGGACTATGCTCAGTAGAAGCCGGCCGGAGTGGCCGAGCGGTTAAAGGCACTACAGTCTGGAACCGCACGACCGCTACGGTCGCAGGTTCGAATCCTGCCTCGGGCATGGATGTGTGGTATGTCCTTAGGTTAGTTAGGTTTAAGTAGTTCTAAGTTCTAGGGGACTTATGACCACAGCAGTTGAGTCCCATAGTGCTCAGAGCCATTTTTTTTTTTTTTTTTTTTTTTTTGCTCAGTAGAACAACTGTTGTTGTAGTGGCTTTCCAGTACTGATTTTCCTGATATAAATTTACATGCTGCACTAAGGTTTCCAGGGAGACACGTCCCACCTGCTGGTTCAGAAGCGTGATTATGGACTACGTTAATGCTAGCCCTAGAGTTTGCTTTAAGCTGGTTAAATTATCGCGGCCGGTATATGGAAAGTAGGCCCCATTATCCCTTACGCTGTTCCATTCAATAACAGATTATTCCCGTTTAACTCCAGCCTCTTTACTGACGTAAGCTTTCCCTGCTCTAAACAACTAGCCACCACAACCACCTTGTTAAAGGTGGAGTACAGTCAATGCTCCTCGACCTACAGAAATTACAATTCCGGCTCTATCACTTCTTTATTGCATTCTCTTACCTCCTTTTGTTCCATTAGCATTTTCGCTGCGCAGAAAACCTGCCCCTGTCCTATTACCATATTCGGATAGACCTATTTCTTCTTGGTAGCCTATTTGTAACTTTTGCAATCAATAACTGTCGACGTGGTTTTGCTCTTACAGATTTCTTGCAGTACTCTTGTAGCCCTCTTAACGTGCCTGTTTCCCCGCTACTGGTGTAGAAACGAGAAAGTAAACTTTCGCTCCATAAGTTTTCGCCGATACTATAGCTACCTTGAAATAAAAAGATAAGTTTTTGTGCTCACGATCTCAAATCAATCCAAACACCCTCACAGTCTCCAAATACTCATTTGGCGAAAGCAAGTTTTCCACTAGCCGACCTCTTACAGCATGCTGCATAGCCTCCTGTACTGTTACTTACCCTCCTACTTCCAAAACACTATCTTCTATGGACTGCAACCATTTTGTCATTACTGTTTCCCTATCTAAAACTAATACTTCGTTTGTAATTTCCTGATATTCTTTTGCTTCTTTTTTGGCTGATTTTTCCAGTCAGTTGTCTTAGTAGTCGCGTTTTATTCAATACGTCCTTCTCTAAACCTGCAGTCTGCATAGTGTGGCAGTCACTCACGGTTTTGTCCTTTTTTGACTTCTGCTTAACCTCTTCTACGGTGTCGTTCACTCTTAGTGTATCAACCCCATCAGCAGAGCCTAATGCTGTTTTCATAATACGACCTCCAGTGTCGTCCCAACCCTTCTGTCTTCGTGTATGTGGTACAGCTCCCACCCCTTCCTCGGTCATTCCACTGCTTATTGTCTCGTACGCCCCATGTACTCTCTCACGTCCTTTCAGTATCCCGTACCTTTCGAATCCCTGACGGATTTGTCGATTGCTTGTTCCAATCTTCTCACCTCGTTACGCATCTCACATGCGTTGAATACCGCCTGTATCCCCCACTGATGACTGGTGATCACTGCTTTTCCTTGTGTGGCGAACAGCACTTCTTCAAGCTGCTGGTTCCGTAACACTTCTGTCCTATTCCTTCTGTGAACCGCATCATCTCGCCTTCTCTGCATCTCACCTATGGGCAAGAATACCTGTTACTTTCCTCCCACTTAAATTCATTGCTGCTCCCAAGTTGTTTGTACTAATTACACTATATCTGTACCTAACCTAAAAAATATTAAATGACTTTTGCCAAGGGGTTCCTCCTTACCATTTCATTCATACTTTGTTTATCTACTGGTACCTTTCTCCCCACTCTCCTTTTCCGGTCCGTATCTCCTATCCCTGGAGTAAATTCTGGGCTCTCTTTAAAAGGTTTCAGGCGCCCTAAATTTACAATTGTCGTTCTCACTGGCAATTGAATGCTGACATTTATTGGTGATACAATGTCTTTCACCTGGTATGGGCACTTATACTTGGCAAAAAACTTCTTTGTCTTTCCCTTCGGCGTATACGAAGTTGATAACATCAACCACTGACCAACCTTATACTGTGACATTCTTGCCGTGCGGCTGTTTCTGCAGTCCTCGTCTATTTGCCCTCTGTACTCTATTTCAGATTTCCCTAATCACTCTGGCAAATTCCTTACCTTCCGTCAATTTCAATATGTCGAACGTTGATGACATTTAATGATAATATACTACTTCATATAGCGATAATCCTGTATTTGCATGCTGTTTTGAGTTACAGGTGGAGCCGACGTACTTCAAATAGACATCCCAATTGGTGTCATGTGTATCAATATAATATCCAAGCATCTTCCCCATTGCCCTGTGCATTCTTTCAGTTCTTCCATTGGTTTGTGGATGCAGAGGACTCGTCCTTAACTTCTTCACATTCAATAAGTTACACAGTTCCTTGAGCAGATCTGACGTGAAGTTCGTTGCCTGGTCTGTTTCTATTGTTTCAGGCACTCCATACTTCAGTATCCAATTATGTACAAGTGCCGTTATCGCTGCCACCTGGTCTGGCATCACGACCATTTTTATGTATCTTGAAAAATGATATATGATTGTAGTACGTACTTGTTCTCTACAGGTGTTTTATTGCATGGACCAAAAACATCAATCGCCCAAAAATTCGAATGCTGCTAATGCTTCAGGTAATCTCTGCAATGGTACTCTTGTTCAACACAAATCCGCTCTCTGTGCACACTGTATGTAATTTCGCACATACTGGTTTACGTCCGTCTACCTATTCCTCCGCTAACACCTTTCTGCTACTATTCTGTCGGTAGGTCTGCAACCTTTATGACCCGCTAATACGTGATCATGAACTTCTTGTAGCGCACTACTCCTTAGCTTTGCTGTTATCACTACCTGTGGTCCCAACTTGGTTTCTTTGCATAGCAACCCATCCCGCATACAAAACTGTGACTGCTTAAAATACTGCTTACATTCGTCATCTGCTCTCCGTGCAGCTTGCCATTCCTTATGCGCATTACCCTGATACTTTTCTACTTAAGCCATCAGCATTCCCATGCTTCTTCCCATGTTTACACGTGACATTGAAATCAAGTTCACTTAGACTTACCACCAATCGCGTTAATCTGCTAGAAGAATCGTTTAACCCCAACAACCATTTTAATGCCTCGTGATCTGTTATTGCTCTAAACTTTTTACCGTACAGATAAAATTTGAAATATCTGATTCCATAAATAAAGCTTAAAATCTTTTCCTCCGTTGTGGAATAATTTCTTTCTGCAGAATTTAGTCGTCACCATGCGTAAACTACCAGATTTTCTACGCCTTCTACCTCTTCTGACAACACAAAGCCAAGTGCATAATTTGATACATCGCATGGTAAAAACAAAGCCGGAAATACATATATCGGAATCGACGTTAAAACTTCTTTTAGCACCTCAAAAGTATGCTGGCACTCTTCTGACCACACAAATTTAGTATCCATTATTAAAAATTGTGTCAATGGTCTGGTAATATCCCAAAATCCTTCTTTGAACCGGTGGTAATAGTTCGCGATTCCTAAGAACGATAGAACTCATTTACAGATTCTGGCACAGGAAATTCACGTAAAACACTAATTGTTCTTGGTTCTGTCTTAGCCCCATCTTTACTTATGATATGACATAGGTACGTGACCTCTTCTATCACCAAATTACACTTTTCTGCACTCAATGTTAACTTTGCTGGTTTTAACCTTAGGAATACCACCTTAATCACTGCATATGGTGTTCAATATCATTCCCATAGATTATTATGTCATCGAGATACACTAAGCATTACTGTGGTTTTAGACCTCTAAGTACTCCATCTCTCCGAAACGTCGGAGGTTCATTTTTAATCGGAATGGCGTTCTTCTGAATTGGTTGTGTCCCCAGGGTGCCGAAAACGATGTTTTGTGTCGATCCTGCGGTGCGGCCTCTATCTGGTGATATCCACTCCTCAGCTCCACTGCTGAAAAATATTTGCATTCGAGAATGAAATTTCACTCTGCAGCGGAGTGTGCGCTGACATCAATATCTGCATTACCCTAAATGATCGAAGATGTCTCTGACGTTGCTTGTTGCTGTTGTAGCCCTTACTCATATGACATAATCTCTACATATTGTTTGAATTGAACTGTATCCAGGCAAAAGCCTATGTCCGCAGATCCTAATGGTGTGACGTCTCTGTCCCTCACCTTAAGCAGTCTGTACCGTGGTGGGTTCCATCGCTTACGGTTCACCAGATCACTACTGGCGACCAAAACAGTGTCCAATAATATCCTGCAATTCTTTTTTCCTACTGTTCCTCTCACCGCACAGTCCACCTTTGGATACGATTTCCTAGCATCCAGTCTCACTGCAAATGACGTAAGTTGACCTGGGGTTTCCGATCCTCTACTTCTAAAATTATTACTTCCTCTTACTTTATTCACATCACCCTGACGCTGACGACACTGTCTCCTTACATGCCCGATTCGTCCACACCTGATATATTTTATACTAATTGCAAACACTGTCCGTTTACCCTGCATTCCAATCGACAAATCGATCTCTTCACACTCTATAGCGAAACACACTGCTATGTGCAAATACGTCGGACCCCCTATCGGTACACGTTTTGATATTTCTGCATCTAACCTTCTTAAAAAAGTACAATCACCCTTTGCTCAGCGTCTTGCAAAATAATTTTGTTGATTATAAAATCCTGTCCTAACTGATACGTACATCTCTTAATCTTTGTTATCCTATCCGCAAATGGCTCCACAGTTTCCGTATTTCTCTTAGTTATTACCCCTAATTGTTCCCTATTTCGTTTCGTACATCTCTTATTGAACATATTCTTAATTTCTTCGAATGTTGTGGCTCCCTTAAGAGCTGCTGTATACTCTGCATGAGTTTTAGCTTCCCCTGTAGTCTCAGCTTTGCAGTATTCAGTAATTCCTTATCGACCAACCTTCCATCTCAGCCTAATTTCCAAGGTCTCCCACAAAGGCCTGCACATCCTCACTTGAGTTACCAGAAAAAGGAGCAATAAAATTGGCGACTGATAACTCTACATACCGTCTTGGCTATTGCGATACAACCAACACACGCAGTTCTGTATTATCCGCCTTTAATTGTGGTACCTTTTCTAACGATAAGCGTACTGCTTCCGGCTCTGACACTTTGCGTCTCTCGTTCTGTCGAAGCTTTGTCTCTGACAACACTCATTTTGAGAGCTAACACTAACAATACAAGAAAAAAATATGTTAACTTGATTATTTCGTCTAATCATAGGCTATCTCGAGTCCCGGTATTGCCTAACCATAAGCCCCGAATGTTTACGTGCATAACATTTTACAGGAGCCTATTCCATAGATGGCGCTGAGTGGTCCTGAAGTTTACACTGTGCACATCTACATCTACATCCATACTCCGCAAGCCACCTGACGGTGTGTGGCGGAGGGTACCTTGAGTACCTCTATACATCCAAGAGGCACTCACTGATCGTGACTTCCAAAACCTCTAAAACTAGGCAAGTCCACTGATTCTGTACTCCCAATAAAATCTACTTTCCAAAATGAAGGTTTCACTCTACAGCGGAGTGTGCGCTGATATGAAACTTCCTGGCAGATTAAAACTGTGTGCCGGACCGAGACCCGAACTCGGGACCTTTCTTCTTTCGTGGGCAAGTGCCAGTTGGTAGAACACTTGCCCCCGAAAGGCAAAGATCCCCAGTTCTGATCTCGATCCCGCACACAGTTTTGATCTGCTAGGAAGTTTACAAATCTACTTTACAATATGCAAGACTGTTAGACCTTTGCTCCATGACCAAAAAAGGATCAAAATTTTACGACTCACAGTATTATAGTCTGTAGGGTCTGACATTGCTCCAAGAAGGCGACAACAATGATCTGACACCAGTGCTGGATGACCCATAGTTTGCCACACATGGAGAGTGAAATGGGAGGCCAGGACGACAGTAGATTTGCTTAATTCATTTCTCTCTACTGGCACTCGGCTGCAGTACACAGGAACAGCTTGGTGGAGGTCCAGTTGCCTTTCAGGGTAGACAATAGACCACTAACATTGCTGGCAGCGCAAAGAGCGGGGCCGAGCACTGCACGACTCGAATGCCATTGTCAGCATCTCCATCTGCGAGGGTGACGATAGCGTATCAGCGCAGCTGACGATTCCATAGAGATGACCGTGACCTCCCGCCGGCGAGTGGGCGGCTCTCTGTTCTGGTGGCGGCTCCCTTGTGACTCAGGGCACGCTGCCCTGTCTCGTGGTCGAACAGCTGACCCCATACTGTAGTCCATAGTGTCACTCCGGGTGTCAAAAGCTCGTGGTGTAGGTTGTGATACTGAGTCAAAAGTATTTTAGTACACAAAAGTTTGAGTACTTACACACGCCGGACTAGGTATGTTCGTTTAGGGCTTAAGGTACATACTCCGTTGTGGCAAGTGAGTAAAATGGAAAATCCGTCCTTATGCTAGCATGCTGCAGCATCGGCTGTTGCTTTATCACGCCCAGCTGGCTCTGCTTCGCAATGCTTGTCGGCTCGGCTGTGTTTTGCTTCGCAATGCATAACACCCTTGCCTGCCTGCGGCTGAATCTGTTGCTTATTCAACTCCGTTCTGGAGTTCTTTTTGAACGAATACGGTCGATACACGATGGAAGTATGCCTTATTGAGCCGCTGGCTGAGTTTCAGCTTTTGCTGAGCCAAATTGAACGTCGGAGTGAATGAAGTCGAAACGTTTGATGTGGGATTACTGCAGACTATGTTAACGGTCCTTACCTCACTAGAGAATTTTGACAGGTAACAGATACAGGGTGCCAATTATTGAACTATAAGAAATAAAAAATTGCCATAACTTTTGAACGGATTGCGTTACGACGTTCAAATTGCGCTGTTGGCAGCGTGGCATGACTGGAATTGGTATGCGCATGCATGGTTTGGTTTAGCGACGAACCCCTCTCATTTGGACGAGCTAGTCAATAAGCAAAATTGGTGCATTTGTGGGACTGAGAATCCGCATTTCATGATCTGGAAGTCTGTTCACCCTCTACGGGTGACTGTGTGGTGTGCAATATCCAGTCACGGAATAATTGGTGCGATATTCTTTGAAGCACGGTGACTACCGAATGGTATGTGAAGGTTTTGGAAGATGATTTCATTCCCACTATTCAATGTGACCCTGATTTCGACAAGCTGGAGCTCGACCATATCGAGGCAGGACAGTGTTTGATGTCCTGGATTAGCACTTTGGGGACCGCATTCTGGCTCTGGTGTACCCAGAGACCACCGGCATCGGCCTCCATTGGCCACCATATCCTGCGGATCTGAACACATGCGACTCCTTTTTGTGGGGCTATATTAAAGACAAGGTGTACGGCAATAACCCCAAAACCACTGCTGACCTGAAAACAGCCATGCAGGAGGTCATCGACAGCACTGATGTTCCGACATTTCAGCGGGTCATGCAGAATTTCGCCACGTCAACGCCAATAACGGAAGGCATATAGAACATGTCATAACCTAAATCCGAGTATCTGTGGAGACGTTTACATTTTGAATAGTTTGTACACCCCGTAGTTCGTAACTAATTTACGTTTTCTTTCATATGGTTCAATAACTGCACGTTGTACGTGTACATTCTTCCAAAGTGATGTAGGCTCTCTTAGTCCGATTACCACTTGAAACAGCCTCTCACCTCGCTTGTCGTCTTGATGCACTCATCCAGCTGTTTTTCGGTCACTGGATAGAACCTGAAGCGTTGTCAGTTAGCCTGAGCATGTATCTCGTCTGAAGCAACTGGGCGTTAACCCCACCCCCTTTAAAGAAGCACAAAGATCAAGCCTGTGTACAAGTTTCAACGACCCAAGAGGATTTAAAACATTTACTTGTTGTCGCATGGGCAACGATATTAAAAGATGTCATTACACGACCTACTAGAAACGTGTATTTCCCTACACGATGCCAATTCGCACATTTGTTAAATTGTATTGTATGGAAGTTATTTTTAATTGTTGTTGCTATTGTACTTTACTACTCAAACCAGCACCTCAAAATGAAATTCATGTTAATTTTTCCGTTCACGTGATTCTAGTATTTAACTGTCTTTATTTGCAATTTTCCTATTCTAGAAATACGTTAAATCTTTGACATTCTACTTCCTTTCAAGATAGTAGAAAAACAAGAGCAGAATTGTTACTGAAGGTGCACGCTGAATCATCTTTATTTGCTGCCTTCTTTGCATTCCAGTTGATGTACCAGTACAGTCACATTTAGTTAAGAGTGGTAATTACTAATTTTGCCCTAAATATTTCTCCATTCCTCCGAATTTGTAATTTGACGTTCTTAGCTGTGTCAAGTTTGAGTACTCCGTCAGCCGCACGCAACAGTTCCTCATGGTAGCGCAAACTTCCGCACTAGAGAGCAATCGGTTCAACTAACCCAGGCTCTGAATATTGTAATTTATGCGATATTACGTACTGAATCTGGGAGAGGAAAACGAGGTTAGTTCCTCTATTTGATACAAACGATGCTGGCATTAGGAATTACTACACTGAAGCGCCAAAGAAACTGGTATAGATACGCGTATTCAAATACAGAGATATGTAAACAGGCAGATCCGGCACTGCGGTCGGCAACGTCTATGTAAGACCTTAAGCGTCTGGCGCAGTTGTTAGATCGGTTACTGCTGTTACAATGGCAGATTATCAAGATTTAAGTGAGTTTTAACATGGTGTTATACTCGGCTCACGAGCGATGGGACACAGCATCTCTGAGGTAGACATGAAGTGGGGGCTTTCCCGTACGACCATGTCATGAGTGACCGTCAATATCAGAAATCCGGTAAAACATCAAATCTCCGACATCTCTGCGACCAGAAAAAGACCCTGCGAGAGCGGGACCAACGACTGAGAACCGTGCAACATGACAGAAGTGCAGCCCTTCGACAAATTGCAGCATATTTCAGTGCTGGGCCATCAACAAGTGTCAGCGTGCGAACCATTCAAGAAAACATCATCGAAATGGGCTTTCGGAACCGAACACTCGCTCGTATACCCTTCATGACTGCACGACACAAAGCTTTACGACTCGCTTTTGCCCTTCAACACCGACATTGGACTGTTGATGACTGGAAACATGTTGCTTGGTCGGACGAGTACGTGGATGCAGACAACCTGATGCGTTTTGCCTACTGCTACCTTGTCGCGTCTCAGGAGGCGTCTTGTCAGGCCTAGGGAGGGAATTCTCTAACCTAAAAAACCCACATTTGCACTCCACACGTACTCTGCTACCCTTGTAGCCGCTTCCCGCGTGTAGTGCACGCCTGACCTATTCAGGGGGACCCTACATTTCTCCACCCGATAGCGGATGTCGATAAATTTGAACCCCAGATCTCCGCAGAACCGTCTGAGCCTCTGGTTTAAGCCTTCTACTCGGTTCCAAACCAGAGGACCGCGATCGGTTCTGAGAACGACACTACAAATAGTTAGCTCAGATTGCACCCAGCGAGCGAGGCTTTCCGCCTTCACCAACTCCGCCAACCTCCTGTATGAACTGAGGATGACCTCTGAACCCAGACGGCAGGAGTCATTGGTTCCGACATGTGCAACAGTTTGCAGTCGGGTACACCCAGTGCTCTTTATCGCCGCCGGCAGGGCCTCCTCCGCATCTCGGATGAGACCCCCCCCCCCCCCCCTAAGTGGACAGAGTGATCACTGGCCTTCTTCCCCGACCTTTCCGCTATTTCCCTAAGGGGCTCCATCACCTGCCTAACACATTATCTTCCTATCATTAATAAACCCCTCTCCCCGTCTGCCTGCTCGGATATTGCTAAAGGAGTGGCCACATGTCCACTCACAGGCAGAGCGGCCGGCGCCACACGGCCAGCCTCCACATTGACCCTCCGCCTCGTGCGAGGCGAACGCCGTTGAACCCGCCACTGTCCTTGGGGAGGGGATGGTCCAACCGCGCCCGGTACCCGAGGAGATGTCACGACAGCAGGGACCGTGGGCGAAGCATGTAACACCTAGAGTGTACCATGCGACGCATCCGACTCCCCACTGCCACTACACTCCGAGGTAGCAGCCTGAAGACGGCTGTCTCATTCTAAGGGCCTGCAAGCTGTGCATGCTCTTGGTTGGTAAAAGGCAGTGTGGGGAAGGATGCGTCTCAAACAGCCTCTCCTTCTCAAGTGCCCTTACCCGCCTTCTAGAGGTGGAGCTGTTAAGCCTTCGGATGACAGAAGGGCAGGGGCACGACGGTGTGCTGAACAACTTGTACACCGGTTCTGATGGCTGCATTTGCTGTGGTGGGATCCTGCCCCAAGTCGGCGAAGGTCACTCGCCTTGTCTTGGCCTCCGAGGCATGCTCTGCCAAGCTGGGGCGTGGTGACATGTCCCCGGTTAGGTTAGATGGGTCCAGACCTCTGAACGTCTGGGGGACCGGCCCGGCACCTGAGTAGGACCGGGTCCTTGGCCCCTGGTGGGAACCTGGGCTAGTAAGGGGCGAAGGACGGAGAGTGAATCCGCTCTCCCGGAATGCGGGTGACATTCGCCGATAAGGGAGCGGGTGAAAACTGTAGTGGTGTGGCTGTTGAAGAGGACTAGTGCGCTGTACCCACGGCGTGCTAAACCTGGCAGCTCAGTTATTGACAGCTCTTGGTCAAGGGGCGTGACCGGTGAGCGAGCTGCATGTAGCCTCCCCCCATGCCAGAGAGGCCGGTCCGGGGCAAGAGACGGGCCTCCATCTTTCACTCTCTTTGAATACGATAATGGCTGATAATCAAGAGAGTGGTAATGTGTTAGATGCTTCCGGAACGGAAATCGAGGTGAATTTGACGGTTGCTGAGCGACACTCGAAATTTTTGAAATTGCTGGACTCGAGTGTCAAAAATGGAAAGATTAGCAATGATGCGATTAACCAGATTAGAGACTTTATTGCAAATTGGGCAATTGTTCACTCCCAGTTAGAGGGGAGAATATCGGAATTAGAAAAAGAAAATAAAAGGATTAGAAGTCAGCCTACTCGGACGTGTGCTGCGGTTGCCAAAGCCCCAGTGGCCAAGGCGCCAACAGTAAAAGAGACAATTGAACAGAACATGAAAAAAGTAGCACCCACGGTCTTTATAAAACCTAAACCTGGCGAAGACATCAAAGCTGCTAAGACAGCTTTTGAAAAGTGTGTTGATCCAAAGAAAGATAAAATCAGGATCAACAGTGTCCGTACCTCTAAGAATGTGCTGATAGTCGAGACGGCCTCGCCAGAAGATAGCCAAAAGATCTTAGGTAATAAACAACTAAGTGAGAAAGTTAGGTGTGAACCTCCACGAAAGCGTCGTCCACTTATGAGTTTATATGATGTACCTACATTTATGTCAGCGGACAGCCTACTTGATGCGATATATACGCAAAATTTTGACGTCTCAATGACTAGAAACGAGTTTGATTAAGAGTTCAAGCTCCGTTTTAAAGTAGGACCTCGAGGAAAGCTGACTGTACATCATGTTGTGGAAGTTTCACCGAACTTATGGAAAGTATTAACGCGGGCTGGCCGGCTGTACGTCGGCTACTCAGCACTGAACATTAAAGATTACCTGGCGGTACCACGTTGTACAAAATGCCAGGACATAAACCATACTAATAAGTATTGTACAGAACCGAATATCATATGTGCCCACTGTGGCCTGGCTGGACATATTAGGAAAGATTGTCCTAATAAGGACAAAGCAGCAACATGTGTACCATGTAAGAAACGGGGCCGTAAGTGTGGTGGACCAAAAGATTGTCCAACCCACCGAATGTTCTTAGATAGGCTTATCCAAAGAACACATTACGGCGAAATTTAAAGTGGTACAAGTCAATGCCATGCGCAGCCAGATGGTTGCACATGAGCTACGGAAGGTAGCGGAACAAGAAGGAATAGATATTCTTCTGATACAAGAACCGAACTCCTGTGCGGGTCGAGTCCCTGGTTTTCCCGCAACAGCACAGGTGGTTTCCTCGGGTGGGAACCCCATGAGTGCAATTATAGTATTGAACAAAACTATTAAAACTACGATATTAAATCAGTTCTGTACTGAGCATATTATAGTTGTACAACTTAATTTGCTGTCTTACAGTATGTACGTTGTAAACGTCTACTGCCAATTCAGACATGACATCAAGATTTATCATGATCAGCTGAATTGGATACTAAGAGTTTTAGCCGGGCAGGCTATAATTGTAGCTCTTGATGCTAATGCTAAGTCCCCACTCTAGCACAGTGATGTACAGGACGGTAGGGGTGCGGAGCTTGTTGATTTGATAATGGAAACGCACATGCATGTGCTAAACTTGCCTGGATACCCCCCGACCTACTCAGGGAGGGCGGGTGCAACATCAAATATTGATGTCACACTAGCAAGCGAGAGGGCAGCACCCCACGTCCATAACTGGCAAGTAAGAGAACATCTAACTGTCAGTGATCACAACTGTATTACATTTGAAATAGCGTCGACCATCGCGGATGTGCCAGGTGAGTGGGTGGAACGGTACAACTATGCTCGGACAGACTGGGACCGACTCGTGCAGGTGTTCAGTCCTCCTGAGTTCGGGGAGGACATAGGTAATATTGATGAAGCTGTGGAGGAGCTTGTGAGCTCCGTGCAAACAGCCATCACACTATCTGTACCTCGAATAGCGAGATACATCTGCAGGGAGTCCACCCCGTGGACCCCTGAATTGACTGTGCTTAAACGATCGGTCAGAAGGGCGCGAAGCAACTACCAAAGGAGCTTTGCCCACGACGAACGACAATACCACCTGCGTATTTATCGGCGTCTGAAGCAGAGATACAAGGATCACTTAGACATTACAAGGCGCCAATCCTGGGAAAGATTTGTGAACGATCAGCTGGGAACAGACCCTTGGGGAGTTCCCTACAAAATCGTTCGAGAAAAAATTAGATCGCCCATGATGCTGTCTACGCTGCGTGCTGGGGATGGTGACACGACCAAGAATTGGGAAGAAACAGCAAGATTGCTGTTGGACACATTACTCCCAGATGACATCGAGGACCAGGACTCGCACGAGCAGCGAGAAATACGCCAGGCACTCTCGATCCCGTATCTTAACGATACAAACGTGCGCCCTTTCTCAGCAGAGGAGGTAGAAGCAACCATCTACACCTTTGCAAGGAAGAAGGCGCCGGGTCCTGACGGGATCCCTGTGGAGATCTTACAGGGACTCGCACACTTGGTCGCCCCGGCACTAAGTCGTATTTACAGCGTCTGTTTACAAAGGGGCTAATATCCACTACAGTGGAAAACTGCGGAAGTAGTAATTATCAGGAAAGGCCCGGATAAAGATCCAACGGTGCCGAAATCCTATCGGCCTATCTGTCTGCTGGATGTAATGGGCAAAGCATTTGAGAAGTTGCTGGCTGACCGTCTCCAGAGTCATCGAACTCTGCATGGTATGAGTGATAGGCAGTTCGGATTCCGAAAGGGTCGCTCCACCCAGGATGCGATCAATGAGGTTTGCCGAATTGTTCACTCTGCGACATCAAAGTATGTCCTTGGCATAATGATAGACATCTCAGGGGCCTTCGACAACCTGTGGTGGCCGGCACTCTTCTCTCGCCTAAGAGAGATTGGGTGCCCGCAGCTGCTGTATGGCTGTCTGGAGGCCTACTGTGAGGGAAGGACTGCTAAGATAACGGCTCCTGGAGCCGTCGTATCTAAAAGGGTATCCCGTGGTTGTCCCCAGGGATCGGTGTGTGGTCCCATTTTTTGGGATATTAACATGGAACCTTTGTTGAACGTCCTGCAGGAAGAGACTGCAGTTCTGGGAGTCGTTGCTTATGCGGATGATCTCGCAATTCTAGTAGAAGGTGACACTCGCAATGTGATCGAAGACCGATCACGACAGGCTATTGAACTGTTAACCAACTGGTGTAAGAAGACTAAAATGTCTATTGCACCACAAAAATCGCTATATATGCTCTTGAAAGGCAAGTTGAATAGGGACCCAACAGTCAGAATTAATGGCCAAGCAGTGTCACGACAGAGATATGCCCGTTACCTGGGGGTATATTTAGATGAGAATTGGAGTTTCATTCCGCATATTGAGCAAATAACGACAAAGTCCTTAGCTCTGTTCAATAAGATAATATCAATTGGACAAAGAAGGTTCCATCTGCCGTCAAAGGCAATAAATATGTATCACAACAGTATATTGGCACCAATAGTAGGGCACGCATCCAGTGTGTGGGCCCACAGGCCAGCTTTGGTGCGGCCTGCCGCCGCTGTCAGGCGAATACAGAGGAACGTTCTGCTGAGATGCATCGGTGCATTCAGCACAAGTCCAACAGATGCACTGTTGGTAATTATGGGTCTATGCCCACTAGACCTAATAATAAGGCAGCACGCAGCCTTCTACTGGCTGCACAAACAGAACTTTGAAAGGGTGCAAAATATAATGGGCATTCCTCTGATAAGCGTCAAAGCCATTCGTGAAAGAGTGCTTGACATCTGGCAGGACGAATGGGATGGGTCCACTACAGGCCGCAGAGTCCATGGGTTTCTACCCACAGTGAGAAGAAGATTAAAGAACAAGATAATAAAGCCCTCACAGGGCCTAGTTCACTTCCTTACAGGACACGGTCCCTACCCCACGTACCTGCACAGAATAGGGAAAAGGCCAACACCGGAGTGTGACTGTGGTGCCCACGAAGGATCGCCAGAACACATAGTGTTCGAGTGCCCAATATATGAACAGGTTGTCTCAGGGGAGAGGCAGCTTCTGCGGCCTAGAAATGTTAATGAAATATTGAAACGTCCCCTTTGAACAATTTATACAAGACTGTGCTTTCATTGACACACAATGTTTTTAGCGCAACGCAATCTGACTTTCAAAAATCCCTACAAAAGAATGGCCCTGACTAACGTTAACCTATACGTTTCACAAATCACTTACCTCACAAAAATCTTCGCTGCTCAAGCTACTGCAATACAGCGAGCGCCACTACTGCCAGCTAAATAAAAGATTCAAACTATGGAAGGCACTAACTACTGATAGGGATAGTTAGCAAATGAAAGATATTAATAGAGAACAAACAATGTATTTACCTTGATATCATCATATATAAATATAGCAGTTCATGCCAAATTACAAATCTCCGACATCTCTCTCCCCACATCCACCACTGCTGGCGGCTCACCTCCAACTGCGCAACGCTACGCGCTGTTCACATCCAGCTGCCTAACACTACAATGGCGAGTATTACAACAATGCAAAGCAGCCACAGACTGCACACAGCACAGCCAGTGATTTTCATACAGAGGTGGCGTTACCAATAAAAAAACCTAAACAGCCTACTTACATAGCCCCCATGCTCCCCACAAAAATTTTTACAAATTGGATTGGGCTATGTAAGTAGGCTGTTTATGTTTTCTCTATGTAAGTAGGCTGTTTATGTTTTCTTATTGGCAACGTTACGTAGCGCTCAATATGAAAATCACTGGCTGTGCTGTGTGCAGTCTGTTGCTAGTTTGCTTTGTTGTGTGCCATTGTAGTGTTGGGCAGCGGCAGCTGGATGTGAACAGCGCGTAGCGTTGCGCAGTTGGAGGTGAGCCGCAGCAGTGGTGGATGTGGGAAGAGAGATGGCGGAGTGTTGAAATTTGTAATGAACTGCTATATTTATATATGATGATATCAAGGTAAATACATTGTTTGTTCTCTATTAATATCTTTCATTTGCTAACTATCCCTATCAGTAGTTAGTGCCTTCAGTAGTTTGAATCTTTTATTTAGCTGGCAGTAGTGGCACTTGCTCTATTGCAGTAGCTTGAGCAGCGAAGATTTTTGTGAGGTAAGTGATTTGTGAAAGGTATGGTTTAATGTTAGTCAGGGCCATTCTTTTGTAGGGAATTTTGAAAGTCAGATTGCCATTTGCTAACTATCCCTATCAGTAGTTAGTGCCTTCCATAGTTTGAATCTTTTATTTAGCTGGCAGTAGTGGCGCTCGCTGTATTGCAGTAGCTTGAGCAGCGAAGATTTTTGTGAGGTAAGTGATTTGTGAAACGTATAGGTTAACGTTAGTCAGGGCCATTCTTTTGTAGGGATTTTTGAAATTCAGATTTCGTTGCGCTAAAAACATTGTGTGTCAATGAAAGCACAGTCTTGTAGAATTGTTCAAAGGGGACGTTTCATATGTCGACCCTTAGCCTAGGATACCTCACTGGAATCTTCTGATTTTTTTCTTGTAGTTTGTGTAATTAGTGTAGATTTTGTTTATTGGTAGCGCGTAATTATAGAGAGAATTTCCTTTGTAGTTGCAGTCTTTCATTGTTGTACAGTAAAACAGTTGTGGCATGCATGTAGATTTGCACCAAGTATTTCGCAGCTGCACTTGCAATTAACTAGATATTATTTTCAGTGCTATGTTAATGTGTTCTCTTATTTTTGATCTTCAAATTGTGTTTTTCTGTGTTGTCGTGTGAAATACTGTGACAATAATGGCGTGTGAAAAACGTAATACTAGGCTCCAAAGTAAACTGAGAAATGACAGTGAAAATGAAAGCAGTGTGTTAGCGCCACCGAGTAATGAATTAACTGATGTTCAAAGTAGTAATTTGGTAATCGTGCATAGGGAAATGGAGCGGGCGGCAAACACTGGCATGGACAGTGAAACAATTAGTGAAGAGGGAAGCATTATCGATCGATCGGTCGGCAACAGCTCGCCTCAGGAATCCGAAATGACAGGACACAATTTTGCAAATACTGTAGATTCAGGTTTTGCGTCCTCACTGTTTTCTCAAATGAGTCAAGACACATTTTCCGCTTGTCAAAATGTGAATGTTGCCGGTGCAAATTCACTGCCGAAAAGCACTGAGGAACATGTTTCAGACACCAGTGTATTGTTATTACAGTTAATGCAACAAATGGGACAAAAGCTACAAAAGTTAGACACAACGCTTGAACAAAATCAGAAACAAATGAGACAAAATCTTCTAAAGTTAGACACAATGAAACAAAATCAGAGACAAACACAGCAAAAGTTAGACACAGTGGAACAAAATCTTAAAAAGTTAGACTCATTGGAACAAACTCTTGAACAAACACGTGAAGATTTAACTACTGAGTTACATAACATTGAATCGAAATGTCAAAAAGTCTGTAATGACGTAAAAACTCAAATTTGTGAGCATTTTCAACCTATTTTTTCGCGTCATGAAAATATATTACAGAATCACGAAGCAGCCATAAAAGAACTGCAAACTATTGTTCATGAAAATCATGAGACCTTGCAAGCTAAAATTGACTCAGTTGCATCTACCGATTCGGTTACGCAACTTGCAAGAACTCAGGAAAACTTAAAGGACACAGTAGATACCCTGAAAACTGGTTCAGAAAGACACATGGAGGAAATAAGTACACTATCGGAGAAAGTAGCCGAACTTTCGGATCAGGTCACTAACTTATCTACAAAGGTAGATGATGATCTGAATGACACAAGACCCGTAGCCTTCACTGACACAGAAGAGTATGAACAAATTAGGAAATTCAAACAAAATCAGAATCAAATTAATACGCAACACCAAAGAGAAATCCGGGAAGTACAAGATCAGCTGACACAGGTAATACAAGAATTATGTATTTCAGAGGATACTCGCGCTCCAACACTGGAAGAGGGACTTAGAAACACGGAAAAGCCGCAAAATAATAACACAGGGCATTTCGGAAGTTATGAAAGAAATTGGCAATGTGCACCGAATTTTGAGATGGAACGGCCGACACGACCTAACAATGACCGATATGCGACTCGCCGACATGACGATTTTGACTATAAGCTGTTCATTACTACACGTAAATTCAAAACATTTAAGAATTCTGGGAACGACATTCATTCACAAGCATGGCTCCATCAATTCTCTCATTGTTTTCCTCCCAACTGGTCATTAGAGCACAGATTAGAATTTATGTGTGGCTACTTAGAGAATGAACCAGCTGTAAGAATGCGATCGGTCATTCACGATTGCCACAGTGAAGGAGAATTTTACCATGCCTTCCTCTCAGCATATTGGTCTCAAGCCACACAAGACCGCGTAAAACATGGCATCATAATGATGAAACATTTCGAACAATCTGAATTCTCCAGTCTTGTGAAATATTTTGAAGACATGTTGCACAAGAATCAGTACCTGACAAACCCATACAGCCCCTCAGAACTCATCCGCATTTGCTTAATCAAATTACCTGAACATTTACGACATATTATTTTGGCAGGACGTTGCAAAGACGACATTGAAGCTTTTCAGGGACTGTTACAAGAACTGGAAAGTGACACTGACAATCGCGGAACGCGAAAACAAGGACACAACAATTACAGGTCACATCCGTCACAATTCCGTGACGACAGAAACAATAACCGGACACGACTGGTCTATTCTTACAACGCAAATCGTGACCAAAATAGACACCACCCGTACGACAACCGTTGGCAGAGTAATAATAGTTACAGAGAAAGATCGCATTTCGGTAGTAATGACTATCACAGAGACAATCAGAGAAACAGACAATATGGGAACCAAAATAATTATTACCAGGGGAGACAGAATAACTTCAGACGCAACAGTTCAGCGCGGAGTTACGATTCAGGGAGAAATTCTCCACCACGTAACCGACAAGAAAGAAACTACAGGAACTACCGACATGACGACAGACGATGTGATCGTAACGACAGACCTGAATTGCATCAGAACTGGCGGGATTCTAACAGAGCTGGGCCCTCTCGTCACGGTGAATTTGTAGAAGTTAGGTCTCCAAATCCCAATAACGACGCGCGCCAACAAAGAGACAATAGGCAATGACTCACACCGCTGGCAGCCACAAAACGTTCTTATGACACTAACGACGCAGCTGCCGTAGCTAGTAATTACGTAAAAATGAAAGATATTAATAGAGAACAAACAATGTATTTACCTTGATATCATCATATATAAATATAGCAGTTCATGCCAAATTACAAATCTCCGACACCTCTCTCCCCACATCCACCACTGCTGGCGGCTCACCTCCAACTGCGCAACGCTACGCGCTGTTCACATCCAGCTGCCTAACACTACAATGGCGAGTATTACAACAATGCAAAGCAGCCACAGACTGCACACAGCACAGCCAATGATTTTCACACAGAGGTGGCGTTACCAATAAAAAAACCTAAACAGCCTACTTACAATATTAACAGAAAGCGAATTGTTCAGCAATTTCGCAAAATTGGTTAACAAAATCTCAAGGGAGGCCCAGCGAGCCTACCTTGGGAGAGAGTAAATGCGCTTAAGATCTAATGCGCAATTGTATATATGCAAATATTATGTTGTTTAAGTGTTGACTTAGAGTAGTGAGTAGTTGTAGTTAGATCAGCATGGTGGTGGGGGGAATAAAAGAGTTACATAAATGGAGTGGTTTCTCTAGTAGTAGCGGCCCGCCTCCACGTGGCTAGGGACGGGCAACTCTCTGGCAGGATTCCAGAGAGGCTAAGAGGCCGATAATTCACAAAAGGCAAAGTTGCTTAATAAATATAAAGTCTGCAGGCACTAATAAACCACTTCTGTAATGCTAATAGTAGAGATAGTCAGTCTTAGTACGCCCACTCAAAAGTATTAGAAAGTGGGTTATGGATGGTACATAAATTTGGGAAAAAAAAAAAATATTGTCCTTGGCCATCAGCACGTTCAGCTGTTCGCGAACAGTGGCCAGCTCCTCCTGCGTCCGTACACAGCAGCCACACATCCTATCCATCCTAAGAAATCAACAATTTACTGTAGAGAGATAAGTAATCAACTTTTAACTAGACTGCTAATTCACTAAACGCGGCTGATAGCTGACTAAACTGTGGTTACTAGACGCTTCTTGTTGGAAACAATGAAAATAAGCACCAACTTTCTCTGGACTGTATTTAAAACAAACACGAAATCTATAGAACACTATTACTAGTACTCGAAAATTAAAGTTTCCTAAAAGCAAAAACACGCGGAAAAAGAAGTGACAAGTAAGAAAAACACAGTTAATACTTAAATTTACGTAGCACAGGAGATGTGAAGCAGAATGCAGTTACGACGACAATGAACTCGACAAGGTCACGTAGCACGATTCAGTTGCTGTCCTCTATTTTTTGCCTAGAAGGTTTACCAGAAATAATAGTGTCAAACAATGAATCTCAATTCACGTGAAATGAATTTGAAACATTCTGTGAACACAATGGCTTACAACATCTAACTACTGCACCGTTCCATCCACAGTCAAACGGCGAAGCGGAACGTTTTGTCAGAAGCTTCAATCGGCAGATGACCAAACTTCGCTCCGCACACACCAGGTATCAAGCTATGCAACTGTTTCTCGCCTCATATCGTTAGTACCCACGAGATGGACTATCGCCGGCGGAATTGCTTCATGGTCACCGGCATCGGACTCTGCTCCACCTGCTTCACCCTCCTCAGCATATGGCGTCGAAGCATGGCCGCAAGTATCGCTTCGCGCCGCATTCTATTCTCTTTGACAGGGTTTCTAGCGGCAGCAGACGTTAGGCGCGAGGCGAGGTAGTCGGTCGACTTGGCGCTTGCCTGCATCTTGTTTCAGGTCCAGATGGCTTCCAGCGGCGACATCAAAATCAACTTCGCTTCTGTCATGTGCACAAAGATCTTGCAGTGTCTCTTCCCCCAGATTCACGGATCCAGGATCCAGTAGACAGCGCGCCCACAGCAGCCGCCAGAAGATGTCATCATGACACAGTGGGACCACCCCATGGAAAAGAGCCTTCACCTCCTCCGTCTCCTCTCGTCCTACCGATGGAGCTGGACCCGCCCACACCGCAGCAGTCGCCGCCTTCTTCACCTGCTTCCTGGCATCAGGAGGTGGACGCGTACCCTCCCAGTAGTTTTCCGGGGTTGAGGGTTTGGTTATGATTTGAGCAAACACTAGAATGGTATTCCATTGCTATATGTTTACTACCAATGGTTATGTGACCATTTTGGACGATCAGGTCCATCGCATAGTGCAATGTGTGTTCCCCATCGTTGATGCTATTGTTCCACGATGACAGGACCCGTGTTCTCACAGATTTCATCGTCCAGGACTGGTTTTCTGAGCATTAGGATAAATTGCCCCATCTCCCTTGGCCAGCACAACCACCAGATCTCAATATGATTAAGCTTCTGTGGTGTAATTTGGAGAGAAGCGTGCGTGATCCACATCCATCACCGTTACTCGAACTTCACACTGTTTCACTGTAAGACTGGTACAAGATTTCCTTGAGAAACTCTGTCTCGTTCTTTTTTTTTTTTTTTTTTTTTGTCACAAGAGTTTTCTGACTGGTAGCACTTGCAACCTATGTCCTCAATTCTTGAAAGTCTATTCGGGTTTGCTGCCGGATTCTAAAGTCAACTCGATTCAATATTTCGGTGATACAAGTATTCGCCATATCCAGCAGTTCAGCAAAATGTTGCTTCTGCTGCTGAGTCCCGATGAGAACTGATGCCCAGCTGCAAATCGATGTCCTGTATATGACTCCCCACCGTAAACGGTGCATGCGCCCCCCCCCCCCTCCCCATCACAGTTGCTGCACTTCAAGATTGGGCAGATTCAAAATGGTTCAAATGGCTCTGAGCACTATGCGACTTAACTTCTGAGGTCATCAGTCGCCTAGAACTTAGAACTAATCAAACCTAACTAACCTAAGGACATCACATACATCCATGCCCGAAGCAGGATTCGAACCTGCGACCGTAGCAATTGGGCAGGTGGCACCGACCTTAGTATAATACCGGTGGCATCGATATATCGCACTCAGAGGCGATTTTCGAACACTTGGACTGGCGGCACTGAAAACTGTTCTGTTTTGACGCGGGGTAGTACAGGATCATACGTCCTACTAAGAGGAAACTTATTGTCTCCATTAATTAAATCATCCGCCAGCCTAAGTTCAATTGCCTCTTTATAGACACTGTTCCAAGAACCGGAAGTGCTGGCAACTCTCACAGTTTTGTCAAATTTCATACCGTGTCCCTCGTTTAAGCAATATTCTGCTACCGTCGTTTTTTCCGGCTGTCGTATCCTCGTATGATGGCGACGTTCCACACACCGGTCAAGAACCGAGCGAATCTAACGGACGATGTAAGCCTTCCCTCGCTGACAGGGAATTTTGTATATATCACGCTTTCTAAGCTCCAAATCATCTTTTACAGAGCCGAGTAGTGCTCTAATCTTGGAGGGTGGACGGAACACACTCTTGAATGATATGCTCCCAGCATAAGAAATAAAGGCCACCGATCTATGCCTCTATTCATGCACCTCAAGTGATGGTCGATACTGCATAGCCTGACGAATCTGCTTCTCAGAGTATCAATGTTCCATAAAAACAGCCATCAAATGCGCAATTTCTATAGTTAAATTGTCCACGTCGGAAATGGCATATGCTCTACGTACCAGAGTCCTCAATTATTTTCTGGATGTATTCCAATCTCTGTCTTCCTCTATAGTTTTTGCCTCCACACCTCCCTCTAGTACGATGGAAGTTATTCCCTGATGTCTTAACAGATGTCGTATCATTGTGTCCCTTCTTCTTGCCACTTTTTCCCATACATTCCTTTCCTCTCCGATTCTATGCAGAACCTCCTCAGCACTTATCAACATTCGTCTGTAGCACCACATCTCCAATAATGTGATTCTCTCCTTTTCTGGTTGTCCCACAGTCCATATTTCACTACCGTCGAAGACTGTGCTTGAAACGTACATTCTCAGAAATTTCTCCCTAAAATTAAGGCGTATGTTTAATAATAGTAGGCTTCTCTTGCTCATGAATGGCCTCTCTGCAAATACTAGTCTACTTTTTATGTACTTCTTGCTCTGTCTGTCATTGATTATTTTGATGCCTAGGTAGCAGAATTTCTCAAGTTCATCTACTTTGTGATCACCAATTGTTAACCTTCTCGCTGTTTTCATTTCTGTTACTTCTCATTACTTTCGTCCTCCTTAGATTTACTATCAATCCATATTCCGTACTCATTAGACTGGTCATTTCATCAGAAAATCCTGTAATTCATCTTCACTTGCACCGAACGAGGTGGCGCAGTGGTTAGACACTGGACTCGCATTCGGGAGGACGACGGTTCAATCGCGCGTCCGGCCATCCTGATTTAGGTTTTCCGTGATTTCCCTAAATCGCTCCAGGCAAATGCCGGGATGGTTCCTTTCAAAGGGCACGGCCGACTTCCTTCCCCGTCCTTCCCTAATCCAATGAGACCGATGACCCCGCTGTCTGGTCTCCTTCCCCAAAACAACCAACCAACCAATCTTCACTTGCACTGAGGGTAGCAATGGCATTAGCGAATCTTATCATTGATATTGTTTCAACTTGAATTTTAATTCCACTCTTGGTGAGCCATGCTGCGGCTCGCATTGGTGCCGTGTGTAGGTTTCTGCCAGACCGTATCGTTTAGGTGGCATGGTTGCTGTTGTTTGTCTTCTTCTCGTGTTCACTGGCGCCACTCGGTTTCGTAAGCGTTTCCTGTCCGCTAGTGGCAGCAGCTTTGGTTATCGATATGTAGTTCTGCTGCTCTATCTTTGGGGGGACCTCGTTCTTCTTCCGTGTGGTGTGAGTGTGGAGTTCGGTTGGGGACGCAGGACCAGCGAGGTCCGCACAGAGCGATAGCACGCCGGGACCGCTGGCGGCGTGTATGGACTGCCAGATGGAAGGGCAGTGGTCACGAGGGTGCACGACCTCGTCGAAAGCGGATCCTGCATGTTTAAGTTGAGTGCATTGCAGTTCGCATGAAACTTCTCCCATGTGAAATCTCGCGATTCTCCAGTGACTTGGGTTCGTGTTGCTGCTCGTAGTGTCGCCGAGGCGAAAAGCATCGAGTAGAGTTCCTGGGGAAGGAGGATCTGATTAGCCTTGCTGAGCTTCTGATTACTATTTTCAGCTTCTTACGTTGTTACGTTCACCCAGGGTCATGTGGCCGCTAACGCCCCAGTTACCTGCCCTGGGGGTTAGTGTATGTAATGGCATTATTCATTTCCTCGCCTTGCCGCCGCTGTCCGGTAGGCGTGTAAATTTGACAGCTTCTTGATTGTAGGTTGGGTGACGTTCTTCTACATTAGTGGTAGACACTCCTTCTTGTTCGGGGCGCTCTAAGCACAGTATTCTGCGGGTGGAGCCTTGACCCCCGGTTCCAGCTTTGGCGTAATTTTACATCTTGCATTTGTTTTGTTGGATGTCAGGTAGCCTCACCAAGATTATCATTAGTCGCTCGTTTGACTACCACTAGTCCGAGTTACCATCTTGTGATCTGAACGCAACTCTTGGCTGCCTTTGTCTTTGCTCGCGAAAGTGTTTTTGGTGTGATCCTACTCAGATGTCGATTCCTGCAGCACCGTCTGTCAGTGGCCATTGTGTTTTATTATTGTGTTATTATTTTTTGTTTTATTATTAAGTTACCATCATTTGTCTCACACGTTTGGTAATCTGTTGTTTTTTTTAAATTAGCTTTTGCTATGCCATTCGCCGTTTGTCAGTATATTGGTTATTTTTTTTATAATTGCCATTCTGGCGTTAAAGGCCCTCAGCCGTGATTGTGGTTACTTCCCTTAAAATTCTGATTGCGACTACATTGGCTTGTCTTAAAAATTATTTGCTGTCTGTATTCTATGTATGTTTGTTAAATATTTTTAATAATTGCCATTTTAGGCGTTAAAGGCCTTCAGCTGTGATTGTGGTTACTTACCTTAAAATTCTGATTGCGAGCACGTTGGCGTATCTTCAAAATTATTGGCTGTCTGTATTTTATGTATTTGTTAAATTTTAAATAATTTCCATTTTTCGCGTTAAAGACCTTCAGCTGTGATTCTGGTTAATTACCTTAAAAGTCTGATAGCGACCTCATTGAGTTGTTTTAAAAAATTATTTATTAAAATAAATGAGTGAAATTGCAAAGCAAACAAATAGTAATTGATTTAGACCCCGTCCACAATCGTAGCCCAATCCTGCCTTCCTTAATTACCAGGTTTCACTTGGACCTTTCCTTTATTTCCATCATAAGGACCTGTATCTATGCACTGCGAGACGGGAGACGACTGGAATCTGTTTTGAATTCCAACGCTTCAGCTACATAGAATTAGGCGGGGTAATGTGTTGTCTTTTTGTTGCTTACGTCTATTTGTCCACCTTATGAGATAGTGAAATTGACACAAAAGAAAGTCTGCAAGTGGAAACACATATTATAATACTCAAAAGGCTTAAAGAAGGTGTTCATGGTATAAAGTAAGAAAAACTGGAAAATTTTGGACATGGTACACAGAAGTAACAGATGACAGGTCTCCAAAGTCAACATAATTTGAATAGACCCCGGGGGACGAACGAGTAACAGGACTACCAGGGAAGTTTTCCTAGTTCGCGGTCTTCGGGGCAGAGGCCAGGGTCAGAGACCGTGCAGTTAATTACGGCGAGAATGAAGCGCGGGCGCGACCGGCAATCGATGCGCGGACACTTGATATCGGGGTCACACGCGTTCCAGCCCGTGCTCCGTCTGGCTTTCACAGCGAAGCATCTGCCGCGAGTACCGCGCTAATTACACTAGTCGACAAATTTGAAGTTTTTTCAGCATCTCATTTGTAAATGGGTGGATTTACCTAATTTGAGGGTGCTGAATTCGCTGGTAAAACAAGCTTTTCTCTATAACGTCACATTTACTAGCCTGAATCCTAACTAGGATCAAAAACAGTACTGGCGAACATTGACAGAATTAAAGCAAACGAGAAATGCATATCAGTACATTAGAACTGAGCACTATTTAATCTGTATGTATGGAAGAAGGTCTAAATTAGTTCAATTAGTTCATGGCACATTGTAGACCTCATTCCTGTTTGGTATTCGAAAACTGTGACAACGACGCTCTTCTTTAGTTTGCTGTTTCTTTATCACAACTGCCTTCAAGTGATGATTTGTAGATCTTCTAGCACTCCAGATCCAAGCTAAATGGAAATTTAAAAAATTATGCATCGCAACTAATGAACAGTAAACATCTAAGTACTGAATATTACCAATAAAAACCTTTAAAGTCTCAAAAATCTTACGCGGTAGAACATTTTGAAAGGTACATTCAGATCCTACCCACCAAAATACATACCTCCAAGACGCAAAATGGCTGTTGAGTAGTGTTACAAACAACTCTTCCAGAGAGGTGAATTAGACTCATGACCTCTAACACATTACCGACCATCAATACAGAGCCAGCGCATGTGAAATAATATTCTGAAGCCGCCGTATTGCACGTTCCCAAACCGCGGACATTCTGTGGTACCCGACATGTAGACTGCTAGCTACAATGTCACTGCTGGTCGTATGTTAATCATATGAATTATTGTTTTACTTAGTAATAAAATCTTCCAGTGAAAGGATTGTGCCGATGATGGTAAGTGAAAGAGTTCAAAATTTACTGCTTTGTAGCCGATATCAAACGGCTACCCACATCGCAACGCAATCAAGTCAATAATACAGTAGAATACCTATGACACCAGCGGCTACCAATATAATCGTTTACATAAAAAACTTCTTGTAAGAAGCTGTGCCCATATAAATCTATTATTTTAAGCCTAAAAGCACTGACAGAAAACAGTTGCAACATCTAAAAATAATTAATGTAGAGTAATGAAATTTCAGGAATACTTTTATCTTGGTAACATATTTAAGTGATAAACATTGCAAGATCACAAAGTAACGTAAGCGCGAGATAGGACATTGCAAATTAATATGCTGGTACATTAATATCCGATGTAAACGCCATAATGTTGTATGCACGCATGCAAACGTGCATGCATTGTTTTGTACATGTGCTGGATGCAAGTTTGTGCGGTGGAGGTCCATGCATGTTGTACTTGGTCAATATAGGGATGGTTAACGCTGGTTGTGGATGGTGCTGGAGTTGTCGTCCAGTGATGTCCCACATATGCTCGATTGGAGACAGATGTGATGATCGAACAGGCTAAGGCAAAATGTTTGAGAGCATAGTGTTACGACCGCGGTACGTGGGCGAGCGTTATTTTGTTGGAAAACAGACCCTATAATGCTGTTCGCGAATGGCAGCACAACAGGTCGAATCACCAGACTGACGTACAAATTTGCTGTCAGTGTGCGTGGGATAGTAACGAGAGTGCTCTTGCTCTCATACGAAATCACAACCCAGACTATAACTCCAGGTGTAGGTCCAATATGTCTAGCATGAAGACAGGCTCTCAACTGGCCTTATTCTAACCAACATACTGCCTTCACTGGCACCGAGGCAGAATTAGCTCTCAACTGAAAACACAACAGACTTCGACCCAACCCCCCCCCCCCCCCCAATGTACTCTCGCTTGACACGACTGAAATCGCAAATGACGGTGGTCTGGGGCCACTGGAATGCATGATACGGGGCGTCTTGCTCGGACCTGTCCTTGAAGTAGCTGAGTTGTAGCATTCGTTGTGTTACTTCGGTGCCAACTGCTGCTCCGAATGCTGCTGCAAACGCAGTACGATGCACCAGAGCTACAGGCAGAACACGAAGGTCTATCCACTCTATAGTGCCATGTGGCCATCCAGAGCTCAGTCTTCTTGCGACCGTACATTCCCACGATCACAGCTGCGAGCGATCATGTACAGTGACTACGTCCCTGCCAAGTCTTTCTGCAGTAACGCCGAAGGAACATTCACTTTCTTGTAGCACTATTACCAACCTCGTTCAAATTCAATGAGGTGTTGGTAATGGCGTCTTTGTCGTCTTACGTCTAACGTTAACTCACCAAGTCCAATCTCAAAGGTAACTGGCACTTCAAATGGTTCAAATGGCTCTAAGCACTACGGTTCTTAATATCGGAGGTCATCAGTCTCCTAGACTTAGAACTACTTAATTCTAACTAACCTCAGGACATCACACACATACATGCCCGAGGCAAGATACGAACCTGCAACCGTAGCAGCAGCGCGGTTCCGCGCTGAAGCGCCTAGAACCGCTCGGCCACAACGGCTGGCAGTAACTGGCACCCACGACCATAATAACGCATATTAAAAGCAAATCTGATTTTCATTCTCATAGTGGCGCTATTAGCGCCACTCTTATGCGACTGTCGCGAAATTTGAGAAAGATTAGCCCTTAAATGTAGAAACATGCCTACCAACTTTTGTTTAAGTCGCACACCTTCCTTCTTTTTCTCATTAGTGAATTTATATTCCATACATTTAAAATAACGTTGCGACGTATCAAAAGTATTTGTTAAATCAGTTCTATTAATTCCACTAAGTATGTACCAGCGATTGTCTCTGACAGAGATCTAAACTCTTTGCTTTGTAGTGTCTCTGTTCTTCTTCTCCGTGTATGGATTTTCGTAGGAAGTGTTTGCAAATAACAGTTGAGTAGTTTTGTCAGGCTGCAAAAGGTAGACTTAAATATTAAGAAATCTTTCCTGGCGTTATCTGCATGGAAGTCAAAAATGGACGATAAACAGTTTAAACGAGAAGAAAATAGAAGCATATGAAATGTGATGCTGCAGAAGGATGCTCAAGATTGAATGGGTAGACCACGTAACGAATGAGGAAGCACTGAATAGAATTAGGGAGAAGAGAAATTTGTGGGACAACCTGACTATAAGAAGGGACCAATTAGCAGGACACATTCTGAGGCATCAATGGTTCACCAATTTAGTACTTGGGGAAAGCCTGGTGGGAAAGGGGGTGGGGGGGGGGGTGGGGGGGGCGGGGTAAAAATCGTAGAGGGCGGCGAAGACATGAATACACCAAGCAGATTCGGAAGGATGCAGGTTGCACCAGTTACCCGGAGATGAAGAGGCTTGCACAGGATAGAGTAGCGTGGAGAGCTGTATCAAACCAGTCTTTGGATAGGAGACCACAACAAAAAAAAAATGGCTCTGAGCACTATGGGACTTAACTTCTCAGGTCATCAGTCCCCTAGAACTTAGAACTACTTAAACCTAACTAACCTAAGGACATCATACACATCCATGCCCGAGGCAGGATTCGAACCTGCGACCGTAGCGCCTAGAACCGCTCGGCCACAACGGCCGGCAGACCACAACAACAACATCGTGAACGACAAAAATGGCATACCTTCAACAACGCCTGCAGTCACTTTATTTGCAACACTATCTATTCTGTGCATTCTGGATAGCCTCTCAGCCACGCAGTTAACTAAAAGAATAACAACTAACTCAGCGAATCGGCAACCAGACTTCTGAAAATATTCACCTGAATGAACAAACAACATTCATAATAAGGTGATTATCACAAATTAAACGCCGGCCGTGGTGGTCTAGCGGTTCTAGGCGCTCAGTCCGGAACTGCGCGACTGCTACGGTCGCAGGTTCGAATCCTGCCTCGGCCATGGATGTGTGTGATGTCCTTAGGTTAGTTAGGTTTAAGTAGTTCTAAGTTCTAGGGGACTGATGACCACAGATGTTAAGTCCCATAGTGCTCAGACCCATTTGAAGCATTTTGAACAAATTAAACATACATATCACACACAAATCTAAACTTCAGCAACGAATCGCCGCACATGCAACCTATGTTCATACTGTATTACAGTCCACGTGCGAACAAAACAAACGTTAAGATAGTTAAGTCTAGTCGTGCCAAGTACAGCTACGACGAACGAGAAAAACACAAAGCAACTTATAGCACTTCGTTCCGAAAATGTGTGATCAATGGCTATGGCTGCTCTTCTCTCTTTAAAAATGGAAGAAACAAAACATTCAAATTAGCGGCAAAATGTCTTGTATAGAAATTAATGGCTTGTTTATGATGAATCTCTTCGTGTAAACGAATTTAGTAAAAACAGTTTATTCTTCGCCTGCTAAATTTTACGCTCGCAATGTAAGACGATTATTGTAAAAATCAGAACAGCAAGTCAGTTTAATAAATTGTCCTCCCTACTTCTACTTTCGTTCCATTAGGTATGATATCGACGGCTCATTTATTTAAAGTAATAATAATCTTAAAAATAAGTTTTGGTAGCTGCTGTGTAAGTCTTAGTGCGAGAAACACAGCGAAAGTATGGACGTTAGAAGTAGTTATAACAAATTTGCCAACTTTGACGACAGGGATATAGCACCGAGGTCTCGTCCACTGGTTTCTGTATTCTGCGGACGTATTTTTTGCGAGAGTTTCTTGACACTGGCTTGTGCAGGGTCACCGTCGAGGATAGTTAGGTTAGGTTAGTGTTGTTTAACGTCCCATCGACAACGAGGTTATTAGAGACGGAGCGCAAGCTCGGGTTAGGGAATGATGGGGAAGGAAATCGGCCGCGCCCTTTGAAAGGAACCATCCTGGCATTTGCCTGAAACAATTTAGGGAAATCATGGAAAACCTAAATCAGGATGGCTGGAGACGGGATTGAACCGTCGTCCTCCCGAATGCGAGTCCAGTATGCTAACCACTGCGCCACCTCGCTCGGTGTCGAGGATAGTTATTTCAAGTTTGTAGCCAGAGATGGATGGTATGAGAGCTGGGCATCGACCGCATCTGAAGAAGGAAACTAAAATTCCGCCAGCATTCTGTTGTTCAAGAAGCATTTATTCCTATAATCAGTCCCGTCTTGGTCTTCGCCAAGAGAAGTTTCTACATCTACATCTACATGATTACTCTGAAATTCATGTATAAGTGCTTGGCAGAGGGTTCATCGAACCGCAATCATACTATCTCCCTACCATTCCACTCCCGAAAAGCGCGCGGGAAAAACGAACACCTAAACCTTTCTGTTCGAGCTCTGATTTCTCTTATTTTATTTTGATGATCATTCCTACCTATGTAGGTTGGGCTCAACAAAATATTTTCGCATTCGGAAGAGAAAGTTGGTGACTGAAATTTCGTAAATAGATCTCGCCGCGACGAGAAACGTCTTTGCTTTAATGACTCCCATCCCAACTCGAGTATCATATCTGCCACACTCTCTCCCCTATTACGTGATAATACAAAACGAGCTGCCCTTTTTTGTACCCTTTCGATGTCCTCCGTCAATCCCACCTGGTAAGGATCCCACACCGCGCAGCAATATTCTAACAGAGGACGAACGAGTGTAGTGTAAGCTGTCTCTTTAGTGGACTTGTTGCATCTTCTAAGTGTCCTGCCAATGAAACGCAACCTTTGGCTCGCCTTCCCCACAATATTATCTATGTGGTTTTTCCAACTGAAGCTGTTCGTTGAATTTACAGCCTTGAGAATTGTACTATTTATCGAGTAATCGAATTCCAACGGATTTCTTTTGGACCTCATGTAGATCACCTCACACTTTTCGTTATTTAGCGTCAACTGCCACCTGCCACACCATACAACAATCTTTTCGAAATCGCTTTGCAACTGATACTGGTCTTCGGATGACCTTACTGGACGGTTAATTGCAGCATCACCTGCGAACAACCTAAGAGATCTGCTCAGATTGTCACCCAGGTCATTTATATAGATCAGGAACAGCAGAGGTCCCAGGACGCTTCCCTGCGGAACACTTGATATCACTTCAGTTTTACTCGATGATTTGCCGTCTATTACTACGAACTGCGACCTTCCGGACAGGAAATCATGAATCCAGTCGCACAACTGAGACGATACCCCATAGGCCCGCAGCTTGATTAGAAGTCGCTTGTGAGGAACGGTGTCAAAAGCTTTCCGGAAATCTAGAAATACGGAATCAACTTGAGATCCCCTGTCAATAGCGGCCATTACTTCTTGCGAATAAAGAGCTAGCTGCGTTGCACAAGAACGATGTTTTCTGAAACCATGCTGATTACGTATCAATAGACCGTTCCCTTCGAGGTGATTCATAATGTTTGAATTCAGTATATGCTCCAAAACCCTACTGCACACCGACGTCAATGATATAGGTCTGTAGTTCGATGGATTACTCCTACTACCCTTCTTAAACACTGGCGCGACCTGCGCAGTTTTCCAATGTGCAGGTGAGCGAGCGGTTGTGGTTCAAATGGCTCTGAGCACTATGGGACTCAACATCTTAGGTCATAAATCCCCTAGAACTTAGAACTACTTAAACCTAACTATCCTAAGGACATCACACACACCCATGCCCGAGGCAGGATTCGAACTTGCGAGTGGTTGTATTTGAGTGCTAAGTAGAGAGCTATTGTATCAGCCTACTCTGAAAGGAACCTAATCGGTATACAATCTGGACCTGAAGACTTACCCGTATCAAGCGATTTGATTTGCTTCGCAACCCCTAAGGTATCTACTTCTAAGAAACTTATGCTAGCATCTGTTCGTGTTTCAATTTCTGGAATATTCCATTCGTCTTCCCTGGTGAAGGAATTTCGGAAAACTGCGTTCAATAACTCCGCTTTAGCGGCACAGTCGTCGGTAACAGTACCATCGGCACTGCGCAGCGAAGGTATTGACTGCGTATTGCCGCTTGTGTACTTTACATACGACCAGAATTTCTTAGGATTTTCTACCAAATTTCGAGACAATGTTTCGTTGTGGAACCTATTAAAGGCATCTCGCATTGAAGTCCGTGCCAAATTTCGCGCGTCTGTAAATTTTAGCCAATCTTCGGGATTTCGCGTTCTTCTAAACTTCGCATGCTTTTTCCGCTGCCTCTGCAACAGCGTTCGGACCTGTTTTGTGTACCATGGGGGATCAGTTCCATCTCTTACGAGTTTATGAGGTATGAATCTCTCAATTGCTGTTGCTACTATATCTTTGAATTTGAGCCACATCTCGTCTACATTTGCATAGTCAGTTCGGAAGGAATGGAGATTGTCTCTTAGGAAGGCTTCTAGTGACACTTTATCCACTTTTTTAAATAAAATTATTTTGCCTTTGTTTCTGGTGGATTTGGAAGAAACGGTATTGAGCCTAGCTATAACGACCTTGTGATCGCTAATCCCTGTATCAGTCATCATGCTCTCTATTAGCTCTGGATTGTTTGTGGCTAAGAGGTCAAGTGTGTTTCCGCAACCATTTACAATTCGCGTGGGTTCGTGGACTAACCGCTCGAAATAATTTTCGGAGAAAGCATTTAGGACAATCTCGGAAGATGTTTTCTACCTACCACCGGTTTTGAGCAAGTATTTTTGCCAACATATCGAGGGAAGGTTGAAGTCCCCACCAACTATAACCGTATGAGTGGGGTATTTATTTGTTACAAGACTCAAGTTTTCTCTGAACTGTTCAGCAACTATATCATCGGAGTCTGGGGGTCGGTAGAAGGAGCCAATTATTAACTTAGCTCGGCTGTTAAGTATAACCTCCACCCATACCAATTCGCACGGAGTATCTACTTCGAGTTCACTACAAGATAAACCACTACTGACGGACACAAACACTCCACCACCAATTCTACCTAATCTATCTTTCCTGAACACCGTCTGAGACTTTGTAAAAATTTCCGCAGAACTTATTTCAGACTTTGGTTCAAATGGCTCTGAGCACTATGGGACTCAACTGCTGAGGTCGTAAGTCCCCTAGAACTTAGAACTACTTAAACCTAACTAACCTAAGGACAACACACACATCCATGCCCGAGGCAGGATTCGAACCTGCGACCGTAGCGGTCGCGCGGTTCCAGGCTGTAACGCCAGAACCGCTCGGCCACCAGCGGCCGGCTTATTTCAGGCTTTAGCCAGCTTTCTGTACCTATAACGATTTCAGCTACTGTACTTTCTATTAGCGCTTGAAGCTCAGGGACTTTCCCAGCAAAACTACAACAATTTACAACTACAATTCCGACTGTTCCTTGATCCAAGCACGCCCTGTGTATGCTAAGCACCCTTTGAGATTGCAGCCCACCCCGTACTTTCCCGAGGCCTTCTAACCTAAAAAACCGCCCAGTCCATGGCACACAGCCTCCGCTACCGGTGTAGCCGCCAGCTGAGTGTAGTGAACTCCTGACCTATTCAGCGGAACCCGAAACCCCACCACCCTATGGCGAAAGTCAAGGAATCTGCAGCCAACACGGTCGCAAAACCGTCTGAGCCTCTGATTCAGACCCTCCACCCGGCTCTGCACCAAAGGTCCGCAGTCGGTTCTGTCAACGATGCCGCAGATTGTGAGCTCTGCCTTCATCTCGTAAGCAAGACCGGCAGCCTTCACCAAATCAGATAGCCGCTGGAATCCAGAGAGAATTTCCTCAGATCCAAAGCGACACACGTCATTAGTGCCGACATGTGCAGCTGGCTGCACCCTGTGCTCTTCATGGCATCCGGAAGGACCCTTTCCACATCAGGAATGACTCCACCCGGAATGCACACGGAGTGTACACTGGATTTCTTCCCCTCCTTAGCCGCCATATCCCTAGGGGGGCCCCATTACGCGCCTGACATTGGAGCTCCCAACTACCAATAAGCCCACCCTCTGCGATTGCCCAGACCTTAAAGGCTGAGAATCATCCTCTGAAACAGGGCAGACTGCTGCATCTGGCTCAGCCAGAAACAGCACCTGAAACCTGTTTGTCAGACGCACCGGGGAGGCTTTCTGATCAGCCTCCGGGGACGTCTTTCGCTGCCTGCCACGCCTTGGAACGACCTCCCAGTCAACCACAGGCGAGGGCTCAGCCCCACTGAGGGCAGCAACCGAGGCAACCAGAGCCGAGAATTACACAAACACGTGAGAACGTTTTCCTCATGAGGTGAGACTGTCTCTTCATTGCCATTTTTTGTGTATACTCGATTAGTTAAGCCTTTATTAGATTACTCTGGGGGTGACTAGCTCCTAAAAAGCAAAGCTTTCCCAACGTTGCCCTAAACTGATAGATACGTTCCTAGGTTATCCTGTGGCTCATTAGACATCGGATGAGCCTTGGGTGGCACTAGCCATACTTCCTCCTGACTGTGTTTGCGACCTTTCTGGTTTGTCTGGCTGAGCGCGGAGTTCGGGATGTGAAACGAGGACGGGGAGTGTGTGGCAGTTGTGTGTACCAGCAGCCGGAAGTTGTTTCGCCGTCGGGACGATGTCCGGCACGGCGAATTGGCAGTCTGTTTTCTTCTAGCGCCCTTGCGAAGAGAAGCTTAGGTCCCGAATGCTCACATGGTTGAGGATGTCAGGAAATCCGGCGTCGTGCAGTGTTATTCAGGTACTGTGTTCGGGTGACCACGTTGTCACAATTTCTGTCTTTCATTCGCCTAGAATGTGGTACTACGAGGGTAATCCCAATGGTAAGGTCTCCCATTTTTTTATAAGTACAGAACTCTGTTTGTGTGGCAGTTGGTCACACTGTTACGAAGAGTGCTTCACGAGATGTGTGTTAACATGCACACGCCGCGCTGAGGCGCTCAGTCTTGGCTTGGCAGCCGTTGAGAATGGAGCTCCCGGTGGGTGTTACCGCCAAGTGCGAATTGCGCGCAGTTATTCGGCTTTTGAACGCGAAGGGTACTGCGCCGATTGAAATCCATCGTCAATTGACGGAAGTGTATGGTGAGTCGTTCAGGGATATCAAAAATGTTCGTAGGTGGTGTAGAGAGTTTGCAGCTGGTCGGATCGAAATTCACGACTAACAAAGGAGCGGGAGACCATCAATTTTGAGGAGACAGTGTTGAAGGTTGAGCAAAGCATGCATGAAGATCGACGGATCACTCTGGATGATCTCTGCACGTAGGTTCCTGAGGTTTCCCGAAGCACCGCCACAGAATTTTAACGGAAACATTGAAGTACCGGAAGGTGTGTTCAAGATGGGTGCCACGCATGCTGACTGAGGACCACATGCGGCAACGAGTTGATGCTTCCCGCGCATTTCTTCACCGCCTTGCAGCCGAACATGACAACTTTCTGGATTCAATTGACACGGGTGACGAATCCAGGGTATACCACTTTACACCTGAGACCAAGCAACAATCACGCCAGTTCATAGCTTTCTGAACAGCACGGCGGCGAGCTGGTATGACATGGGAATACAAAAACTGCCACAGTGTTTACAAAAATGCATCGACAGAATTGATGATAATGTCGAAAAATAGCTAAATGATCAAGTTGTAAACTGGTGCAAACCATTGTAGAAATAAACAGGTCTATGTACTTATAAAAAAAATAGGAGATCTTACTTTTGGGATTACCCTCGTAGTTTAAAGATTGACCTGTTTTGTGCTTTCATATAGTACAAATTACGCGGGTGTACAACGGTTCTGCCGACTAAGTCCAAGGGCAGAATGGTCCTGTTTTGCTAGCCTCTCTGTTAAGGTGATGTTGCACTTTGAATTTGACGTACGCTCCAAATCGACCAACAGATAAGAGGACCGGCTTCTTATAGCCGTTGACATTTGGTAATACGTATTGAGACCCTGTTTGCGGCCTCCCTGTTAAATACTGCCTATTGAGCATTATCTGAGTACCTGTCAGCTTGAAATTTCAGGTCAGGATTAATTGCACATGGTTCTGCTCTGGTTGAATGTAATAATTAGCACATTTGTTTTTGATAAAAGGTTGAAAGTTTTCTAAATGGCGTGTGTTGTCCCTTCCCTTTTTTTTTCTAAATGTCTATGTCATTGCGCAGAGAGAGAAGTAATGCTTATAGTTAGCTTATTTACTTTTTTCAATTTGATAAAATTACCGTCTGTTCAATATTAAGTCTTTTAACTAAATCAGATTTGAGGATCTTCAAGATTAAAATATTTGAAAGTAAGAGTTTGGTGTGAGGTAGCTTTTTGATTAAATGACTTCTTACCTTTTTTCCAAACGTAATCCTCGTGATCGTTCTCGCATATTTTTTTGTTGACGGAACGAATTTTCACGTCCGGTACCCACTTATTACGTCAGTCTAATTCATGAGACAAGAGTCACTTGCAGTTCACGTCCGCCTGTCGCAGCGCTCGGACGTTCTCACTTAGTGCGCTCCGCGTGCTTTGATTACGTTTCGCCAACGGGTGTGGTACTTCGTTTTCTTCGCGTTCTTTCTAGTACCCTCCTACTTATATTATCTTTTTTCGAGAAGAATCGTTTACATGCAGTGTAGCGCACGCCGGATTGTGTGTGTTTTCTTCGTCACACGTCCGCGGCGGTAGTATTACGTAGTTCACCGTCAAATGACGGGTCAGGTCATGCAGTCGGCACTAGAAATCCGCCATCAAAACGCTCCGACAGATGTTCCGTTGCTACCAATGTCCAACAACCACTGTGAGATCAGCAGGGTGACTTTATTCGTGATGTTGAAATCTGCTCAACAGACAAGAAGATCGTTGACGCAACGGAGAGCGTATATGCTGTCAGAAGTAGCAAACGATACACTAAGGAACATCATTCACATCCTGAACAAACGATGCCTTTTCCAGTCTGTCTGGTGGTGTTTCGCTCCCAGGCTCTGCCGTCACATGTTGCTATTCTGCGGGCGCGTTGTCTTGTGGAACCATACGTTGCCCCAGTCATTCGGTATAGAAACAGGTGGTGATTTCATCACCGGATAAGTCAATGTAGAAGTCATACTCGCTGCAGCAAGTGTGGAGGTCCACACCCAGCGGATTCATATAAGGCGCCGTTTCCGACCTGTTTAAATTACTCAGGCCGTTCATGCGTGGCCGTTCGCCATCAACAAGAGCTCCAACGAAGAAAAGCATACGCCACGTCGGGGAGGGTAATTGGTACCCCGCATCTCTCATACTCCGTTGCTCTTCGACAGCCTCATAGTCTCCGAAGTCCCCTGGATTTCCCTCCTCCTGTCGGTTGCATTCCTTGCAATCGACAGTCGCTTTACAAGATTCTTCTACGCGTCCAGCGCCATCACCTGTTAGGCCCTCTCCCTGAAGGTGCCGGGCATTGTCAACATGACTTCCAGTTGGCAAATAGATCAGGTGCCATCTCTGGAGCGAGAGGTCCATCGAAATGGCGTGCTCCTAGGCCTGTCTGGCGACGGGTATTCTCAGATATTCGTAACGAATATTCTGTCTCTCATCATCTCCCAAAGTCCCGCTACCACCGAACGCATATCCTCTGTGGTGTAGTCAACAACCACGGTCACTTTCTAATAACAACGAATATGTCTTCGAAAGGCTTAAGTACTAATATACTTCAGTTTAAGAGGAGTCTGGACGATTTACTGACGCCAACTCCTTTTACTCCATTTACTAATTTCTTAGTAGAACCAATTAATGCCTACACATTATTAATAATATCAACTAATGTGAGTATTATGTAAATTGTTACTTCTGTACACCTTCAGTGCAGTAGTGTGGTAAATGTAAATAAGTGTTGTAAACAGATTTTATGTTTGATATTGCATAGGTTTCAGATAGAATATATAATGGTAAGACAGAGATTTAGGAACCAGGTTTTAAATTGTAAGACATTTCCAGGGGCAGATGTGGACTCTGACCACAATCTATTGATTATTAACTGTAGATTAAAGCTGAAGAAACTGCAAAAAGGTGGGAATTTAAGGAGATGGTATCTGGATAAACTGACTAAACCAGAGGTTGTACAGAGTTTCACGGAGAGCGTAAGGGAACAAATAGCAGGAATGGGGGAAAGAAATACAGTAGAAGAAGAATGGGTAGCTCTGAGGGATGAAGTAGTGAAGGCAGCAGACGATCAAGTAGGTAAAAAGACGAGGGCTAGTAGAAATCCTTGGGTAACAGAAGAAATATTGAATTTAATTGATGAAAAGAGAAAATATAAAAATGCAGTAAATGAAGCAGGCAAAAAGGAATACAAACGTCTCAAAAATGAGATCGACAGGAAGTGCAAAATGGCTAAGCAGGGATGACTACACGATAAATGTAAGGATGTAGAGGCTTATCTCACTAGGAGTGAGGTAGATACCGCCTACAGAGAAAATCAGAGAGACCTTTGGAGAAAAGAGAACCACTTGTATGAATATTAAGAGCTCAGATGGAAACCCAGTTCTAAGCAAAGAAGGGGAAGCAGAAAGGTGGAAGGAGTATATAGAGGGTCTATACAACGGCGATATACTTGAGGACAATATTATGGAAATGGAAGAAGATGTAGATGAAGATGAAATGGGAGATATGATACTGCGTGAAGAGTTTGACAGAGCACTGAAAGACCTGAGTCGAAACAAGGCCCCAGGAGTAGACAACATTCCATTAGAACTACTGACAGCCTTGGGAGAGCCAGTCCTGACAAAACTGTACCATCTGGTGAGCAAGATGTATGAAACAGGCGAAATACCCTCAGACTTCAAGAAGAATATAATAATTCCAATCCCAAAGAAAGCAGGTGTTGACAGATGTGAAAATTACCGAAAAATCAGTTTAGTAAGTCACAGCTGCAAAATACTAACGCGAATTCTTTACAGACGAATGGAAAAACTAGTAGAAGCCAACCTCGGGGAAGATCAGTTTGGATTCCGTAGAAATATTGGAACACGTGAGGCAATACTGACCCTATGACTTATCTTAGAAGCTAGATTAGGTAAAGGCAAACCTACGTTTCTAGTATTTGTAGACTTAAACAAAGCTTTTGACAATGTTGACTGGAATACTGTCTTTCAAATTCTGAAGGTGGCAGGGGTAAAATATAGGGAGTGAAAGGCTATTTACAATTTGTATGGAAACCAAATGGCAGTTATATGAGTTGAGGGGCATGAAAGGGAAGCAGTGGTTGGGAAGGGAGTGAGACAGGGTTTTAGCCTCGCCCCGATGTAATTCAATCTGTATATTGAGCAAGCAGTGAAGGAAACAAAAGAAAAATTCGGAGTAGGTATTAAAATCCATGGAGAAGAAATAAAAACTTTGAGGTTCGCCGATGACATTGTAATTCTGTCAGAGACAGCAATGGACTTGGAAGAGCAGTTGAATGGAATGGATATTCTCTTGAAAGGAGGATATAAGATAAACATCAACAAAAGCAAAACGAGGATAATGGAACGTAGTCGAATTAAGTCGGGTGATGCCGAGGGTATTAGATTAGGAAATGAGACACTTAAAGTAGTAAAGGTGTTTTGCTATTTGGGGAGCAAAGTAACTGATTATGGTCGAAGTAGAGTGGATATAAAATGTAGACTGGCAATGGGAAGGAAAGCGTTTCTGAAGAAGAGAAATTTGTTAACATCGAGTATAGATTTAAGTGTCAGAAAGTAGTTTCTGAAAGTATTTGTATGGAGTGTATGGAAGTGAAACATGGACGATAAATACTTTAGACAAGAAGAGAATAGAAGCTTTCGAAATGTGGTCCTACAGAAGAATGCTGAAGATTAGATGTGTAGATCACATAACTAATGAGGAGGTGTTGAATAGAATTGGGGAGAAGAGGAGTTTGTGGCACAACTTGACTAGAAGAAGGGATCGGTTGGTAGGTTATGTTCTGAGGCATCAAGTGATCACCAATTTATTATTGGAGGGCAGCGTGGAGGGTAAAAATCGTAGAAGGAGACCAAGAGATTAATAAACCAAGCATATTCAGAAGCATGTAGGTTGCAGTAGGCATTGGGAGATGAAGAAGCTTGCACAGGATAGAGTAGCATAGAGAGCTGCATCAAACCAGTCTCAGGACTGAAGACCCCCAACAACAACAACATTGCATAGGTATAATAGCCTAAGAATTGTCGTATTCGCATGATGTATTGAGTGCTATTGACAAGGGATTTCAGATCGATTCCGTATTTCTGGATTTCCGGAAGGCTTTTGACACTGCACCATACAAGCGGCGTGTAGTGAAATTGTGTGCTTATGGAATATCGTCTCAGTTATGTGACTGGATTTGTGATTTCCTATCAGAGAGGTCACAGATCGTAGTAATTGACGAAAAGTCTTCGAGTAAAACAGAAGTGTCTTCTGGCGTTCCCCAAGGTGGTGTTATACGCTCTTTGCTGTTCCTTATCTATATAAACGATTTTGGAGACAATCTGAGCAGCCGTCTTAGGTTGTTTGCAGATGACGCTGTCGTTTATCGACAAATAAAGTCATAATCAGATCAAAACAAATTGCAAAACCATTTAGAAAATATATCTGAATGGTGCAAAAATTGTCAGTTGACCCTAAATAACGAAAAGTGTGAGGTCATCCATATTAGTGCTAAAAGGAATTCGTTAAACTTTGGTTACACGATAAATCAGTCAAATCTAAAGGCCGTAAATACAAGTAAATACCTAGGAATTACTGTTACGAACAACGTAAATCTGAAGGAACACATAGAAAATGTTGTGGGGGAAGGCTAACCAAAGACTGCGTTTTAGTGAAGGACACTTAGAAAATGTAACAGATCTACTAAGGAGATTGCCTACACTACGCTTGTCTGTCCTCTTTTAGAATACTGCTGCGCGGTGTGGGATCCTTACTAGATAGGACTAACGGAGTACACCGAGAAAGTTCAAAAGAGGGCAGCAAGCTTTGTATTATCGCGAAATATGGGTGAGAGTGTCACTGAAATGATACAGGGTTTGGGCTGGATATCATTAAAAGAAAGGCGTTTCTCTACATCTACATCTACATTTATACTCCGCAAGCCACCCAACGGTGTGTGGCGGAGGGCACTTTACGTGCCACTGTCATTACCTCCCTTTCCTGTTCCAGTCGCGTATGGTTCGCGGGAAGAACGACTGTCTGAAAGCCTCCGTGCGCGCTCTAATGTCTCTAATTTTACATTCGTGATCTCCTCGGGAGGTATAAGTAGGGGGAAGCAATATATTCGATACCTCATCCAGAAACGCACCCTCTCGAAACCTGGCGAGCAAGCTACACCGCGATGCAGAGCGCCTCTCTTGCAGAGTCTGCCACTTGAGTTTATTAAACATCTCCGTAACGCTATCACGGTTACCAAATAACCCTGTGACGAAACGCGCCGCTCTTCTTTGGATCTTCTCTATCTCCTCCGTCAAACCGATCTGGTACGGATCCCACACTGATGAGCAATACTCAAGTATAGGTCGAACGAGTGTTTTGTAAGCCACCTCCTTTGTTGAGGGACTACATTTTCTAAGCACTCTCACAATGAATCTCAACCTGGTACCCGCCTTACCAACAATTAATTTTATATGATCATTCCACTTCAAATCGTTCCGCATGCATACTCCCAGATATTTTACAGAAGTAACTGCTACCAGTGTTTGTTCCGCTATCATATAATCATACAATAAAGGATCCTTCTTTCTATGTATTCGCAATACATTACATTTGTCTATGTTAAGGGTCAGTTGCCACTCCCTGCACCAAGTGCCTATCCGCTGCAGATCTTCCTGCATTTCGCTACAATTTTCTAATGCTGCAACTTCTCTGTATACTACAGCATCATCCGCGAAAAGCCGACGGAATCTTCTCACGAAATTCCAATCACCAACTTTCTCCTGCGAATGCAAAAATATTTTGTTGACACTGACCTACATAGGGAGAAACGATCGGCACGATAAAATAAGGGAAATCAGAAATCGTACGGAATGATATAGGTGATCATTCTTTCCGCGCGCTACACGAGATTAGAATAATAGAGAATTGTGAAGGTGGTTCAATGAACCCTCTGCCAGGCACTTAAATGTGATTTGTAGGTTACCCATATATATGTAGAAGTAGAAAAGGTTATCTTGTTTATCATGCAGCTCTTGGCAGACGCGAAGACACAGTCACTTGGAACTTCACAGACACAGCCTCTACGGCAACTATTCACGACATTACTTACGCCTAGCAGCTGTGATGGCCCTTAGGATCATCCAGTAGAATGCACGATTTGCGATTGCCAATAAAGGAGTCCTTCAACGTGAACTTCGGATGCGAGTGAAAGCAGTGGCTGCCATCTCGGAGACATGGTTTCAACTGGGTTCAGTTGTCTGCTTTCGAGGATACCCGGTTTATCGTCAAGACGAGAAGATGTTGCACTCTTCATTAAAATGGACTGTGTCACACACCAGTAAACATATACCACGAGGCTATCGGTAGCTTTCAAACAACAGCGGCCAGGCTCTTTACTCTAGTCGGTCGCATAACCATCATAGCTCTTTACAGCCGGCCGAGGTCGTATATTACCCATGAAGAGTGGTACGCACTGATTAAGCAGTTGGAACCTCCATTCTTAATTTGAGGGGATTTTAACGCTCACAACGTACTGTGGGGCTGTGCCTATAACGATGACTTGAGGGACGGGATCCTCGGGATTCTCTACGAGTTCAGTCTTATTCTCCTCAATGATGGATCCCGTACGTTACTTCCATTACCTGGACAGAGACCTTCAGCCTTCGATTTTGTGTTCTACGTCACTTTCGTTTTTCCCTAACTATTTTGTCTAACCACTAAGCTCTTCTTATATTGACTTTTACTGCAACGCCTATCACAGCCTAAAGGCCATCTCGTAAATGGAATGTTATAGAAACAGGTTGGCTACAGTATGGGGCACCACTAATGGATGCCCAAGTATCGTCATTCTCCACCATGGCGTCCCCACTAGCGAGATACACTACTTGTAGGAATTATATTAATGTGGCGGTATCCCATTCAGTTCCTCGAAGAAGTTGATGATTGGCACCAGCCGATCCCCAGTTCGTTGGTGGGACCCAGAACGTTCGTGTCGGGCGGTTCAACGGAGACTGGTTTGCAGTCGTCTTAAACGGCATACTACGTGGGAGAACTAAGTTGCTTACAAACTGATGGATGCGTTCACTAAGCACTTTCTCAAGGCTGGCAAGAAAGAACACGGGGGAATTCCTGTGAATAGCTGTCTGTGCACACTCCTGTTGGGCGTATTTGATTGACGGTGAACTCGCTCAAACGTTACCTCTCAAGTGGTTGCAGATCAGGATAGAGGAGTTTGCCACCATTGTCGCACGTCCAACTGCCGTACCAGAACCCATCAATCTCGTGCGGACAGATGTCGCTGCAGATCTACGAGACGGTTTAACCACACCATTCTCTCTCGCCGAACTCCACAGGGACCTGACGTCCTCATCATATACGTACATCGCTCAGCTATGACCAGATCCACAATTCCATGGTTCGAAATTTCTCTGACGATGCTAAATGTGCTCTTGTGAACATCTTTAATGAATATGGAGGGATGGGAACGTTCCTGATGACCGTTTATCTGTACTCATTTTGAAGTCTGGAAAAGACCCTGGTCTAGAGACATTGTATCGTCCGATTGCATTATCGTCCTGCATGTGTAAAACATTCGAACGTCTCCTCAAGGTTGGCTTAGAATGGCGGTTGACATGAGAACTTGCTCTCGCGGCTGCAAAACCACTTCCGTAAGGGTAAAACTACTTATGATAATATTACATCGCTTGCGACGGACACTGAAAATTTGTTTTTCACTAATGGATACTTAACGGCCTTATTTCTTGAATTTCGAGGGCGTACTATAATGTGCTGCTACCTGAACTTATCTACAAATTACAGCTGCTGCATCTCCAGGTGGTGAATTGTATACAGTTTGCTTGGTTGCCGTACCGTACATTTCCACGATCAGGACAATATGTCATATGGACTGTGCTTAGTGTCTGGTGGGCTCCAGCCGGGCGCGATGCTGAGTCCCTTTTTATATTCCCTGTATGTTTCCGACCCATAGACATTGTTCAGCCCCACCGTCAAAGTATTCGAATAACATCTGTGTATGTGTTGACTCGTCGTGTTTTTGGGTGACATAACCCGTGGCTTATCGACGCATGTGAAATGTTGGCCACAGAGATCAAAATTCGGCTCACTTTGTCACCTGACAAATCTGTTGTGATGTACAAGAGGAAACGCCCTAGTAACTTCTCATCCGAACTTCAGGTTGCCCCGTACACATTTCTGTTCGGTCACATTCTAAGTTTCTTGGTGTCTTCTTCGACATCAAAGCCACGCACCTTACCGACAATGTGGGTAACACTGTGAATATCTTGCAAATGCCTGCCCGAGTAGGGTGGGGAGCGGAACTGATTATGCTCTTGACTCTGTATAAGGATTTGATCTGGTCTTAGATCATGGTAGCATTGTCTACGCCACTGCAACGCAATCAACTCTGTACAAGTTTGATGTCATCCATTATAGAGTGATTCGTCTTGTCCTTGGAGCCATGAAAACGACGCCCACCAACGCTCTGCTAGTGGAAGCATCCGTCACGTTGTTGCCTAAAAAGACGGCAGATGATGTCTGATATTTTTCTCCTCAGTCGATATTCTATATCTGATTGTGCTTTTCTTAAGGCCGTGATTCGATGCTGGAGACTCACGTAGCACCTCACAGACGATGAGTGAGCAGAACGCCTTTTTTAGTTTGCAGCTACGAGAAACGGCGCCATCGCTTTCCACTCGTTCTTCAGGATATAAAACTTCCTTGTTTGCGTTTTTCGTTTAGTCTGTTCTTCACTCTAGCCCCAGTAGCATATATGCCGTCCAACTTCCGAACGGAGATAGTTCAAATGGCTCTGAGCACTATGCGACTTAACTTCTGAAGTCATCAGTCGCCTAGAACTTAGAACAAATTAAACCGAATTAACCTAAGAACATCACACACATCCATGCCTGAGGCAGGATTCGAACCTGCGACCGTAGCGGTCGCTCGGCTACAGACTGCAGCGCCTAGAGCCGCACGGCCACTCCGGCCGGCGTCCGAACGGACACCATCACTCGCGACCTGGAACATTTTCTCAGTATACTCGTACAACGGCCGCAGTGCGGTCATATTTATGCAGACGGCTCTAAATCTGAGGCGGGTGTGGGATAGGTCTTGTTTAGCCCTTCTAGTGCCGCCTATCAAATATTTCTGCTTCCACCTAATCTTCTATCTACATGTCCCATAAACCGAACATCTCTTGTCGACCGTGGTTCTCCTCGGTGCGGCTTCGTAGACGCCATGTGACCTTTATCATTCGCATGAACTGTGAGGCTGGTACCGGCTGAGGTTCGAGTCCTCCCTCGGGCATGGGTGTGTGTGTTTGTCCTTAGGATAATTTAGGTTAAGTAGTGTGTAAGCTTAGCGACTGATGACCTTAGCAGTTAAGTCCCATAAGATTTCACACACATTTGAACATTTTTTGAACATTCGCATGACCCCTAGGACGCAGGTGTTACCGCATCTACATCGGTTGAAGATTACCACTTGTGGACATTGCGATAAGGCCAAAATAGCGGTAGCGGGTCTTAACCATATCATATTAGCATTTCTTACGTACACGACTACACAATCAGACTTATATTAGAAATTGTGTGCGAGCCGTTACCCCTCTCCACCAGTGTTCCTGTTTTACTCCACTGTTTTGATAAATATAACATGCTCACAGATTATTTGAATGCCACCGGCATCCAAATTTAACTCATGAATTGCCGAGGTCTTTGTTTTCATACGGTGTCAGCCCGGTTCGTAATCGGGTGCATAATTTCGTGTTTTAATTTGCGTACAAAGCTTTATTTCTACATTAAATTTTCCTTATTGGTCTCTTGTGCATTTTGTGTCACATACCGCGGGTTGTATTTTGTTTGTCAATTTGGTTTTTTCTTTTACTTTAAGTACGTCTGTCTGTATGCTACGTTTCTCATTTCGTTATACGATGTTATTTCCAATTTTGTTCTTCAGCTACTGCTATACTTATTGTACATTGTACGGTGTTTGCCCTTTCATGTTTTGTCTTTTTCATGATATTGAAACTACCCGTGCCGGACCGAGACTCGAACTCGGGACCTTTGCCTTTCGTGGGCAAGTGCTCTACCATCCGAGCTACCCAAGGACGACTCAAGCCCCGTGCTCACAACTTTAATTGCGTCAGTACCTCGTCTCCTACCTTCCAAACTTCACAGAAGCTCTCCTGTGAACTTTGCAGAACTAGCTCTCCTGGAAAAAAGGATATTCATAATGTTGCTGTATTTTGCTGTCCGTAATTCTGCTCTAACGCCGTCATAGCTGCCACAAGCTGTCTGGTGTCTAATTGTGCTTTTATTTTACTTTAAGAGTGTGTTTGTTTGCTAACTTAACTGTCTGGTGCTATTTCGCTTTTTTGCGATTATTTTTCTTTGGCACTTTTATAAGCGTTGTTCGCTGTATGGCCCTTTAATCCAAAGCCGAAATTAAGAAATTAAGAAAAAGAGTCCGGCTTTATTGAAATTTAAATTATTTTTCCTATTGTACTGATTTGTAACTGTCAGTCACTGTCTTCCATAAAATGATTGTTTTGTAATGGTTTGCAGTGTACATGATACTGTCCGAAACTTTTTGTTATAAGAAATCGAGCGTAAAACTGAAATGTATAAATTTTATTCAACAGTCGCTCCACCCACCGGCTATCCTATGCTCCCGTACCACACATCATCGAAATTAACGCAACCTTTCCCCATGAGAAGATGCAATCTTTTGCCCCTCCTGTCCTAGACATACACCACTTTTCAAAACTTAAGGACGATGAACATTAATTAACGTATTAACTATTTGTTGGATATAAATAGAAGTGCGATAGCACGTTGCCTGTTGTCTCCCAGGCGTGCACAGGTAGTAGGACGTCACATTGTGTGAGGTCAGCGTGACTATATCGCCAGATGCGGCTAGCTCCGACACACGTGCCACTTCAAGGATCGGTAAATAAACTATGTGTGTCAATCAGCGAGCTTCCGAAGCACTGTGATGGTGTTACTCACTACAAAGTGGTCCTGAGGCAACGTGTGGTTGAATGGATGACTTCAAAAGGGAAAGAATAATCGGGAACCTGGAAAAAGGACGTAGTGTGACGTGTGTAGTTCAGCAATTGGATATTGCTCTCAGCATTGTTTGACGCGCTTGGGGACCATTCCTAACAACAAGCACTGCTGCCCCAAGGAGAGGAGCTGCTCGACCACGCCCAACTAGACCATTACATGACTGCTACGTGGTGCAACAGGCAGGCAGGGAGTCACGTCAAATAGTGGGTGCAATTCCAACCATATTTAACAGGACTGCATGGCACTCAATCTCACGCCCCACAGCGGCACAGCGACTGCACGGAGGTGGTCTCATTGCCCGACGATCATTACGTTGTGTTCCGTTGACACCCGCACATCGGTGGTGTCGTTTGCAATGGTGCCAGTAGCATAGATACTGGATCAAAGAGGAGGAGTGGTGCGTCCTCTTCTTGAATCACAGAAAATTGAGTCTGGGAAATGACACCATAGAAAAGAGAATTAGAAAGATATTAGAATTTCGCTTGATGAAGAACAACATGGATTCTGGAAAGACTGTGGCACTATGGATATTATTTCTGCAGTATGAATGCTGACAGAAAGGTACTGGGAACACGGAAGAAATATCGTGACTGTATTTGTGTACAATGAAAAAGCATATGACAGTGTTCCTCGAAACAAGATATGGGAATGTTTGGAAAACCTAAAGGAGCCAGAGTACCTAATCGATAAAGTCAAGAGGCTATACGAAAAGCGTTACAGCTGTGTCCAGATAGGCAACGGACGATCAGAATGATTTGAAACAAAGAGAGGCGTCCAACAAAGAAGTGCCCTATTACCACTCCTGTTTGAAGTAGTAATAGACAAGATCATTAAATCTATCAAGAAAATAGCGAACCAGGTGCCCTGGGTTTTGCTGATGGATTGATAGTTTGGGGAGAAACAGAAGCTGAAGCACAGAAGAAACTTAATGATTGGAACAACACATTCAAAAATTTCGGACTAACAATAAGCAAAAGAAAGATAGTAGAAATGACCATCAACAGGCAAGGAACAACTTCAAATATATTTCTAGAAGGAGTCAAGGTAGAATCTGTTTCACATTTCAAGTACCTAGGAAACACGAAGTCGAAAGGCAATACAATTAACCAGGAAATACTCAGCAGCAAACACAAAGCATCCAATTTTTACAGTCAGATCATAAATCTTCTCTTTGATGGTAAAATGCCGTAGAAAGCAAAAGCGACCATATAGCACATCTTATTTCGTACCATTCCTGAGATACGGTTTCGAAAGATGTACCCTACTAAACAAAGACCTCAGCAGAATTCAGGCAACAGAAATGAGATTCATTCGAACTATGACCAAACAACCAGAAACGACAAAATGAGGAATGAGGTCAAGCGAAAAGCAGCTGGTATTGACGTTCCTGTTACCAGTGTCATAAAGAAACACAGGCTTCAGAGGTATGGGCATAAAATGATAATGAACAGCCAAAGACTCGCCAAAAGGTATTTCAACCTCAACCTCCTGGGAAGACCACGGGTAAGACCAAAATATCAGTGGATAGAGACTGTAAGATCAGATGTGGAGGATAAAGAACACAAATGGGAGTTGTCCTGGAAAAAAAGAAGCATAAAGACAGAAGCAGATGGCGAGCGCTTGTATACTTTTCCCATGAAACTGGAGATGGGAAGCGATGATGTTGTTGTTATTGTTGCTGATGATGAAGTGATTGTTAACATACTCTCATATGGTCGAACTTTAACGTTTTAGTGGTTCAAGGGGCTATGGTGAGCGGAGGCATAATGTTGCATGAGTGTATCGACCTCTAAATCTTTGAACACTGTATCTCACCTGTCAACCTCATTGTAACGCTCTACTCTACACATTTGCGGTACATTCATCCTCGACTTTATTTTTATGGACGACAGTGGCGACCGCATCCAAATGAGCAGGTGGAGGAGCTCCTGACACGAGAGGAAATTCTGCGATTGGACTGGCCTGCCCATTCCATCGACTTAATTCCCATGGACCACGTGTGGGGTGCATTGAGGAGACGTCATACCGACAAATGACCACCCAATGGTTTTCAATAGCGTTGGTAGTGGAATGGAACGGCATACCACAAAAATTCCTTACAAACTTTGTGGCCAGCATGGTAGCGCGCTGCAGAGCGTGCATTCTCATCCGTGGTGATCACACACCCCACTAAGAACAATGTCCCGGCTTCTGCAATGTCCGGGGCACCATCATAAACGGCGGAGACTTTAGCGTGATAGTTACCTTTGAATAAAAGTGTCATTTCTGTTCGTGTCTTTACATGTTTTTTAGTTATCTTCTGCACTGTATTGTACTGTACTGTAATATATTGTAGCAGTTCTTCCCAAGTATAATCCAAGTTTCATCGATCAATGTTACTTGGTAGTGACACATCACGTGAAAGTTTATTTCGTTCTTCAGTTTTGCACGCCACTGTACAGCATACAATCAATGACAGTGAAAGGTAACCCTAGTGGGTCTATTTAAATGATTGAGAATGTAGACAAAAGTTAGTGTACATTTATTTTCCTAAAACAGGAATAAATTATGCTAAACAAGTTATTGACTGAATACTATAAACAACTAACAGGTGATTTAAGACAACACTGGACAAGGAACCTGGGTGGCAGAGACAGTTTAACCAGTGGAGTGAGTGAAGTACTCTGGCCCTAAAAGTGTGAATAATGCAATCTTTTTCTGTAGGGAGAAGGGATAATTTTTTTCCGAAGTCGTGTCTCTTCCCACAGCAACAAGCAAACAGATAAAATCTCAAAGATCATTATCTAAATCGCCTTTGCCTTAGAGCTTGTTAGTTCTAACTATGAGGTGTAATAAAGATTCTATCTCTATACGTTTCTCAGATGCCAGAGTGTTCTTATACATAGAGGCAGCTGGAGAAGTGGTTCGCTGGTCTACTTGCACTATCAGAAAACACAAAAACAGGTGAATTTTTATTGCACATAGCTCTGGACACAATGCCTGGTTTACAAATCCACTGTGTAGACACGTTCCTTTAGACCGTCGCTCCTGCCCAGGCTTCTTCTGGCGCCATGGCAGGTATTGTGGCATTGTTCTGCTGAAGCCCTGTCTCGATGAAGGGCTGCCCTGTATGACTGTGGGCCTGTCTGGCAAGATTTACTAAGGGATGGGCTCGCCACCAGTTGCTTTCAACTCCCAACTAACCATTTCTACTGGGTAAAAATCATAAAAATACCTCACGCTTTTAGCGCCCTACCAGGCTCCATCAACGTTTGCTCAGGCTGTTAACTTTCTAGAGTCTTGCTCAAGGTAAATCAGGTTATAATAAAATCTTTAATAATTCTCCGTATGCGGAAAAATAGGTGAGAGAGTAACTTGCCCTCTCTCAACAGATGTAAAAGAAATGTTCTGAAGGGGGACTGAAATTTAGAGCGAAAGGATATTACCGATAAGATTAGCTGATAACTTCCAGTTCCTAACTGTAAGTGAAAAGAAATTGCGGAAGAATGGAATGAGTGGTCTAATGAGGATGGATTACAGATTTTGTGTAAACCAAAGAAAGGCAAAGGGGTAGCAGAAATGAGATTAGCAATGAACTTAACACCAAATTTGGGGCAATGTACTAGATGAAGTGAAGGAATTCTGATACCTTGCAAGCAAAATGACATATAGTGGACAGAGCATGCAAGGTTGTAGGTAGGCTATTTAGGTTTTTATGTTGGTAACGCCACGTAGCGCTCTGTATGAAAATCACTGGCTGTGCTGTGTGTAGTCTGTGGCTGGTTTGCATTGTTGTTGGCTATTGTAGTGTTGGGCTGTTGGCTGTTAACAGCGCGTAGTGTTGCGCAGTTGGAGGTGAGCCGCCAGCAGTGGTGGATGTGGGGAGAGAAATGGCGGAGTTTTGAAATTTATAAGACTGGATGTCATGAACTGCTATATGTATTATGACTTTTGATGACTATTAAGGTAAATACATTGTTTGTTCTCTATTAAAATCTTTCATTTGCTAACTATGCCTATCAGTAGTTACTGCCTTCCGTAGTTTGAATCTTTTATTTAGCTGTCAGTAGTGGCGCTAGCTGTATTGCAGTAGTTCGAGTAACCAAGATTTTTGTGAGGTAAGTGATGTGTGAAACGTATAGGTTAATGTTAGTCAGGGCCATCCTTTTGTAGGGATTTTTGAAAGTCAGATTGCGTTGCGCAAAAAATATTGTGTGTCAGTTTAGTGTTGATCAGAATAGGTAAAGAGCGAAATGCGAAATGTCTGAGTACATTCAGTTTTGCTAATCTCTTTGAAAATCAAATAATGTAAGAGTTTTATCAGCACAGTAATTAATTAATTTTTCTAAGGGGACGTTTCAAGGTATATAAAGCATATTTGGGGCGGCAAGGAAAGCACTCCCAGCCAAAACAAGGATACTACTCGTATTAGGAAATTTTATGTGTAGAGGAATAAATTCCTGAGACTGAACGTTTGGAGCACAGAAATCTATGGAAGAGAATGGTCAACTATGGGAATACTGATTATATGCAGAATAAGTGAGGAAAGGACCGTTTGGAAAAAACTGGGAAGAAAAAGCGACAGGAAGATATGAAATGTGTTAAGTTAAAAGCGAATAATTTCCGTGGTACTTGAGGCAGTAGAGGAGGAACAGAGACAGGAGTAGATCCAAGAACACATTGAGGGTGCTGGGCGTAAGTGCTATTCCTAAACGAAGAGGTCGGCACAGTAGAAGAATTCCTGGTGGGTCATGTCAAACTATTCAGAATACTGATGACGAAGAAAGAAGGAAATGTTGTATCCTTCAGAGCAGCTTTGCAGATAAGTCGTCATATATTCCTCCTGTTTTACAGATTACCACAAACAGTGTCATACGAGGCTTAAAATGACACTGAGTACAGGGCAAATAGATACACGTTAGTGTGAGTAGGATAATCCTTGAAAAACTTGGTCTGCATTCGGAAAAGCTAATATCCATTAGCTCTCCTCTTCTAGAAGCAAATTTTTCAAAACTTCGTACCCATTTCGCTGTAAGAAGCCATCTATGATGAAATTTAGCGGATTAGAAAGTATTTATCTGAACGAAATGCCAATAATAGGGGACGATACGAAATAAAATAAATGAATTATTAGTTTCCATTTTCTGGATTCCGACCTCAGTCTGTAAACATAACGTTTAAACGATCACTTTGGCGCCTGTCTATCTGTCTGACCCTCTTCCTGTCCGACTGTTGAAAACCACTTTTCTCTGGAACGATCGATGTTCAAATGGCTCTGAGCACTATGGGACTTAACATCTGAGGTCATGAGTCCCCTAGAACTTAGAACTGCTTAAACCTAACTAACCTAAGAACATGACACACTTCCATGCCCGAGGCATGATTCGAACCTGCGACCGTAGCGGTCGCGCGGTTCCAGACTGAAGCGCCTAGACCCACTCGGCCACGCCTGTCTGGCAACGTTCGACGTATCAGGTTGAAATGTAGGTCACGTATTGAGGTCATCGGTAGAAATGGAAGCTTCTACGTTAATGCATCCAATTTGATACTCGCATTCCCACTCATCAAACCCTCTATTGCACTTCGTCTTGACTTAGAATGATAAAATTTGGCAGGAAGCAAGGTTTCATGCTCAAACCAAGGAAGAATTACGAAAATTGTGAATTTGTAATTATAACACACGGGAAAAAAGTTTTGGTCACTTGCTATCTGACTATCTGTCAGTGTGTTAAGCTCCATTTTTCTGAGGAACGGTTGAACGTATCACGTTGTATGTCTCGTACTAAGCCTGTAATCCTGTGGCTGTGTAATAAACGCAAGCTTTTAAGTCAATGTAACCAACAGATATGACCATTTCTCTCGCATATTTTGTCGCTCGTAAATTAATTTATCAAAACCTATAGGGTACTTCCCGTTGGCCTAGTATCATGAAATTTGGCAATAGGGAAGGTTTAACAGTAAAAGTAATGAAAAAAATCCGAAATTGTTAATATTTAATAATATTACACGAAAAAAATATTTATTTTGGCGCTTGTTGTCCGACTTCAGACATGAAATTAAAATATTCTCGAAAGTCTTGCCATCGCTGGGACCGATATCTTGTCAATATCAGCATCGATAACAGGCAAAAATCGCCGAGATCCTCGATTGCCGGTGTGGTGTCACTGCCAGACACCACACTTGCTAGGTGGTAGCTTTAAATCGGCCGCGGTCCATTAGTACATGTCGGACCCGCGTGTCGCCACTGTCAGGGATCGCAGACCAAGCGCCACCACAAGGCAGGTCTCGAGATACGGACTAGCACTCGCCCCAGTTGTACGACGACTTTGCTAGCGACTACACTGACGAAGACTTTCTCTCATTTGCCGAGAGACAGTTAGAATAGCCTTCAGCTAAGTCAATGGCTACGACCTAGCAAGGCGCCATTAACCATTTTAAGATAGAGTCTCACTTGTATAATCAAGGAATGCTGTATACAAATGATGGATTAAAAGTTAAGTATTATAGCGGCTACGTACTTTTCTTGCTACCATTCATTACGTATCCTGTTTCAGACCTCTCTCTAGCCTACGTGAGATTAACGTGTGCCTTTCGGCTACTTCAGTGTGGCGTAGCTGTCTTGTTACGCCACAACAGTTGGCGACGAGACAACGGAAAGGGTCTTGTTCTTTCTAATTGCTTACATTTACTTTTGTCATGGCTTCGCCACATTCTCCAGATGAACTGTCCGAATTTTATCGCTCGCAGAATCAGCAGACGCAGGCGTTATTGGATGCCCTGGGACAGCTCATCCAGGGTCAACGTGCCATTCAAACCGATGCGGCAACCGCCGCTTCACTGCTACCGCAGCCACAACATGCAGTTGCACCACCATTCCGCAATTTTCAAGCAGATGTGGTATCCTGGACCGAGTGGTCACGCCAGTTTGGATTTCATCTCGCCGCCTACAGAATTCAAGGTAATGAGCGGCAGCCTCACTTATTATCCTGTGTCGGTGTGTCCACCTACCGTGTGATAGTGAAATTGTTTCCCCAACGCGACGTAGTGACTCTGTCCTACGAAGAAATTTTGTCGGCATTGGACACCTATTTCAAAGAAACAGTCAATGTTGTTGCAAAAAGGTATACTTTCTTTCGTACAAAACGTACGGCCGGTCAAACTAATAGGGAGTGGGTTGCAACATTGCAAGGCCTTACAAGGGATTGTGCTTTTGAGTGTGAATGTGGACTCCCTTATTCAGATACTATGGTATGTGATGCAATAGCACAGAACGTTTCTGATGTTCGTATACGGGAGCAAATTTTGAAACTCGTTAATCCCTCCCTTCAACAAGTGATAGACATATTGGATAGGCAAGACACGCTTGACTTTGCACAGGACTCATTTGCAACATCGCCAGCCGTGTGTAACATTAACCGGCCCGCCGGGCGCGCTGCGCGGCCCAGTAAACGGCCCTCGCGCACGTCCACGCAGCTGCCGCCACGCTCTAAACCAGGTGTGCTGCACCAGCATACAAATGCAGTGAAATCATGCCCGCGGTGTGCTACTAGACATTCGCGTGAAAATTGCCCGTCACGCCAATCTATTTGCTTTTTCTGTAATAAGAAAGGACATGTTCAAAGTGTTTGCCACAAAAAGCTCAGATCAGACAATCACAACCACTTTAGGCCTTTTGCTTCACGCCGGAATCGAACCAAGGACACTCAGGCTCGTGGACGTTCGCCCATGGACATTCATGTAGTTAATTCCACTTCGTCCAGTGCCACTTTCTCTAACAATGACTGTGTTCGTCCCACAAAAAGTGTGCGTCGACGTCGCCGGAAATCACGTCAATTAACGAGTGATTCTGTACCAGTGTCTGTTCAAATTGCACGAGACAGTCGTTCTTGTCGTCAGCAGGACAATAAACTTTTTGTAGATTTGGACTTTAATGGCAAGGTCATACCATTTCAGCTCGATACCGGAGCTGCAGTTTCATTGCTCAATCACGACACGTACAAACAACTGGGCAAACCTCCGTTGCATGCCGCAACTGTTAAGCTCACTACATATTCAGGACAGCAGATCCCTGTGTTAGGACAGTGCACTCTTCTTGCAACATACAAGGGACAAACAAAACTTGTGTCATTTTACGTTCTTCATTCTTCTACTGCAGTGAACTTGTTTGGTTTCGATTTATTTCAGTTGTTTAACTTGTCTATTGTAAATCAGGTCCTATCAGTGAATCAGACTGTGCCTTCAGACAGTGTTTCTCGGCTATGTGAAGAATTTGCAGACATTATTGCACCGGGCCGTGGTTGCGCTAAGAATTATGAAGCACATTTGGAACTGACAGTAAACGCGCAACCGAAATTTTTCCGAGCGTGCAATGTTCCCCACGCATTGCGTGATGAGGTCGCAAGAACATTACACGATTTAGAATCACAAGGTGTAATTGAACGTGTGCAAGCTTCTCTCTGGGCCTCACCCTTAGTAATTTTGCCAAAACCTTCCGGAAAACTGAGACTTTGTGTGGACTTCAAGGCAACAGTGAATCCACAACTTGTGAATGCAACTTTTCCCTTACCCCGCCCGGAAGATCTTTTTGATAAACTGTGCCCAGGTAAATACTTTTCGAAGTTGGACCTAGCAGATGCGTACTTGCAAATCCCAGTGGACGCCGAATCCCAGGGCGTCTTGGTGGTTAACACACATCTTGGTTCGTACCGATTCAAAAGACTGCCATTCGGGTGTGCATCCGCCCCTGCATTGTTTCGGCAATATTTACAAACTGTTTGTGCGTCGGTCCCTACTGCTGCGAACTATCTGGACGATATTGTGATCTCCGGAAAGACAGCAGACGAGCATTTAGCACACCTACGAACATTATTTCAGGTATTGCGACAAAATGGTCTTCGCTTGCGGAAGGACAAATGTGTGTTTTTTGCTCGTGGCCTACCATATCTGGGACATGTAATCAATGCCCAAGGCATATATCCGAGTCCTGAGCACCTCCGTGCCATACAGGACTTGCCTTCGCCACAGAATGTGAAGCAGCTACAGAGTGTGTTGGGTAAAATTAACTATTATCATCGCTTTCTGCGCAATGCCTCTTCCATTTCAGCTCCGCTTCATAGCTTACGCCGTAAGGGTGTTCCGTTCGTCTGGGCGACGGAATGCGAATGGGCCTTTCGCCGGTTGAAATCGGCGTTGCTTTCTAATACTTGCCTTACGCCATTCGATCCCCAGAAACCCCTTTTGTTGATGGTAGATGCATCGAATTTCGGGATTGGTGCTGTGCTTGCGCACAAAGATGGGTCGCATGATCGTCCTATTGCCTTTGCGTCCAAATTGCTCTCGACTGCACAAAGAAATTATTCACAGATAGAGAAAGAAGCTTTGGCTCTCGTGTTTGGTGTTACTAAGTTCCATGATTTCTTGTATGGTCGTCACTTTACCATCATCACAGACCACACACCTTTAACGTCGCTTTTTCATCCGAACAAGCCTGTACCTCCGCGTACAGCGCAGAAATTCATTCGCTGGTCTATTTTCCTCTCGCAGTACCGCTACGATATATTGTATCGGTCCACTGCTAAGCACGGAAACGCCAATGCGTTGTCCCATTTGCCTGTTGCTGAGGATAGAGCCTTCGATTCTTCCGAACTTGCTTGCATGTTCATTGATGCGGAAACTGATGACGTGGTCGAATCGTTTCCGATTGATTTTCGTCGTGTAGCTACAGCCACAGCTGCTGACCCTGTCCTTGCTACCGTTTTGCGGTGTCTTGCTACGCAATGACCTTTGTCAAAGTCTCGGATCGAGGATCCGTTGGTTCGCCGATTTTTTGCTCACAAGGAGAGACTTTTTGTTCGACGTGGTGTTTTGTTGTTGCGTTCTGATAATGATCAGTCCAGAGTCGTGGTCCCACGTTCGTTACAGTCCTCTGTTTTACGGCTTCTTCACCAAGGACATTGGGGTATAGTGCGAAGGAAACAACTTGCTCGTCAGCACTGTACTTGGTCGGAATCGATGCTGCGATTACGAAAATGTGTTCTTCTTGCATGGCGTGTGCCGAACAACAATCCGCACCGCCGCCGAAAGTCTTTGCATGGCCAAAAGCCACTTCCCCTTGGCAACGCTTGCACATCGATTTTGCTGGTCCATTCTGGAATGCTCGGTGGTTGGTTCTGGTAGATGCCTACAGTAATTTTCCTTTTGTTGTCCGGATGTCTTCCACGACGTCCTCTGCCACCATCCAAGTGTTGTCTGCTATCTTTTGCATTGAAGGTCTTCCGCAGACTATTGTTTCCGACAATGGGCCACAATTCATGTCCGCAGAATTTCAGTCATTCTGCCAGGTCAATGGTATTCAACATCTGACATCCGCGCCGTTTTCGCCTCAGTCAAACGGTGCCGCTGAACGATTGGTCCGGACTTTCAAGTCACAGATGTTGAAGTTGAAAGAGTCGCATTCTCGGGAGGACGCGTTGTTGCTCTTTTTGTCATCGTATCGCTCTCAGCCCCGAGATGGTCGCTCGCCGGCTGAGTTGGTCCACGGTCGTCCTCATCGAACCTTGATGTCTTTGCTGCATCCGCCGCATCGGGTTCCTGTGCAGCGGCGGACTTCTGCTTTTGCTCCAGGCGACGTTGTATTCTATCGCAACTATCGAGGTTCACGGCGTTGGCTCGCAGGGCGCATTCTTCGCTGCCTCGGCCGCGCGATGTATTTGGCTTTGGGGGCCTCTGGTGAGGTGCTTCGGCATCTCAATCAGCTGCGCCTCTGTCGTCGCACGGGTTCTGCCGCTCCCCGTCTGCTTTCAGCGACGGTGCCGTCCGGTCAGCGCCCTGGGGACCCATCTACTGGCTCGCCTCATCCCCAGGTGTTACCGTCGATGCCTTCCATTTTGCCCCATGGCGACGCGCCGCCGCAGCCGCCGCCGCCGCCGCCTGTTCTCCCGCCGGCGCCGCCCGCATTCGACGCTTCGCTGCAGCCGCCAAGTGCCTCCCTGGGTCACGCGCCGCCGATCGCTTCCCGTGACCAGCTGTCCTCCACCATGGAACTCTTGCCCGCTCCGGACCACATGCCGTCTTCGCGCGTCGGGTACCCCGACGCAATGGAAGTCGACCCTTCGGCCCCTCCTGTCTCTTTACGGGCGCATACACCGCATGTTGACGTGCATCCTGGACTAGGTTTTCAGGCGTTTCCTAGCTCCCCTCGGACCGAATGGCCGGGTGCGGTTGGCACAGCCTCGCCTGTTGTTAGGCTCCCCACCTCATCGCGTACGTCAACATGGGGTCCTCCCCACGGCGGGCGGAAGCCTTATAACACGACCGTTCGCCGATTTGCGGGGGAGGAGTGTGGTGTCACTGCCAGACACCACACTTGCTAGGTGGTAGCTTTAAATCGGCCGCGTTCCATTAGTACATGTCGGACCCGCGTGTCGCCACTGTCAGGGATCGCAGACCGAGTGCCACCACAAGGCAGGTCTCGAGATACGGACTAGCACTCGCCCCAGTTGTACGACGACTTTGCTAGCGACTACACTGACGAAGCCTTTCTCTCATTTGCCGAGAGACAGTTAGAATAGCCTTCAGCCAAGTCAATGGCTACGACCTAGCAAGGCGCCATTAACCATTTTAAGATAGAGTCTCACTTGTATCATCAAGGAATGCTGTATACAAATGATGGATTAAAAGTTAAGTATTATAGCAGCTACGTACTTTTCTTGCTACCATTCATTACGTATCCTGTTTCAGACCTCTCTCTAGTCTACGTGAGATTAACGCGCGCCTTTCGGCTACTTCAGTGTGGCGTAGCTGTCTTGTTACGCCACAACAGCCGGACTGGGTGAACTGTCTGTATATACATAATTAAGTTTGTTCGGAACCCTCAGAGCGCGACTCCTGTTCGCATCTCGCCAAATTTTTTAATCAGGCACGGTGATCAAAGCATTGGTGGGTATATATTAGAGCGCTTGAGCTGAGAGGAACACCAGCTGCACAATATTTCTTGCATGCGAGCTACTGAACGCAGTTGCACGTGGCGATGTATATTTTACAGCCGGTGGTCGCCCTTAGAGTGCAGAGTCGTGTCGCCGCTGGCCGGCGGGAGAGAAAGAGCGTGAGTCCGACGAGGCAGATGGGGGCCCCTGGCCTCGTAAACGTGTCGGCCCCGGGCCGCCGGGTGTGTTGCTACCGGCAGGTGAGGCAGCGATCGCTCAGCCCGTGGCGGCTTCCATCTGCACAATTCTGTTTCCGTGCATCGCGCGCGCCAGCGTCGCATTCAACAAATGAGGCTGTGCAGCACACTGTATTTGCCACCGAACAAACTTATCAACATCCTGACATATTTTGCGTAAGTCCACCCAGTAACCGATAGTTTGCGTATTTCCGCTAAATAATGTCTTATGGAATAATTTTCTTTGGTAACTAATCACTTACAAAGAAAGCATAGATTGAAGAAAAGCAAGCAATAAGAATAGTATGTGGTGTTCACTCAAGGACATCTGTCACAAAAATACGTTCGCTAATGAACCTCATAAATAGTCCATCAAAGTTTGAGAAAAAGAATGATGTCCATACCTGTAACATTAGAGAGAAAATTACCTTTATTACCCGTTGTTAAATCTGTTAGGGCTCAGAAAGGAGTTCAATCAACAAAAATTTTTGATCCTTTGTCCAATAATACAAATTGTCTAACAGTTAGCGAAGCGAGTTTTAAATTCTCCATGACAGCTCCTGCTATTCCATTGACGAATTTCTGCTTAAAAACTGGTAGCCAGTAAAAGAAACGAAAATGGTTGCGTGATTAGGACTAGAAATAATTTGTTTATTAATGGTAATGCTAATTACGTACACACATCCTGTAAACCGACTGGCTCCACATCATCTCGATAAACGAATCGTTCAAATGAACTGTGGAATATAAACTAACTGAAAAATGAATTCTTCATATATAACACAGCCCAACAAAAAACTGTTTTCGTAATTTTTTCTTAGGCAGTGGTTTTTTTTCGGTACTGAGTCTGCATATGACCTCAGTTTTTTCCTATAATCTATAGCCTTGTAAAACAGTGATATTGGAATATCAAGATGGAAACACTTGTTTATTCGATACGAATTAGGACTCAATTGATTAATATTTCCTTTTCGGTTTGTTGTGGACCTCCACGCTAGTCCATCCCATGCAACCTTTCCATCCTCACATAACTACGGCAGCGTAGATCCATTTGAATCTACTTACTGTATTCATGTCCGTCTCGCCCAGCCCCTCCCCTTTCTCCAACACACAGACACACAGACACACACACACACACACACACACATACACACACACACACACACACACACACACACACGCTTCCCTCCATTAGCAAAACTGATTATTCATTGATGCCTCAGAATGTTTCCGTTCTATCGACCTCTTATGCCGCAAATTTATTTTTTCCCCAATTTCATTCAGTAAGTTCCACGCTCTACTCAACTAATCTTCTGAATTGTTTGGTAGCACAACATTTTAAAAGATTCTCTTTCTGTCAGAAATGCTTATCGTCTACATTTCACTTCTGTTCAAGATTACACTCAAAATACTTCTCGAAAAAACTTGCTAACACTTAGATTTCTATTAAATGTTAACAAACGCCTCTTTTTCTGAAACGGTTATTGGCCTATAGCCGATCAGCATTTCATGTCATGTCTACTTCGCCACCACCAGTTGTTTTACTGCTCAAATAGCAAAACTTATCTACTATTTTAGTATCTCATTTTCTAATACAATTCCTCTATTAATCCCACTACATTTCATTACAATTGTTTTAATTTCTTTGATGTTCATCATGGAACCTATTTTTTAAGACTCTAGCCCTTTCCTTAATTGGTCTTCCAAGTCAATTACCGCCTCTGATAGAACTACAATGTCGTCAGCAAACATTAAGTTTACGTTCCTTCTGGCGGATCTTTAATTTCCTTCCCAAATTTATACTAGGTTGCGTTACTACTTGCTCAGTCTACAAATTAAACAACATTGGGTGTATATTACAAACACGGTCTCACTCCTTTCTCAGCCGCGCCTTCCCTTTCATTTCCTTTGACTGCTACAAACGCTGCGTTGTTTCTGTACAAGTTGTAAATAACCTTCCGCTTCCTGTACTATATCCCTGCTACCTTCAATATTTTTGAGTTTGATCTTATCAGTACTGCCAAAAGATTTCTCTAGCTCTACACATTCTATACTATAAAAGTTGATTTACCTCCTTCAGTCTATATACTAAGATTAGTAATAGGGTCAGTACTGATTCTCATATGCCCACATCAGTTTGTAGTCATAGAAGTTTGAAATTCTGGAAGCTGTCTCCAGTGGTTTATTTACTTCTATGACCACAAATTGGCCATTTAAAATTAATAACGATGAACACGTTACTTCTTGTCGTAACTCTTGTTGCCAACACACTTAAAAAGAGTTTATACAACTGTTTGATGTCATACTTATACTACTAGTACTCAGTTAAAAATCAGTCGCTAGAATGAGAGGAATTGTCCAGAAGAACAATTTCTGATTAGATTAAAATGTGCTGTGCTAGGAGTCAGAAATTTTATGGTATTAGCAAATAAGCAAACATTTTTGCTGCTGAATATTCCATTCTTTTTGGACTTCTGAGCCGCGAGGGATTAGCCGAGCGGTCTCAGACGCTGCAGTCATGGACAGTGCAACTGGTCCTGGCGGAGGTTCGAGTCCTCCCTCGGGCATGGGTTTTTTGTTTGTCCTTAGAATAATTTAGGTTAAGTAGTGTGTAAGCTTAGGGACTGATGACCTAAGCAGTTAAGTCCCATAAGATTACACACACATTTGAACATTTGGACTTCTGACAATATTTTTAAGGGTAACGGTAGTCATGTTTCCTTCTAATTGGGTCAATATTATTGCTATTCTCGAGTTACTAATGGATTACAAAGGTGAAAGATGAGTAATTTTTTTAGAGACAGTGACTTATTCTTATGTTTTCTGGTGTTCTGACTGTTAACTAGTATCACCAAAGTTCTTTAATTTGTTTGAATGAAAATTGTGTATATTTCAAATACTATTTCAGTTGATAGTAATATGAAGTTGACTGCTCTGGTAACTATAATGACTAGCTTTTTGCGCAAGAATCTTGTGGAACTGAAAAAAAATTCTATTACGCACTAGGTTCTGTTTCCGAGTGTATTAACTAAAGATGGAGAATGATGACAATACCCTTACGAGAAAATTTCTCACTATCAAATCCAAATCGAAAGGACGCATGTTTGTTGGAACTGATATTCGAAAAATGATTTTTGGTTTCCTTCAGCGTCGAATAAAATTTGACCTTAGGTGAGAGGCAGCCTTGAGTATCACAGAAAGTGTTTGTTACTAAGTTCTTAGGCACCCAAAACGATTAATATTATAGTTCCGTAGTAACCGAGATACTCGAAAAGCTTAAGAAGTTAGACTGTTTACCGAAGGTAAGAAAGAAGGTACACTGATTTTAACGTCCCGCCGACATCGAGGTCATTAGAGACGGAGCACAAGCGCGGATTGTTTCACTTCATATTGGCAGAAATTTGGCAAGTAATGTAGGCAACATATAATGAACTGACTGTTAAAATCAGGTAGCTGCATGGAAACATAAGATGCCATATGAAGAACGATAGGGCGCATGAAAATAGCATTTTGTCATTTTCGTTCTACCAAATGTTTTGTTTTTGTTTTTAACCATCTGTAGTCTTTGTGTCGGTAGCTAAAATGTATGCAGTGTAGCGTCTCAGTGGTAGAATAACACCCATCGCCCTCTCATTTTAATCAAAGTTACATAAGCACTGCTTATAGTACAGATGACAATGTGTATTAAAAATATAAAACTTATCGTTCACATATCACGCGTATGCTTGTGCCTACAATGTAATAATGGTAATTGGTGGTATAGGAATAATAACTTGACATCCCCATTTGATGACCTAGACAGGATGCGTGAAAAACAGGAAGAATTTTGAGGACTGTTCCCTCTCATAAAACAAGAAAACAAATATTACATAAAAAAAGGCTCTGAGCACAACGCGACTTAACTTCTGAGGTCATCAGCCGCCTAGAACTTAGAACTAATTGAACCTAACTAACCTAAGGACATCACACACATCCATGCCCGAAACAGGATTCGAACCTGCGACATTAAACTCTTTTTCTGGAAAATATCTGTTGTAGGGTTTCAACAATCAGTTCTGTCCGTTCTCGCTCCTGCTTCAGCAAGGGCATTTTGGGATTTAAATATTTCCTTTTGTTTGCTGCGTCACGCTACTGCTAAAACTCTCCATATCTTCTCCTCCACATTCTTGTAGAATGTCACATGTAACTTTAAGTATACAATTTTTACAAATGAATGCCTGTTAAATGTAGCTACTCTGCAAATTTTAAACTCTACAAATGCCTTATTTTTCTTTTAGATGCACAATGTCCAGTCTATCTCATTTAGCCTTTATATACAATGTAACAATCTTTTTCAGGCAGATCCAAATGGACTGTTTATATACAGATTTTTTTTGTACATCCACTCATACAGTAAATATCTTACAATCCATTGCATTCAAGTTGTAGTCCAGCGAGTGTTAATATTCTACAATCCATTGCATTCAATGACTACTCCAGTGAGTGAGCAGTTTCCATTACTATTTACAGTGAATGGTATCTTGTATACCACAGTCATATCCATATCATTCAATATAATGTATTTAAAGAAATTTGTAAGCCTTGCATCCTCAACTGTGAGGGTTTGTCCTTTCCAACTGCAATTTATATTCTTCCTTAACAGCAGTTGTTTTCACTAAACATGCCAGTTTCCATCTTTGTCTACAGTCTCAGCAACTTTAGGTCTTCTTTTGAATGTACATAATGCACCAACTGTACTTAAAGTATCAATTTCATTAATGGAGGTGGTTTAAGTCATTGTAACATAGCTGTTTTTTTCTTCTTAAGGACTACAGAATAATAACATTCATAGGAACCAACCATAATTCAGACATATGTATTTCTGGCAATGTAGTTGGAAAATAGTGTCTAAGATTGAGAAAAATATGTTTCTCCGGCTTTAATGTAATACTTATGAATAATTCTTATGTCATCTGTGCTAGCAATTTCCGTACAATTTATATGTAAATAATAAAAATTACAGGTAGTGAGAGAAGAGTTTATAATTTTTCTCACTCTTGGTTGTCTGGAAGGTTTTGTTGTACACCAGTCAACTTTCACACATTCTTATTACACTAGTACATAACTAGTTCTGTCAAACTCAACACAACAACTGTTCTGTTAGTTACGCAATAATTTACACCATAAAAAAGAAATTGGCACCGAGTACAGTAAAGCTCATTGTGAATACTGTTTGATAATATTAAATACACTTAGTCTTCCACATAGCCAAAATCAGATATCAATCATAGCTTCCAGTCTGTTAGTACCGTATGCTTTAGCCAAGGGAGACAATATATTCTGATAGATGCTTTATCAGCGCACTTTATAAAATAAATAAAATGGTTGTCAATATCGTTTTCGACTCCTCCACTTGTGATTTGACATATAAGTTTATTGTATACATTTATTCTAGAATTGGAGCTCATCAGTGTCACATAAGCCATTGCAACTGTCTTTTGATTGCAAACAATCACACTGAGTTTTTCTTAGTAATCTTCTTACACACCAAAGGCTTGATTTAATTTTAGATAGTCACACATTTCCATTTCGTTAAAAATCCCTTGCATTATACCCAAGTTCATAAGCTAGTATTCGCCTACATGGAGATGCTGCAGTATCCTAGGCAGCTCACCCATTACTACACCCATTTTAACATTAGCCATTCCCACTTGGTATTGCATACCTGCAGGATTTTTAAATTTCCCCGATGTGGTTTCCATCGCTTCCTTTCCAATCTGAGCCTGGGAGTAAAACATGGTGATATGATCTGCCAAAGCAAATGACGAATAAATCACAAATACCGTTGGATAAAGGAAGGACATAAAATAACAAAAAAACTTCGGTGTCATTATCAGTGTTCATTTTCGTGGATTCTCAGAGGCAAACGAAACTGGAAGGTAGATTTTGATGGGAGTGCTGTTGACCAAGTCATTTACTAGGTTGTGATTAGGTTGATGGCGCCATGGGTGAATGAGCATTGGAGTCGGCTGGCACCAGTGCTATGGATGTGGTGGGTGGTGTGTATCTTTCCAGCGTTAGCAGCAGCGATACTCAGAATCTAAGTCCATAGCCTGGTGTCTCTCTCGCAATCCAGTATCATTTGCTATCTCGATTTGAAGTCTCCTACAAGGACGGTCACTTTTCCTAGTGTTCTCTTTCTCAGCTTGCATTTATCGCGAAACTCTCGCCCAGCGCAATGTCCCAAGTGGCTGTAACAAAATGCAGGTGCCTCGCCGGACCCGCAAAATTGCAGACCGACGTCATTAAACACCGGTTTGTTTGAGAATTCTAGAACATATTCTGAGATCGAATATAATAAATTTCCTAGAGGTAAAAAAGCTTATGTCCACGATCAGCACGGTTTTAGAAAGCATCACTCTTGTGATACTCAGCTCACTCTTTTGATTCACGATACACTGAGAACTATGAATGAAGACCAACAAGGAGATTCCATATTTCTAGATTTCCGAACAGCATTGGCACGCTGTCCACTGCAGGCTGTTAACGCAATTACGAGCATACTGAATACATTACCACGTATGTGAGTGGCTTGAAGAATTCTCAAGTAACAGAACCCAGTGTGTTACCCACGACGGCGAGTGCTCATGAGAGACAAGGATAACGTCAGAATTGTCCCAGAAAAATGTGATATGCCCGCTGTAAATCTATCTATATGTAAATGACTGGTGGAGAAGATGGGCGGCAATCTGCAGTTGATTGGTGATGATGCAGTGTGAGACGTTCCGGCTCACATGGATCAATCGATCGCTAAATCGTGGTAATGGAGCACGATACTTGATAGTTCATCGCGCAAGAAACTTGGCCGTAACGAAGGTTGGCAATTGGAATTTGCGGGCCGAATTGAAAGGAGTTCTTGCGGGGCGCTAGCCAGTTGACTTCCGCTGTCTAGAGGCGATAGTGAACTGGTTTTTACGGAGCACAGACCTCTTCCCGCGCAGACAGCGTTTTGGATTGACTGTGGTCACGGTGGAACTCTGGCAATTTTTCTGCGTCGAGCGTGTGGAGATTTTGAGTGCCACTTCGCTAATGATTCATCAAGTATTTTGCTGAGACTATTTCTGTGGCTTTCTCGCCTGGTTTTGTTAAAGTCGTTGTGCGGCGATTAGTTTCTCCTTCCGGAAAGTCTGCTGTGTTTGCCTTTTATGGGGGTTGGCTCCGAAAGATCTGAAGTTTACCTTAATGAAAGCAACTCTGTGTCATTACAGACGTTTGTCGCAACTATTTGTGAAATGTGTGGATGTCGCGTGGCCTGTGTTACACAGCTAGTGGAGCTATCATTAATCAGTACTGCCTGTTTAAATTGGTCATTTTTCGAGTGGTTTACTGTGGAACATGTTGAGGGCTGAACTGTGTGTTGTTGTTTCTTTTAAGTACAGCGAAGTCTAATTTAATCAGAGTGCATTTTCACCGTAATCAGTTTACTTAAGCGTATGCAAAGTATTTTAGTGGGGTTAGACTAATTTAATAAGAGTACCTTTTTGCTGTAATCATCTTAGTTAAGCATATGCGAAACATTTTAGTGGGATTAGTCTAATGTAATAAGAGTACTTTTCATTGCAATCATTTCATTTAAGCATTAGCGAAACATTTTAGTGGGGTGAATCTAATTTAAGTAGGGTGTCTTTCACTGCAATCATTTTTAGTAAATTATTTGTAAAACATTTTTGTGGGGTTGTTAGTTGACCTACACAGAGATTTTCTAGACAAATTCTGCTAAAATAAGAGTGTACTTTCCCACTGTAGTTGTTACGGGAAGCCGGGTAAATCAAGTTTGGTATCTGAGATTCGGTTGCTTAGCTATTGGAAATAGCAGAGTTTACGTTAGCAAAAGCTCCCCGATTCGTTTATGGCTAGTGTCTTACTGCGTAACATGTTAGAAGTCAGCGAGTTTGAATTTTTTTCCATTTTAAAATAGTGTGTAATGACTGTTCCTGCTATGTAATTAGTACAAGTAACTGTTTGTCAATTAATGTTGGGGGAACGTAAGCTTTATAGGTTTCCTCATTTCTGTAATCAGTGTGCTACCCAGGTGTTACGTGCTTTGTTGCTTATCACCACATTCTCTGCTTTTGTTGGTGTTTTTTTATTTATTTATGTTTGGCTCTTAAATCCTAATATAATGAAAAATATTTCTCCCTTTGTAAATTAGTGCATTGCTACTAGCATCTAAGGTTAGTTCTTAGTCTACATCTACATCTACACTCCGCAAGTCACCTGACGGTGTGTGACTGAGGGTACTTTGAGTACCTCTATCGGTTCTCCCTTCTATTCCAGTCTCGTATTATTCGTGGAAAGAAAGATTGTCGGTTTGCCTCTGTGTGGGCTCTAGTTTCTCTGATTTTATCCTCATGGTCTGTTCGCGAGATATACGCAGGAGGGAGCAATATACTGCTTGACTCCTCGGTGAAGGTATGTTCTCGAAACTTCAACAAAAGCCAGTACCGAGCTACTGAGCGTCTCTCTTGCAGAGTCTTCCACTAGTGTTCATCTACCATCTCTGTAACGCTTTCGCGATTACTAAATGATCCTGTAACGATGCGCGCTGCTCTCCGTTGGATCTTCTATATCTCTTCTATCAACCCTGTTTGGTACGGATCCCACACCAGTGAGCAGTATTCAAACAGTGGGCGAACAAGTGTACTGTAACCTACTTCCCTTGTTTTCGGATTGCATTTCCTTAGGATTCTTCCAATGAATCTCAGTCTGGCATCTGCTTTACCGACGATTAATTTTATATGGTCATCCCATTTTAAATCACTCTTAATGCCTACTCCCAGATAGTTTATGGAATTAACTGCTTCCAGTTGCTGACCTGCTATATTGTAGCTAAAGGATAAGGAATCTCTCTTTCTATGTATTCGCAGCACATTATACTCGTCTACATTACGATTCAATTGCCATTCCCTGCACCATGTGTCAATTCGTTGCAGATCCTCCTGCATTTCAGTACAATTTTCCGTCTGTTATAACTTATGCTGTACGGGACCTGCCCCATGCTCTAGCAAACCTGTGGGTGGCGAGCTCAAACCGTGCACCTGTGCGTTGGGTTATTCCACCTGTCGCGGGGCTAAACTGCATCTGTATAACTTCTCCTGGCTCTGAACTCATATCACCAACGGTAGTGGCGCACTGCTTGTGTTACTGTTGTTACCTAATTTGCTGTAATCGTTTAAGCTATATTTAAAAGCCAATTGAAAAATTTAGAAAATATTAAGGTTTTTATTATTAATATTCAACTTGCCTGACTTCAGATACCTGTTAATGTCTAACAAATTTCTTAGTTTCTTAATTGTTTAAAGGATCTGCTGCTGACGTCACATGATAATCTCATTTCCTCGTTAATATTCGAGAAGTTGTTTGATTTCTTACTTGTTTTTAAAAGGTATTTTACTGACAACAGTTTGCTGACTTTTATTTAAATAAAAGATTATCCATGGTTACAATTGTGAACGCTGCTTTGGTGTCTTCTGGCCCAGCCCTGCCGCCCAACAGCGTATTAAACTGCTTTCAGATACGTACACCCAGTTCACTGTGGTGTGCACGAAGGTATCGTCGATGAGCGACAGTGGGAGCATACAAGATGGCATACACAAAATTTCTAGTTCGTGTGATGAATGGCATCTAGCTCTAAGAGTAGAAAAAATTAAATTATGTGAATGAGTAGGAAAAGCAAACCAATAATGTTCGCATACAGTATTACTAGCGTCCTGATTGACTTAGTCAAGTCGTTTAGACATCGGGGTGTAACGTTGCAAAGCGATATGATACCGATCGATCATGTGAGGATTGTGGTAGGGAAGGCGAATTGTCGTCTTGGGTTCACTGAGAGAACCTTAGGGAAGTGTGGTCCATCTGTAAGGGAGATCTCGTTTAGGACGCTAGTGAGACGTATTCTTGAGTGCTGCTCGTGTGTTTGGGATCCCCACCAGTTTGCATTAAAGGAAAAATAGAAGCAATTCAGAGGCAGGCTGCTAGATTTGTTACCGGTAATTTCAAACAACACGCAACACTTACGAAGTTGCACCGATTACACAAACTGGGATCCCCCGAGGGGAGGCGAAGATCTTTTAGAGGAACACTACTGACGACATTCGGATCACGGATTCACTTCATACTATGTGCACTCTTAGTAGTCCATTAGTACAACGTAATGTACAAGTAGTAAGGCGTAATGCTTGGTCGATTTCGAGAAAATCGCAAGAGAAGTTTTAGGTGGTTTACCCTCATATTCTAGCTTATTATAACTCATTGTATTATTCAAGAAAGTTTTTTGCATCCTTATTTATCGATGTTCGTATTGGTCCTTCCAAGCCTGTTCGTCGTCCTTGAAATTTGTGTCTGCAGATTGAAGCGTCAAGGTGCAAAACAGTTCTCGGGAGCTTACCCGATTGCAAGTATGACGGGTTTCGGAAATCACGACAGGCGGCATTTTCATGAAAACTTTGTGCGTTTGGTCGTTTACTTGCCGATAGTTATAAATATCATATTTCTTATGATAATATAAATTAGCAAACAACCAAATAACATTGGAAATTTAATAAACATTCATGCAAACACACGTCTCTTCATCATATTACGTTTCAAATGTAATATGTATGAAACAATACGAGTAATGTTGAAAAATTATAAATTAAAAAATAAGGTACATGAACGGTACACGATACAGCTATCCAGCTGTTACAAAACTTGACCACTAACCACATCACCGCCACCATCTCGTACTCAGGGTCGCAACGCACCGGAATATCGGGACGCGCAAAACTTGCCTTGCGATTTTCTCGAAAACGCTTAAGTAGTACGCCTTCCTAAATGCATGTTATGTTGTGCTAATCAACTGCTGAAAGTGTACAAAGTTTGCAGTAAATCCGTGATCCGAACGCCGTGGCCTCCCCTTGTGAGACAATTTAGAGAACTGACATTTGAAGCCGAATGCAGAACGATCCTACTGCCTCCTACATACATTTCCGGCAAGTACTACGAAAATAGGATGCGACGTATTGGGGCTAATATGTATGCATATAGATAATCGTTTTTCCCTCGCTCTGTCTACAAGTGGAACAGTGACGGTGTACAGTACTCTCCGCCACGTACCGTACGGTGGCTTGCGGAGTTTATATGCATACGTAGACGCTGAACTGGCTCCCTTAAGATTTGGTGCGCGACTGCCAACAGTTTTTGTATTAAACAGTGACAATCCCCGGCGTGTCTGCCTAGCTCTAGTCCGCCGTGCACGGCGCCTGCAGTGCTCTCGCTCTCTCTCCCTCTCTGTCCTGCTCTTACTGTAGGTCCCAGCGCGGCATGCCGGCCACAGACGAGTGCACCACAATGGTGGCCACGCGTCAGGGAGCCGGAGCCGGCGCGACCACGTTCCGGCAGAACAGAGCCACACACACGCACCACACAAAGGACAGCAGGCCGCGCCGCTGCAGAATGTCTCCACCCGGAACACCTGCTCTGTTTCGCTGCTGCCACTGGTGCAAACAGCACCTCGAGCGTCCGTGGAACAGCTCAGTACCTTTTGTGCGTTCTGAAACTGTCTGACAAAAGACGGTAATTTCACTGTGAATACGTCACTGAAACATGGATTCACCCTATACACCTTAATTTACTTTACGCTTTAGTGTCTGGAAACCATAGTCTTTCAGCTAAGTACTGGACCACGTTCAGGGCTTCTTTCTTGTCCAGCCCCAAATCGTCGAATATGCATCTGTAGGGACAGTTTGGACAAACCAGGAGTTGTTCCATGTATTGCGCAGCTTTAGAGTCTCACTTGTCGTCATCCACGTTACCATGACCCCATCTGAATACGTCTGTTTTCACTGGGGCCACCCCTGTTCTTTGTGGATCAGGGTCCTCCACGTCTTCCACTTTGTTGGGGAACATTACCTGTGCTGATGGAAGATTGGGTGGTGGTTCTTGAATCGCCATGTTTAAGAGCCTTTTTCGGGATCTCAGTCGTCCAGGCTCGCACGTGGTGCCAAAGAGAGGATGCCGATCATCGATAGTTTCTGAGCCTCTCTGTGAATGCGTGAGATGTTCTTCAGGAGCTGGGACTCACAAGACCATGAGTTCTGTAATAGAGATGTGTGTTTCATACACCCTATTGTCATTCGAGGTGTTTTAATAAGACTTATGCTGATCTTCTTTTCATGGGTTCATCTGGTCCATTTTGGGCAGGTGTGTTCACGTGTAGAGAAGCATAACAGGCGGTGGTTCTCAGGATAATAGGTTTTGATGTTCACAAGTTTCCACCATATATTATTTATAATGGTCAGTTTCTGTGGGATCTCTTCACAATGGTGTGTGTATGCCAAAAACCTATAAATGTCCCAGTATCGAGCAAGGAAGGGATAGCTCGCACTTGAAAGAGATGTACACAAAGGATCGACAAAGTAAGTGAAGTGAAAGGCAATATTAAAGAAAGGAAATATGACGTAAATAAAAATGATAATACGAAAAGGATTTGTTAGAGCTCTGAAAGATATGAATCGAAATAAGGCCTGGAACTGGAAGATATTCCCTCAGAATTATTGATATCCTTGGGAGAGACAACGATGACAAAACAATTCCAGTTGGTGTGCAAGGTTAATGAGACAAGGGAAATAGCCTCAAACTTCAAGAGAAATGCAGGTTGTCTCAAAACTTTTGGATCAGATGTCAGTGGGTCCACAATTGATTTTACTGAGACAGGGAACCAATGTTCAGAAACAAGTATTTATTGTGTTATGGGCATAGCAATGATGTAGCTCATAATAACTGCTCAACGTGACGGCAACTAATCTGAACACATGCATGGGAATGGCGTGTGAAGTTTTGCCGCATTCTCTGAAAGATCCCTGGTGTCTGCTGCACAAGAGACAGACAGCTTGGACCCTAGCATGCAGGTCTTCATCCGTATATACGGTGGTTTCATACACCAACCACTTGACGTTACCCCAGAGGAAGAAGTCCCGAGGTGTGAGCTCCAGCGATCACATAGGTCAAGAGGCAGGGCCTCCAGTTCCAGCCCAGTGATGAGGGTACGCGTTGTTTAGGCGCTCGTGGACATTAAAATCGAAGTGAGCTGGTGCACCATCGTGATGAAACAATAGCCTTTTGCGGACAACAATGGACTGTGGCAGCACATGTCGCAGGAACACCAGATAACGTGGACCAGTTAAATGGGGAGGCAGCAAATAGGATCCTGTTAGTTGATCTTGGACAATGCCCGTCCGTATTTAACAGAGACACGTTGCTCCTCGCTTTCGATCTAGGTGGGGTGCGAATTTCCCTAGCTCGAGAGATGGCTGTTGCAGTCGTTGAAATCACTTTGCTGTGAGCTAAGTTGTTATTATGCGATGCACGTTGTGCGTGTCCATAACAAAGTAAATATGCATTTTAGACCATTGGTTCCTTATACAGTTCAAATCGTTAAAATGGCTCTGAGGTTGAAACGCGTACGTTTCATATGTATTCATTGCCAGCGATGGCGAGGCATGAGAGAATCTCTGACCAGAGAGTTATTTATCGTTGCTAGTCTGCGCTTGACCGCGCGAGTGTTCAGTTGCGAGTTGCACTCTGTCGGCAGCAGTAGTCTGGTTCAGTTGCAGTTGTGAGTTGGACTCAGTCAGTAGTTGTGTGTGAGGAGTCGGCGGGCGTCGACGTGGGTCTCTGGTCACGGTTCTGGACGAGGTATATTGTTATCGAAGGTAATGAAGCAGCATTGCGCTCAGCTAATATCATATGTTAATTGTAATTAATTTATTCAAGAATTGCCCCAATAATAATTTTTCTACAAAGTAACCTTTTTAAAGAAAAAGATTCATTTCAAGTTAAATAATATTTCCCGTGCATTCCCTCCAAGAATCAAAATTAAATACGGGCCAGCATTGCACGGAGCTGTGCCGAAAAATAAGAGCAGATATTGATGCACAGGGCCGAAGGTCAGCGCAGCTGCCCTTCCAAAATTTATCAGGTTCATCTTAACGTTAATTTTGTGCGGACTTAACATTTTTGCACATTTTTATTATCATTGAGTTTTATTACTGTGGGAAGCTAACATTTATGGCACTATTTGCATTACTATTCAATTATTGTCATTTTAAAAAATTCTTGCGGGGAAGTTACACTTAGCTCATTTATTATTATTCAGTTTTGTGGGAAGACAACATTTCACCTAACATTTTATAAAATTTTGCGGGGAGATTACACTTGGCGACATCCGGACCAGGATCGTATTTCTTTGAGAATCTTCTGAAAAGTAGCCAGATATCTGCTCTTATTTACTAAAGTACAATTAGCATTTGGCGCAACGCTTTTACTAATTCTGTGACTTTCTTTCCTCAGATCATCGGCAATTCGTTGCTCTTTGTTGTATTTGTATTTGTTGGATTTTGCATTGTCTTTGTCTCATTTGTGAATAATTGTGACTAGTGTAAAAATGCCGCAAAAGACTATTAATAGTGCATCGCGAGGTATAATGAGTGAAATAACCGAATTAAACAACTTGACAGATGGTAATTGTGACACGCAATGTAATGATGACAATCCTCCATTTAGTGACAATCAGTGTGTACCGACCACCAATGTTGATTTTGATCTTATTGATGAACAGATAAATCCAACTGCGTCGTCTGTTAATTTAACGACAATTGATGACGTGGGGCGCTCTGTTGCAATGAGCGCTGCCCAGCTTAACACAACCGGTTTGCAAAATTCACGTGACGAACAGAAAAATTTCTCTAAAGAAATCGAACAGTGTAATCAGAATGCGTCGGATTTATTTAAATCCGATTTAGTGACCAACAGTGTACATCCAATTAGCAAAAATTTTCAAGAATCACAGAATATCCAAATGGATACACAAAACGTGACAATTGCAGGTACACCACTAAACAACACAGAGAACAGAAATGCTAATTTTGGCTCGGATCAAATGATGGCATTATTGCTACAAGTTCTTGAAAAACAAGACAACCTTAAAGAAGATAACAAACAAATTAATGAATAACTAGACAACACTTCCAAACAGTTGAATGAAAAATTAGACAACAATTACAGACAGCTTAGTGAACAGATTACAGCCGTTGCCGCACAATTTCATGATACTAAAGTACAATTACGCGAGGAAATTGAGACGTGCGCTAGGAAAAGTAGCGAAGATATTAGATCTGTTGCTCAAGAATTAAGGGATATGCAAACAGCTGCAACAGAATCACTCAGAGACGAAATTAGTACAGTCGGTAAACAATGCTCTGAAAAAGCTACACAATTACGCGACGAGTTTAAACTAATGACAGCAGAACTTTCGCGCACAGTGGATGCAAAGATAGACGCGAAATTCGACCAACAGAACACTCAAACTGACGAACGTTTTAATCTTCACCTACAAAACAGTGATACGCGTTTCCGCAAATTTATACAGGAACAGAATAAAGTAAAACGACAAGTAATGGAAACAATCACTGCACAGAGACAAGAAGATAAACGTAAAATGTTTGCGAAGGCAAAAACATACTTAGACAACAATATTGCTACAGTATCGGACAAAATTAATACTGTCGAACAGTTGAACACCGAATTACGTGATGAAATTTCTGATCTTAAATCAAAAACAGATACACACACAGTAGATATTCAAACAGTGACCGACAGACTCGAACAAATAGAACTAACACAGGATTCCGATGACATCAAAGCTGACGTTAAAAAACTGAACGAAACCACACGTAAAATGCAACAACAGATTAATGAGTCTGACACTAAAACCGATGATCAGGTAAAAATATTGACTGAAAAATGTGATGAATTGGCCAGCCGTATTGATATTATTGAAAGTAATAATGACAGCAAATCAGATGATACTGCACCAATTTTGTTTAACCAAACACCTGAATTCCAAAATTTACAGCAGACAATCAATGAGATCGATCCGTGTAATAACACATTGCGTAGAAAATTGTCAAGTTTACAGCAAGAGGTAACAGAGATAAAAAATATTTCAGTTAATAACACATCACAGCAGACGCCACTTTGCGAACATTTTTCAGACTCACGCAGCGCGTATAATTTAGGTAATCTACAGAGAGTACGTGAGTTAGATTCAGAACAGTCACAGTCAAACAGATTCCCATACAATCCTGAACCTGTTCCGTCATACAGAGATGATAATTTTGATTACAAACATTTTCTATCAGTGAGAAAATTTAAAGTATTTAAAATGACAGAACACGAATTCACCCTCTGGATTGGATACAACAATTTAGCTTTGCTTTTCCACCGACTTGGCCTGTAACACATAAACTTGAATTTATTTGTAGTTTTTTGGAAGGCGAACCGGCAACTCGTATGAGACCGATCGCGAGACAATGTTATTCGGTAGAAGAATTTCAGAATGCTTTTCTGTCAGCGTATTGGTCGAAGACGACACAGCTCGAAATTAAGGATGAATTAATTAGTTTGCCGAATTATGAGAACTCAAATTTTCCCAGTGTCACGCAATTTTTTGAGCACATGGTCCAACAAAACCAGTACCTAAGTGAACCATACAGTGAATCTGCACTCATTCAATTATGTATTTCTAAATTGCCACGATCATTAAGAGTGTCACTTTTAACGGGTCAGCAAAAAGAAAATATTTCGGCATTCAGGGATCTGCTGCAGCTTTTAGAAGTGCAGCAAGCAGATTATTCCTTCGTTAACAAAAATTTTTCATATAACAACCAAGGCCAACAAATTTACAGTAATTACGATCAACCACGTAATTTCAATAGCACAGCTAATAGACGCTTTAGGAACGACAACCACCAGAACTTTAATAGCAGACAAAATTTTGATTATCAGTATCGACAAAATTATCAGCAGGAACGACATTTTGGTAACAATAGAAGTTTTCCACCGCAACAGCATGAAAGTCAACCGGTTAGCATACCTAACCAACAATGTAATGCACAAGGTCAACCAAACTTTAATGTTTCGCCGCGTGGACGTATAGTCCCTGGAACAACAAAAGGTAACACACAGCAACAAGGGAGTCAGTACGTACAAAAAAGACACTATTTTAATTCCTATCGCAATGCGCCGTATAGAAATGACTATCACGACAGACGTAAAAATAATGAAAACAATTTTAAACGTACATTTAATAACAGTCGATCTTACGAACAGCAAAATCATCGACAGGAACATATTCTCATGAATGAACCAGATAGTAGATATCATCCCGAACGTAATACGTCAGGAAGGAATAACAGAACCGTAAAAATAGTCGAAATGCCACAGAATTGTCCTGAAAATAATAACACGTCAGATAGAATCTGACTAGATACTGTACAGGTCGCATCTTCCAGAAACACAAGCACTACTTTAGACACGCAGAATGTTGTTCACGAAAATGTTATTACTTTTGACGACATCCGAGACACTCTTTTACAGGAAAGACCAGTTGTTCAAAAAACCATTTCACACCCTGTCATTGAAATTAAAATTGGATCATCGAAATTTTCAGCAGTAATCGATTCCGGATCACCTATGTCAGTAATAAATGAAGAAACTTTCAATGTATGTAACAAAGAGAATACCTATCCTACATTACCATTAGGCAAAACGAAAGTAAAAGGTGCAGTATCGAGTAAAGGAATAGACGTTAAATTACAGACACATTTATCATTTTGCATTGCAGGTCATACTTTTCACTCAAATTTTTGGATTGTTCCATTATTGACAACATACGTTATTTTAGGTACTAATTTTCTGGTACAACACGACGCAGTTATTGATTTTCAAAATTCCTATTTAATGCTAAAGGATGAAAATGTACAATTGGCTTTAGAATTTCAGCACTCTTTATCTGCGGAAGAACAAACAATTAATTGTACAGAGGTCATTTCCGTATCACGTAGCATAGACTGTAATTCCACATTGTTCACAGATACGTACGTACATAACTATAATACTTCAGACGAAGCCGACTACGACGTTATGCAGATGATTTCTGATAAAGTTAAACAGAGTAGTGCAAATACAGACGACGAACGCACGCAACTACACAAAATTCTTTTACAGCAAGCTCCAGTTTTTGACAATGTCCCTGGTACTATGTCCGGTTTTATGTATGAATTTCAAGTCAAACAGCATGATACATTTAAAGCCAAGCATTATCCCATTCCATATATCCATAAAGAACGAGTTAAGAAGGAATTGCGAGATATGCTTGACCAAGGAATTATTGAACCGGCAGTTAGTCCGTACATAAACCCGCTCCATATTGTTAAGATAAAAGATGGCTCACTTCGCCTCGTACTTGATTCACGTCATATAAATGACATAATTATTAATGAAACAGATCGACCACAGACATTAGAGGAACTACTACAGAAATTTCACGGTACTGCTATTTATTCTACATTAGATATGAAATCAGGATTTTGGAAAATTCAGCTCCATCCGAACTGCTGAAAGTAAACAGCATTTCTCTGTTTTGGCGACTGTTATCAATTTTGCAAATTACCATTCGGTTTAACTATTTTTTCTGCAGCTTTTATTCGCGGTTTGAATACAATACTTCCGACAGAACTTAAAGACAGAATCACGACGTACGTAGATGATATTCTTATTGCTGAAGCTAACTGGTCTGAACACAATTTGATTCTTGAACAACTGTTACAAGCTTTTTGTGCACAAGGACTTACAGTTAATCTCAGTAAATCACACTTTGGTAAAACTTCTATAAAATTTCTTGGACACGTAATTTCAGCCGAAGGCATTGCGCCTGACCCGGAAAAACTTTAAGCTTTACGTGACATTACTGTTCCTACGACGAAAAAACAACTACGCAGCTTTTTGGGATTAATTAACTTTTTTCGTAAATTTATTCATCACTCTGCTTTAGACACACCTAGATTATGCCAATTGACAGGTAAAAACACTATTTGGTCCTGGGATAAACAAGCACATTCTGAATTTATGAACCTGAGACATGATTTGTTAAATGCTCCACTTTTATCGCACCCAGATCTTACTAAAAAATTTTCCATTCCTACCGACAGTTCCAACACCGCTTTAGGCGTACATATTTTTCAGGAAATTGAAGAAGATGGGTCTACAATAATTAAAAACATCGCATTTGCAAGTCGCATTTTGTCACCTGCTGAACGAAATTATTCTGTTACAGAACTGGAAACATTATGTGTTGTATGGGCTTTTACCAGATTTCGGCATTTTCTTTATGTAAGACATACCACCGTATACGCAGACCACAGAGCGATACAATTTTTACTTTCGACTAAATTTACTCACGACAGGTTAAGTAGATGGAAGCTTTATTTGCAGGAGTTTAATTTCACAATTGTTCACATTCCCGGCACACAAAATGTTGTAGCAGACGCACTATCCCGTTCTCTCAGCAACAATCAGCAAGACATCGCAACCAACTTCTGCAAGGCAAATTTCATCGTGATGTACATTCAACAAGTTGCATTTGAAAATTTCGTTTCGTCGTCAGTACAGGACATAGCACAAGAGCAGAATAAAGACAACGTATGGAAAGAGATTAAACACCTCTGGCAAGATAGGAATAATGTTACGATTAGAAACCATTACAGTGTACGCAATGACATTCTGTTTCGCCGCTCTCATCCTGACAGCAACAATTGGTTATTATGCATTCCTGACGAGCTTGTTAACAAATTAATCTGGTATACTCATTTAAGTTACGCACATTACGGAGCTAGAAAATGTTTTCTTATACTGAGACAGAACTGTTATTTTACCAACATGGAGAAACGTATTCGACGAGTTTTGCGTCATGTAAAATCTGCCAGAAAGCTAAGTCAGACACGACTTCACATATTCCTCCATTATATCCCATTGTACCTGTTAAATTAAGACACATGGCCGCTGTAGACATTTTTGGTCCGATTCCCAGAACTAATAGAGGTTTTTGCTACATCTTTGTCGCTGTTGAACTCACTTCAAAATTTGTTACCTTCACTCCATTACGCAAAGCTACTGCTAAAACTGTTTCGAAAGCATTTGTAAAACATTTTCTATTTCATGTAGGGCATGTGATGAAAGTAATTTCCGACAATGGACCACAATTTCGATCTGCTATATGGACACGTATGTTACGAGCTAGAAACATTTCTCCGATATATATATCCAGGTACCATGCTTCTGCGAACCCTTGTGAACGATTAATGAAAGAAATTGGTAAACTGTGTAGAATATACTGCCACAAAAGACATATTGATTGGGACACACACATACACTCATTCCAGGATGTAATTAATTCCATACCAAATGAATCTACTATGCTATCTCCGTCTGTTATACTGAAAAATGTTGAACCACCTAACAAAATTAAAGAATTAGTAACATTTCCTACATCTCGTCGACTACGACACTATGAAATAATTGACATTGCGCTGAACAACATCAAACGTGCCGCAGAGCGCCGGAGAAGACAACAAAAACAGGTTTGTATACGCCATGACTTTTACATTGGACAGAAGATATTAGTACGTACACACTATTTATCCAACAAAATAAAAGGTAGGTGCAGTAAATTTGAACTCCTATACGCAGGTCCATATCGGATTCGCAGCATTCCTCACCCTAATGTTGTACACGTCGAAGAACATACTTTATGATTTATCACACTGTAATGCCATTTGCTAATTTTATGACCGCTTATGCAATTATGTTCACATGAACACCTACTGATGATTATCGCATTTTTTCTTGGCAAGTGCCCGGCAAGGTAAGGTTAGCAGGTCGCTCTTCTTGTCGTTACACATCAGACCGTGCATATTTTTCCAGATTTTATGACCACTTATGCAATTATATTTATGTGACTACTTACTGATGACTATCGTATGTTTTCTTGGCAAGTGCCCGGCAAGGTAAGGTTAGCAGGTCGCTCTTCTTGTCGTTACATATCAGACTGTGCACATTTTTCCAGATAAACTTACGTTTCTTATGAATAATTATGCAATTTTATCTAGTGATATATTAATTTTATTAAATTCTCTCTCCATTAAAGTCTTTAATTCTCGCCTTTATTAACAACACAATATACAGGCTGAACACAAAGAAGGTCACATTTCTTGTCATCATTTTTTTATGTATGTACAATTGTTTTCATATTTTGTTTGTATGCACTGTGAAATAGTTAAGATATAACACACACCAGTTGGCTTGGACATTTTTGCCCTATGATATCTCAACATCGTGACTGTTTTATGACTGTTTTACATTTTTTGCTGCTGCATTGTGATATTCTGTGTACATTTTTGCATTTGAACACTGTCTATTTTTTTCACATATTACGTTTTCTGTCATGTTATGCTGTATGCTTATGTTTTTTCCATAAACCAATCATTATTTAGTGAGTATATGATGTAAATGCAAGACATTAATCTTTGTTCATCAATTTCAGAAAGAAATGATGCGTGAAAGACATAAATTAAACAGAAATGGGAATTTCACCTTCGGAATGGTCGAAAGAAGATGCAAACCTTGTGAGGAAGAGTAAATGGATCAGAATTTACAAGCATTAACAAGAATATACTATACGCATCGTAGAATAGCAGTCTTAACTAATTTTTTCTTTCAGACTACGAGGCGATTGATGCAGGCTGTCTAACAGAACTACACATCTTAGTTTTAGTGATGAAATATGGTAGAAATAAGGAATAGTTGTATAATGAATAATGAAGTGATTTTTTGCAGATGATAGTGAATGCTGATGAATAATGATGAAGAATATGCTACTATGGATAATGAAGTTTTTCTTTACAGGTGATAATAATAATGGAGTTATGATAATATGGATAATGAAGTGATGGATAATGAAGTTTTTTCTTTACAGATGAGGATAATGTTGAAGTTATGTATTTATGCTATGTAGTTATTTAAGTATTTGTTGCAGTTCGTTTTGACAGTATGTGTTATATTGCATATTAGGATGAATGAAGATTTTGGAAGGGACAGCTATGGAACACATTTTTATACACATTTCACAGCCTGTTAATTCGAGGTCACTACTTTTCAGCATAAAATGCGTTTCTTCCTTCAAATTAATAATCCATTTTTTGTGTATTTTTTGCAGGAGAAATTATTTATGAAATTAATGTGCTATAAGCAGTTGTTCATTAAGTCTATGTCATTTATGAATGTGATCACATATACTCTACTTGTTTCATAACCTTGCTACAACTGACTCATGACGAATGACGTTACACATCTTCATTTGCAGCAATAAGTCAAATGCAAATATTATTATCCCCCAGCAATTAGTTATCGATTCAAACGCAATGCATTGCTAGCACAAAAAAAGTATTACCAGTCCCAAATAATGCTACCAATTTAAAAGAGTTATGAGTAATACTGAATGGTGTTTTCCAATCACGACTTTGACTAACAGTTACAGTATAATAATAATGGTTTGTAACTGGGAAATGAATGCTACTGATTACTGTATGGAGATGACCAATGATTCTGTAATACTATGTTATTGACTACATCCTGTTTTATGTAATGACTTTTGATGATTTGTAATTAGTCTATGAATGCCAATGTTCTTTGTAAATGGTTTGTAATTAGGCAATGAGTGCCTATGTTTCCTGTGTAAATGACTTCTGATGATTGTAATTAGGCAATGAATGCCAATGTTCTTTGTAAATCATTATATAATATTATTATGTAATGACTTCTGATGACTTATAATTAGGAAATGAGTACCAATGTTCTCTGTAAAACACCACATGAATATTATGACTTCTGATGATTTGTAATTAGGAAATGAGTACCAATGTTCTCTGTAAAGCACCACATGAATATTATGACTTCTGATGAGTACCAATGTTCTCTGTAAAGCACCACATGAACATAATGACTTCTGATGATTTGTAATTAGGAAATGAGTACTAATGTTCTCTGTAAAGCACCACATGAATATTATGACTTCTGATGAGTACCAATGTTCTCTGTAAAGCACCAATTGAATATAATGACTTCTGATGATTTGTAATTAGGAAATGAGTACCAATGTTCTCTGTAAAGCACCACATGAATATAATGACTTCTGATGATTTGTAATTAGGCAATGAGTGCCAATGTTCTGTGTAAAACGCCAATTTATGAACATTATTCTGTAATACTACATACATGGTACAGAAATGTTCAGTAACTGGGCAATGAGTGCCACCCATTACTAGTGTAATTCTCAATGAAGACTACTATGTGACTTAATGTCCTTCACCTTCTGACCTAATTACCAGAAATTACTGCAATATCCATTTGTCCTGTCTATCCTCATGATCATGGAGCACTATATTTGGTTTTTGCACTAATTCGACGTTGGCCTACTTTACAAGAACATGGTGTTGACACGACATGCTGTCCACCACTTTGAGCGATGGAGATGTTATTATGGTCCCACTGTTTGGTGTACCTAATGTACTAGCAAAATGATAACATGGAATATTATTACGACATTTCAGTGTCTTGGCTACACTGATTAATACTTCAAGGAAACGAACTTCAGATTGTCTCACTTGGTGTTGTGCTTCTGTAGAAAGATATGGACCTTCAGTGCAGCTGCGTGCAACCTAAAGTGCTACAACCATGACGCAATCCTTCCTATTCCTTTCCTAATTCTTGTAAAATGAAAAGGTCATATACAGTGCGTGTGCACTTCCTTTCATTTGTTAATAAGATCAGTTGTCCTGAAATTACTAAAGACTTCTCTAGTGCATGTGCACTTTATTTCACTCCTTGATATGTTTATTTGTTGTAGAAAAATACTAGAGAGTATTACAGTGCGTGTGCACTCTATGCCATTTGCTAATATGATTTGTACTCTTTTTGTGATTTGATGATATATTTTGTACTACAGTGCGTGTGCACTTTTCTCATTTCTCAATATGATTTGTACTCGTTGCCTATACATTTGTGATTTCCTGATATGTTCACTACTTCAGTGAGTGTGCAATTTGGCCTTTTATCAATATGATTTGTATATACATTTTTTGTGATTTGCTGATATGTTCTGTACTCATTGTATATATATATATATATTTATTTTCATTGTCTGATATGTTGTGCACTCGGTTCATGTGCACTATATTTACTTCATGTACTACACCTGCATACTTATATTTTGTGATTGTTAAGTTAGTCAGTTAAGAAAAAATTTGTTGCTCATGGCAAGTCCAAATGACTCACCATCGCTGCCAAACTATTGCCTCCCCAGTGGAGGGTTATGAAACGCGTACGTTTCATATGTATTCATTACCAGCGATGGCGAGGCATGACAGAATCTCTGACTAGAGAGTTATTTATCATTGCTAGTCTGCCCTTGACCGCGCGAGTGTTCAGTTGCGAGTTGCACTCTGCCGGCAGTAGTAGTCTGGTTCAGTTGCAGTTGTGAGTTGGACTCAGTCAGTAGTTGTGTGTCAGGAGTCGGCGGGCGTCGACGTGGGTCTCTGGTCACGGTTCTGGACGAGGTATATTGTTATCGAAGGTAATGAAGCAGCATTGCGCTCAGCTAATATCATATGTTAATTGTAATTAATTTATTCAAGAATTGCCCCAATAATAATTTTTCTACAAAGTAACCTTTTTAAAGAAAAAGATTCATTTCAAGTTAAATAATATTTCCCATGCATTCCCTCCAAGAATCAAAATCAAATACGGGCCAGCATTGTACGGAGCTGTGCCGAAAAATAAGAGCAGATATTGATGCAGTTTACTGATGTAAGAATTTTGGTGTTTGTGTTCAGGTTTAATTATTGCACAGGGCCGAAGGTCAGCGCAGCTGCCCTTATAAAATTTATCAGGTTCATCTTAACGTTAATTTTGTGCGGACTTAACATTTTTGCACATTTTTATTATCATTGAGTTTTATTACTGTGGGAAGCTAACATTTATGGCACTATTTGCATTACTATTCAATTATTGTCATTTAAAAAAATTCTTGCGGGAAAGTTACACTTAGCTCATTTATTATTATTCAGTTTGTGGGAAGACAACATTTCACCTAACATTTTATAAAATTTTGCGGGGAGGTTACAAGGTCATCAGTCCCCTAGAACTTAGAACTACTTAAACCTAACTAACCTAAAGACATCACACACATCCATGCCCGAGGTAGGATTCGAACCTGCGACCGTAGCAGCCTACAACCGCTAGGCCACAGCGGCCGGCTCGCCTCAGCACTGGATGTGGATGTGAAGGGACGCCCACTTTTACCTTCATCCTCCATTCTCTGCCTTTCTTCTCTGAACATGTAACATCAGCGAACAGTCTGTTGTAGAGACATGAGCTCTTCACCATAAACGACCTGTAGGCGTTCATGGATAATGGACAAACTAGTCTCCCATGCCTGCACCCGCATTGACGACAACATTGTCAGAACACGCCCGCCTGCCATCATGATGTTACTCGAATAACCACGGGCACGCCGGTCTGCACTACTCTCTCTTCTTCAGCATTCTACACATCCATCATTCCTCCTTCGCTGACGCCTCCTGTGTCGATGAACCAGCCCTGGGTGTAGATCCATATAAAGTTTGTTTGTGTCACCTGGTGTATCATCTTTTTCAAATATAATGACGAAACTTACTTTCAGAATGTCCCTCGTCGTTATGTAGAGAAAAACATAGTATAATATGGGAAAATGTGTTGAGCGGCATCAAATCAGTTGGAAGACTGACGTCTTTAAAAATTTATAGTCCACCTTGGGAGTTAGTGTAGTCAACATAACTTCATGGGTGAACTAGACTGGTCCCTACTGAAGCTGCCATGTTTAATAGAATTCTTCGCTGTGGAGTCCTAATCATTGAGGCGACACACTTCACTCCCAAGGAACTAATTTATGGTGCCAACTTCCTCGGTAGAGACTTTAAACTTGTCCCTACTGGCGTCAGTGGCCATACGGGAGAGCAAGTGGGATCCAGCTACGGGATTTCATGACAAATGGTTTTGGGTACATTCCTACTAGACAATATCCATTACTTTTTCTGTCTTTCTTGCAGCTAATATTGGGCCGATACATCTGCTTTGTGGCACCACAGCTTCGCCCAGTATAATGAATGGCTCCTGAACAGAATGACATGTCAGGAAGGACATTGCCAGTCAGCTCGATAACGGCACAAGGATGCGTATTCAGTAGGCAAGAACCGTTGTTCAGCACACCGACATGTGGAAGACGCTGACATTGTGCAAGGCGCCCTCATCGCTTATGGACGTTGGAGTTGTGACACATAATAGCACCAACTGAGCTTACGGAGGAAGGGACAACATGGGAAAGCAGGGCAAATGACGTCATGATTTCCCAACAATGACACCTGGCAGCAACAGCTTGTGATGACATAAGGGTCGACAAAGCCCTTGTCTGGGGAACACGACTAATCCCGGCTCATATATATTCCACCAAAGTTAGACACTGTCTCTGTTGTGCTTAGTTGTGCTGTGTATGCTCAGTTATACCATAGTCAGCGCCAGCTACTAGTTGAAATGAAGTCCATTTGCAGTCCAAGACGAACCAGCCAGCAGCCGATACTGCAGCCCATTGCTCAACGGACTGCTGCATTTCTGGAAGGCCACAGGCTCGAGTTTGGGCCATGTAGTTTCCCACCCCCACAGCAAGCACACTATTAGATACAGGCTCCCAGGTAGATACTATTTTTCTTGACTTCCGAAAGGCGTTCGATACAGTTCCGCACTGTCGCCTGATAAACAAAGTCAGAGCTTACGGAATATCAGACCAGCTGTGTGGCTGGATTGAAGAGTTTTTAGCAAACAGAACACAGCATGTTGTTATCAATGGAGAGACGTCTACAGACGTTAAAGTAACCTCTGGCGTGCCACAGGGGAGTGTTATGGGACCATTGCTTTTCACAATATATATAAATGACTTAGTAGATAGTGTCGGAAGTTCCATGCGGCTTTTCGCGGATTATGCTGTAGTATACAGAGAAGTTGCAGCATTAGAAAATTGTAGCGAAATGCAGGAAGATCTGCAGCGGATAGGCACTTGGTGCAGGGAGTGGCAACTGACCCTTAACATAGACAAATGTAATGTATTGCGAATACATAGAAAGACGGATCCTTTATTGTATGATTATATGATAGCGGAACAAACACTGGTAGCAGTTACTTCTGTAAAATATCTGGAAGTATGCGTGCGGAACGATTTGAAGTGGAACGATCATATAAAATTGATTTTTGATAAGGCGGGTACCAGGTTGGGATTCATTGGGAGAGTCCTTAGAAAATGCAGTCCATCAACAAAGGAGGTGGCTTACAAAACACTCGTTCGACCTATACTTGAGTATTGCTCATCAGTGTGGGATGCGTACCAGATCGGGTTGACGGAGGAGACAGAGAAGATCCAAAGAAGAGCGGCGCGTTTCGTCACAGGGTTATTTGGTAACCGTGATAGCGTTACGGAGATGTTTAACAAACTCAAGTGGCAGACTCTGCAAGAGAGGCGCTCTGCATCGCGGTGTAGCTTGCTCGCCAGGTTTCGAGAGGGTGCGTTTCTGGATGAGGTATCGAATATATTGCTTCCCCCTACTTATACCTCCCGAGGAGATCACGAATGTAAAATTAGAGAGATTAGAGCGCGCACGGAGGCTTTCAGACAGTCGTTCTTCCCGCGAACCGTACGCGACTGGAACAGGAAAGGGAGGTAATGACAGTGGCACGTAAAGTGCCCTCCGCCACACACCGTTGGGTGGCTTGCGGAGTATAAATGTAGATGTAGATGTAGATCGCTGTGCATCACCCTGTATGGGCGCAGATTCCCAGTTTAAGACATCGTTCTCCACAATACTGCAACTACAGACAACGCTGAATTAGGACTGGTTCCTATGAATAATGTTATTATGCAGGTCTTAAGGAAAAGAACAAATATATTGCACAGATTTGAACCATCCTCTATTAAAGGAATTAGTCCCTTAGTCACAGTTATTGTGTTATGCATATGCGAAAGAAAACTGATATGCTGAAGTGAGGTCAAAAATTCAAACTGGTGTATTTAGCGAAGACAGTTGCCATGCTGGAAAAATATAAACTGCAATTGTAAAAGAGCAGTTCATTACCAGTACGAAAACAAGACTTACAAACTATTTTAAACACATCACATGGTTAAATCTGGATACAACTTGGGAAAGTATGTTATCAGAATTTACTTTAAACACTAATGGAGAAAGACCACACTCTGAAGTACTCAAAAAGCGGAATGTATTCGAGGACATTTACTATATTTGAGAAAATATGAAAAAATTTGCTTGTAAACCTTCCACATGTAACTGCTTAAAAAACATCCATTGTGTCCAAACGCTAATTGTGTTAGACAGGACATTGTGCATCTAGGAACAGAAAAGCCATTTTGCAGAGTTTAAAACTGACGGAATAATTACATTTAACAGACACTCATTTGGGTAAGTTGCAATTATACATGGAAATTCTGCAAAGACGTGGAGTGAAGAGTTGACAAGGTTCACCCAAGAAGACGTGGAGTGCTTTAACAATAGTGCGAACCACGAAACACAAGACAAAATTAAACTCACAAAATGCACTCACATAGAAGAATTGCAAGAAAAATCAGAACTAATTGTTAAGGCCATACAATAGATAGTTCACAAAGAAAAAGTTAGACACGAATTACCACTTGAGAACATAGCTTCTCTGTATTTACGAAATTACTGATTACAAAATTAATTAGGTGATTCAGATATAGCTTTAAACCGTGACTCTTCAAGCTTTCCCGGTGGATATGTTGTATATAGTCTTCATGGGTTTGCCGCTTGATGACGTGCAAATTCCAAAATATTTTCTCGCAGCAACTGCCCGATATCTTCAGGTGGTTGAATCCTGCTAGTGGCTAGGTACTACTGACGGTATCTGCACATTGACGGCCCGTATATAGGACACCAGGGACCAATCTTATCCGAGATGTGATTAGTGAAATAGAACAGGCTGTTTCGAAACTTCCTATGAATGCTGCCGAAGAGATTATACGTGATACATGCCGCATCTTGAGTTCCTTCTAAGAGGTCCAACTTTACCATCACCTCAGTTGAAGGATTAAGAAATTACCTGCTGTTAAAGGAAATGCTCCTGCGCTTCTCTCAAGCACAGAGTATAACAGCAATATATGCGAACTGTTCGACGATCCTACATACAGTAAATTAAAAAGTGATCCGACGGGTAAGATACAGAGAAAGACTTTGGAACTCATCAGGAAGAGCTCGATTCCAGCGCGAGTTACCAAGGGTCTGCGTCAACAGGCTGCAGGTCCTCCCAGATTCTATGGCCGACCCAAGATCAACAAGAATGGAGTGCCTCTCCATCCCACTGTAAGTAACGTAGGAACACCTACTTATTTTGTTGCTAAATATCTCTCATATTCGAAACTCTGAGGCGTGCATAGGTCATCTGAAAACCCTTAGATTGCATTGTCGGATCTCTTAGTTAGTTTTGACGTTGTGTCTTTATTTACAAAGGTGCCCTCATTAGCAACAAGTTTGAGGAGGACATAATGGCATTATTAGAACACGTTCTTACTTCAACATACTTCTTACTTCATGACCAATATTTTGAACAAGTGGACGGTGTCGCCATGGGAAGCCCTCTGTCTCCTGTGGTGGCCAATTATTTTAAGGAGGGGATTGAAGATAGAGAACTATAGTCAGCCACTCTCAAACCCTGTTGTTTTTGCAGTACGTGGATCATACATTTGTGGTGTGGCCTCACAGACTTGATACTCTACCTACGTGTCTTCAGATTTTATATTTGCTCCACCCGAATATAAACTTCACAATGGAAGTGGAAAAGGTGGTACTTTACCTTTTCTTGATATTTTGGTACGAAGGAAATCAGATGGAATCTTGGGACACAGCTTTTACCGCAAGCCAGCGCACACTGGTATATGTTTGCAGGCTACAAGCTGCCATCACTCTGCACAATGCGATAGTGCATTAGGTACGTTAGTTCGTAGAACGCGTGTGGTATCTGATCCTGAAAGACTCTCGGGTGAGATACAACTTTTGAAGACATTGCTCTGAGAAAACGGTTATTCTGAGAGACCGATACGTAATGTAATCAGCCCCAGACGAGTTCAGCCCGTGGTGCAAAATGAAGATAAGAAGACACACACAAGTTTGGCCTCCTTGCCGTACTTTTGTGCCATGTCGTCAGGAATCGAAAGAGTCCTCAGAAGATATGACATTAGGTGTGTTTTCCGACCACCTGCGAAACTGAGGAACCTGTTGTGTTCGGTTAAGGATGATCTTGGCCTGGGTAAACGTGGCGTGTATAAGATTCCTGGGTAGCATATACGTATCGGTCAGACGTGTCGCACAGTACAAGAGCGTCAAACGCGCCTACGCCAACGGAGAAGTTGGCAATTGAAGAACACTGTAATAATACAGGACACCGCATAATTTATGAAAAGACGGAAGTTTTATCCCCGGAATCATTTTTCTGGGACTGCGTCATTAAGGGAGCAATACATATCCGTACAGATGATAAACTCATCAACGGGGACACTAAATTTCAACTGAGCACAGCCTGGAACCCTGCATTGGCTGCTATTTAATCACGACGATAAAATCAAGATTTTTCGATAACAGGCCCGTCATAGAATTGGTCTAGTACTGTTTTCAGTGACTAACGTCTGGCCGCACTGTTAGTAAAAATAGCGTACAGCGCACGCGCAGAAGGGCCACTATGAGATTTCCGGCACAGGGCGTTTGAGTACAGCGCCATCTAGCTGCCTGATTTCCGTGCCTGTGCATTCTTCACTCGCGTGTTCTATATACGGAGCGTCGAAGTGCGGATACCGTCTTTTTTTATATTTTTTTTAAGCCACTCGGCTGAAGAGCGGCGGACTTCGCCCGCCGTCAGTCCTCCCCTGCCCATATGGGGCAGGGGCATGAAATTAAAATAAAGGAAAAACAAGCGGATACCGTCAGTTGTACCTAGCCACCAACAAGGTTCGACCACTGAAGATGTCGGACAGTTGCTCCGAAGAAATACTATGGAATTTGCACGTCATCAGGCGACAAACACGTGAAGACTATTTACAGCTTTAAATTCTTAGTTAAAATTAAGCAGAAGTGTATTAAAATGGTCGCGCTACAAAATTAAGTACTTGTCTCTGTTGGAGAAAAATGAGAATGTCTCCTTCACCTACGCAAGCAGTCAAAGAAGCAGGTCAAATCAGAGGACTGAGCAAAGTTTCGGCAGAAACATAGAGGAAGTTAAGGAATTACGCTACCTTGGAAGCAAAATAACATATCATGGATGCAGCGAGGAGGACACAAAAAGCAGATTAGCGTACGCAAATGGAGCATTTCAGGCCAAGAGAAGTGTGAACATTGCGGATGTCAGCCTTAATCTGAGAACGTACGTTTCGACCTCAGCATTGTGTGGTAATAGATCATGAACTGTGAGAAAAGAGGAAAACAAGAGAATCGAAGCATTTCGGATATGGCGAAATAGAAGCATGTTGTAAATTAGGTGGACTGATAAGGTATGAAGTGGCTCTCCACAGGTTCTCTGGAAAGAGAAGTATATGGAAAATTGACTAGGAGAAATGGCAGGCGGATAGGACATGTGTTATGAAATCAGGTAATAAATTTCATGGTACATGAGGAATATGAATACGGTTAAAACTGGAGGGGTAGTGAGCAACTGGAACACACCCAACAAGTAACTGAGGACATGTCATTATCTTCATAAGCATTACCATCCATTACATCTCAGTTGCCACACTCAGTTTGACACTGCTTTGTAATGGCATTATCTTCATCATTAGCTGTTTGTGTTTCTGATTAATTGCTTTGTGTAGAAAACTCCCAAATTAATTTTGAAATCCTGTATGTCCTTTGTTAGCTAATGTTTCATTTCTCATCTTAATTGATGAGATCAGATATCTTCCTAATATAAATTTTTATTATGTTTTTTTATATATTTTTACTTCTTTCACTTTTTCCATTACACATTTGCATTGCGCCTTTTCACTTTCTCTCGAAATACAGTTCGTCTTTGACTATACCATCTTCACTTTATAAGTTGTTAACTTTGTTCATTAATTTAATCTGGCACACTTTGAGGCTCCCAAATTAATTCTTTTGAAGTATATGGATAATTTCTTTCTAGCTTTGTATCTATGTTTAATTCACATCTTATGCATCTCTGATCACGTTACACTCATTTGAGGTTTAGAACCGTTACGTTATGTACAATTGCTTTATTTTTAATTTTATTTATTTTTGATGAAATGTAAGGAACTTTAGGTTTATTTTCATTTTATCTTTGTAGAGTCAAGTTTCTACGTGTTTAATCCCGGAAACGCGTTTTGAGAAGAAACATTATGTTCTTCTAGGAAACTACCACTAGCTTATGACCGATGTTACTTCTGGAATCATACCCACGATATATCACAGAAAAACTGCTTTTATTTGTTGTCCCGCTTTCACATTAAATTCCCCCATTAGCATATATCTATCGAATCTGTTGTTATATATCAATTTCTGTAACTCTTCTTGTTGGCCTACTACATTTTAATCAAATGTGAAAACATTGATGCTTAAAGTTAAATTATATGTACGGATTACCTTTCGTTTATTTTTAAAATAAGTCTCTCTATTCTAACATTCCTCTAAAAGACTTAACATTATTTTTAGTTCCATAGTTTTCAATACAGCCTACGTTTGATTTTCCCCTGTTCTGTTGCTCTGACATTCTGTTTGGTCATCACTTTTTCACGCCATGCCTCTTTTTTTTCCTGTAATGAGAAGCAATTGCCTCACAGCATTAGGTTTGCACATGTAGAGCAGGCGATAATTCTTTTTTTTTTTTGTTTATATACATATAACAAATCAGCTGAAGCGTCATTTAACTGTTTCATGACGTCACTATTGGCAAGACACTGGAGCCTTTTCTTTCAGTGATTTAATAGAGTTCAGTAACTCATTAGCATTAAAAAATCGCGGTGAAATTTCTGAAAATCAGAAGTGGAAAACACCGTGAATTAAAGAGAGCGAAATGATTTTGCGCAGGCCCACTTCACTGAAGGCTGTCGATTGTTTGCCGGTCGAATACCGCTGTGTTCGCCGCAATTGAGCGCCTAATTGGCAGGAAGCCCGCCGATTGGCCGTTCATCAGCAGTTTGCTCTTGTTGATTGCGTAACGCTTCTGTTGAATGCACAGGTAGCCAAGCGAAGCAAATGAAATTCATTACGGCAGTTCACTTTTATTTGTTTCTTGTACATTCCAGCAACAGTATAATGTCTGCCTCTTTCTTTTTATTTTACACCCATCGTCTTACCTTTACGAGTAGCTGAATTGGAATTTAAATGAAATCTCTACAGTTAACAGCACACAGAAGTCTTTCAGTATCTATGCCCAGATGAATCAAACTGCACGTCAAGGTCACATTCTTACTGCATACATTGATGATTATCCTGTTCCACTCACAATCCAACTTGTATTCCAAGGATTTCTTATACGACTCGCGCTAATTAGTCTTATTTTATCCCGAAAGATATTTCTCTCTGTGGACACCACGCTGATTTGAAATTCGCTGACAGAGACCTGCCATTATTCAGCGCCTACAGAGAATATCTAACTGCGTTTCGTGAGAAAATTATACTGTCTCAGTTAATATTTTTGCAGTGGGGTGATAGAGGCTAGCATGAGTGGGGTGTTTGTAGTAATCTGGAACATTCTATAATAATTAGCGCTGGAATACTTTAGGAAATAACTTTTACTTAACTTTGTCCTGCTACTGTACTCCATGAACATATCTAATAACAACTATCTTTCTTGCATACAAATGACTCATTAACAAACATTAACTGGATTATACAACAAGCAAGATAACACAATCCTGGTATTTCGTGCGTAGTACATGCGCGACTAGAGGCTGAGGGCTATTCCAATGTGACTTCGCTCACGACCTGTAGCTGACTCGGCCGGCGCGATCTGCAAGTCTCTGTCCGCGCCGTACGGTAGCGCTGCAAGCGTCAGCGAGTCCAGAGAGGTTGCAAGTGCTGGACCGCTATCGATTATCGCCACACACCGACAAATGTCGACTTTCACTATGCATTGATGGTCAAATTCAATAAAAATGCTTTGTTGCGTTTTTAATTACGTTGTTATTAAAATATGTTATGATATATGTTAAAATAGAACAAAGATTAAGTAACAGAACATGTGTATAGCTGGTTACAGAACACCACATTTTTAGGCGAGTTATGTTTCATTTGATATTATTTACATACAATTAAAAATAACATTCCAAATTCATAAGTATTATGCCGGCCGGTGTGGCCAAGCGGTTAAGGGCGCTACAGTCTGGAACCGCGTGACCGCTACGGTCGCAGGTTCGAATCCTGCCTCGGGCGTGGATGTGTGTGATGTCCTTAGGTTAGTTAGGTTTAAGTAGTTCTAAGTTCTAGGGGACTGATGACCTTAGAAGTTAAGTCCCATAGTGCTCAGAGCCATTTGAACCATAAGTATTAAGAGGAGCGATCAACAAGTAATGCAATACGTTTTTTTCTTTCTCGCCCATTATCGGTCGCAGAAAAGTGCTGAATTTGTTTGGGACATCATGGTATATACCTGATTTAGCTCCTATAGTTTCATGAAATTCCGATAGATGGCGGCACTATATTTAACCTTCAAAATGGCTGCTGTGACGGAAGAGAGTTCAAAGCAGAGAGCTGAGTTTCTGTTGGCGCAAAACCAGAGCGTCGTGGATATTCGTACTTGCTTGTAGAGAATGTCCACGGAGACTTGGAAGTGAACAAAACTGCAGTGAGTCGTTGGGCGAGGCATCAGACGTCATCGCAGTAAGCTCGCGCCAACCTGTCCGTCCTCCCGCATGCCAGCCGGCCGCAAGCAGATGTGACTCCTGCAATGTTGGAACGTGCAGATCTACCTCCTGTACACGGCAGATATGCCCCAACCGCCCCCCCCCCCTCCTCCAGTACACCTCCTGCAGTATGCCGATGACACTGCATTCCTTGCCCTCGCTCCTACCCTCCAACGGTCCCAACGCCTTCTCCAGAGTCACCTTGACCTTTTTGCCGCGTGGTGCAACCAGTGGCTAGTGAAAATCAATTCTTCCAAGATCCAGGCAATCATCATAGGCCGTAGGTAGTACCACTTGCACCTGTGGCTCCTTGATTTCTCCCCTACAATCTGCGCCTGTTCTGTCCACCTCTCCCCCACCCTCACCTACCCTCACCTACCTTGGCCTCACCATTGATCGTCACCTCAGCTGGATCGCTCATGTCCGCTCTATCCAATCCAAAGCTCACAACCACCTCCAACTCCTCAAAATCCTCTCTGACCGGACATGGGGGTTCAACCCCTCTACTATCCTCCATACCTATAAATCCTTAATCTGTCCCATCTTGTGTTATGCCAGTCCCACCTGGGTATCCATCCCCCCCCCCCCAAATTCTATACATCCCTCCAGATCCTCGAGCGCCATGCACTCCACCTCGCCTTCCGTATATGCCTCCCTTCCCCCAAGCGGATCCTGTAGGACCTGATTCCTTTCCCCCATCTGCTCCTATTCCTCGAACATATCCGCATACTCTACACCTCCCACCTTGGCTGTGGTGTGTCACCTTCGTGCCGACGTTTTAGTGTAGTGTTTTCCAGTGATTGTTAAGTGTTGTGCGTTTTTTCCGGAAGTGTTGCGAACAGACATCATACTGTCATTATGTGTGATTTTTATATCTCTTGCGAACAGAAACCAAACTGTCGCCATGTTTTTTAATTGTCTGTCTACTGTTTTACCTGTCTGCTTCCTGTGTATTTTATTAGCATAGCCCACCCTTTGTTTTATGTTTTAACTTTCGACAATTTTCAGCCGTTTTGTAATTTAAGTCACCATTTTATCGCCTGCTTTTATTGTTTCTTATCTTTCTATGTTTTAAAAATTCTGTAGGCTGCAGAGCAGCGTTCTAAGCTGCTGCCAGCCCGCCCCCCTTTGGGGGGATCGAAATTCAATAAAGAAAAAAAAAGAACGTGCAGATACTCTCATTCGAGGTGATCGACAAATCACAATCAAACAACTTGCTGCGCTGCTGGATGTCTCTGTTGGTAGTGCAATCACACTAGGGAGCTCAGAGGTTTGTGTCAGCCGGGCTCCCTCGCCACCTGACAGAAGGCCATGTACAGCAACGAAGGACCATCTGTGCGAAATTGGTTGCGCATTATGAGGCTGATATGACAATGCTTTGGCGAACATCATCACAGGCAGTGAAACATGGGTTTATCACTTCGAACCGACAATTCTTTGTCGAAAACCGGCACAGGCAGTGAAACATGGGTTTATCACTTCGAACCGACAATTCTTTGTCGAATATCGTCACAGGCACTGAAAGATGGGTTCATCATTTCAAAACGGCAGTCCGTGGATTGCTGCCATGCCACCTCCCTTGCGTAGAAACAGTTTAAAGCCGAACCATCAGCCAGTAAAGTCATGACGAAAGCCTTCGGGGACTCCGATGGGGTTATTCAGTTTGATGTCCTCCCTTACGGTGCAACGATCAACTCTGAAGCGTATTGTACCAGACTCACGAAATTGACAAAACGAATTTAACCTGTTCGTTTCTACAAGAATGCTAATGAACTTTTCCGTACCCATGAAAACGCAAGCCCTCGCACATATTTGAGTACCCGAGGGGAGCTTACAAAACTTCATTGGACTGATGTTCCTCATCCAACCTACAGCCTGGATCTCGCACCTTCCGACTTCCATCTGTTCGGCCCAATTAAGGATGCATTCCGTGAAAAGCAGTACATGGATGATGGTGACGTCGATAGTGCAGCAAGACTTTGGCTCCAACGGCGACCAGTAGAGTGGTACCATGCGGAGATACACACCCACCCAGTAACGTGCCATAAGTCTGTCACATGAGCGGAGATTATGTTGAAAAATATGGTTTTGTAGCAAATAAAGTTGGGAATAGTATGGTGTATTCGTGTCCGGAATAAAACCAGCCTGCTTACAAAAGCAAAATGCGTGTTGAATTACTTATTGAATGCCCCTTGCATTATTGTGTTCAGCTTGCAATTCTTGAAGCATACGTCTTCTTGCGTGGGCTGTTCTTGTGTGGGTTTCAGATACTACAATGAAAAATTTATTATTGGTAAAATCATACTGTACTTTCGTTTCTCCTGGTGCTGATGGTACGAATAACTCCTAAAACGGCAAAACGTTTTAATCGTCTGTAATCAAAAGGTGTGCAGCACTTAAATTTACCAGAATAGAATTCAGAAAATATTTTAGAATACTTTTATTGAGAGAAATAAAAACAATAGTCTTCTCGTTTATTCGCAATTAATGCACGTAACTTTAAAAAAACGTCACGGTTCACTGCAGTATCCATTCAATATAAATTATGGTATGGGATAGGAAAACGTCACACTCACCAGAGAACCTTGCCAAAGACTGACAAACAACAGTGTTCCAGAGTATAACAAAAATATGCCGCGTGACCTCAACCGCAGCAGAACAAAGAATCTGCCGACAGGCTGTCGTTCCCTGTCGACTTCGTCTTCTCGTTTCAACCTCCAGCAGAGCATATGTGCTTGTCTCCATACACAGGTCGTGGACCGGATATATAAGAATATAATTATATGTCCTGTGTTTCACCAAAGAAAGACGACATTCTCTCACTTCGGTCTTTCATGGTAGCACACACACTCGATGTCTCCTGTCAGTTTGAAATAAAGGAAATCGCAAACTCTTGAGTAGTTTATGTAGCCAGTTTATTTGCTAATCAAAATGCTCCCTTATAGTATACTATCAGTAAATCTAAACTTGTCATTTCCTTCACTTATTTACTTGCAACCGATCCTGTAGCAAAATTTTACTTCAGAACTCCACATGTAACTTCACACATGTATTCGTCCGACCTATATAAAATGAAATCATCCGATACTTTTCGAATGCCTTTCTGAGCAGAAGCAAGACTGCCACGTAAGCAAACACTTTCCATAATGCATACACAGTGGCAGCAGTTGTGAGCGGAATTGAGAGTGCGATGAAACCACAGCTGACTACTTAGGAATCACACGATATCCCCGGTAGCAACACCCAAACTAAATGACTTCTGTTTCAAGTCCTCTGTGCCTACTGCTACAAATACGGCCCAAGACATACTGTTGTCCTTTTGCCCATCCATTCACACAATTCTCGCCAACCTTCCCTACACAGTTATCTGCTTCACAAGAAATTTCTTGTTACGCTGGTTCACGCTTCTGTGGTGTTCCACGGAGCACCATAGTGTGTGACGCGATATATGTACTTGTCTTTACTCTCAGACAGACAACATCCGTTTACAGAAAATATACACTGCCCAATCACATTAATGTGACCATGTCTCAAAAACCTGAATAATCACCTGCGAGACGTACGGGGAGAGAGTCAAACGTACCGACAGGAATGTTGACTGCAGTGTCGTGGCCTGCTGCGCTAGGTTTCTCGGTTGAGGAAACCCACGCGAAGAGCCCGATGGACGTGGTCCCGCAGATTCTCGATTGTGCATAAATTCGGAGAGTTTGTACCCATGTGAGTACGGTGAACTCATCCAGGTGCCCTTCGAAGCAGGCATGTACACTGTAAGCTGTGTGACACGTTGCATTGTCGTGCTGGTAGATGTCATCGTGCCGAGGAAAAACAAACTGCTTGCAGGGTTGGACATGGTACCCAAGGATAGATTGGTATTTGAGTTTATGACGAGATAAGGGCGCTTGCCTTCAGACGTTTCACGCCTTACCGTCAACGGCCGTCTGTCCGCTCAAGCATAAGATGTGATTCATTTGATAAGGCCACCTGACACCACTTAGTGGACGTCCAGTTTCTTCTCCTATTAGTAGCAGTCAACGTGGGTGTATGAAACAAGCACCTAGATGCTGTGGGAAGCCCCGTGGTTCCTTCGGGTGGTCAGTTGCTCAACACTTGCACGTCTGTTCTCCCGTACACATTTCCATAGCTGTCGTTCACCCCTGTCATCTAGGGCCCGTAGTGCAACACATTTACATTTGGGCCAGTATTCGACTGCCTCATTTTGCCATGCACTGTACACTTGAACCACAGCAGCACGTGAACAAAGTTAGCCGTTGGGGCAATGCTTCCATCTGTGATCCGAAAGCCAATGGCCACTCCCTTTCCGACGATCATGACTACACTGTTGCCTCGTCCCCTCCAACACGCTTTATATACCGCCCACCAGTAGGACTGCCACCTGCTGTCTGTGAGTGGTTGTTGCACGTTGATGTCGAACGTAGGTGGCGGTCGCATTAATGTTCCTGGAGCACACGTAGAATATTTCGAAGTCTTTGTATCAGACCTTTTGGGATGGTAGATCATGTCATGGGGGACAACTTTTGATGCAGACTACTTTTGACATAGACAAAAAGTTCTCTGATGCTTCATGACGCTAGGCGCCCTTTAGCATTCTCTGGCCCTGGGCTGACGATGTTTCGCCGAAGTGGCAGGCTTTATTACCCAGGTGTGCTGCATAGTACCTTCCCAATAAACTAATGGAGCATTTTTCAAAAAGGAAAACTTAAGAACGATTATCGCTAACGAAGGAAAGTATTACAGGAGCTAATACGGATCTTTAATATTGCTGGACCTACACTATTAAATACAGAGAAAACTGGTTTTAGGCGACACATAAAGCATACATGTGCCACAGAGTGCCCACTCTTGCCACCTCTTAGTGGAATAACCAACACAAAAGGCCATCTAGTGTCGCTGCAATGCATGAGCGAACATTTTGTCCCTAGAAAAAGATGTTTCCTATCATCCCTAGACGATTGATGCAAAGGCTTTGGTACACAGGACATAGTCTTTACAAATCATGTACATTAAGGGTGTCACGTCTCTTCAGTGTGGGATGGCGGTGAAAGTGATGCTGCGCTGAGATGAAAATACCTCCTCGGACACGTTATAGAAGGTCCTGGGATCAGGCAGCCGCTGTAGAAGAGAGTAGTTTTCTACGGAGGAAATACTACGATACCAATGTAATTAGGATTGTAATGAAACAGACAGTACAATTCAAGCTTCCAGAGGATTCAGATTGAATTTTACTTTTAACTGCAGTGAGTCATTTGTAAGTATAATATGCTGTAGACTGTGGTAATATGAACAACTATTTCATTTAAAAAAGTTGTAATATAGAACTGTTGCAGAAAATTTATATGAAGAAGGATGATTGCCTGGGAGGTGCACACGGATGCGACGACATCGAGAGCAGTTTCGAGTAAGTGAATACATAAAGTGAGCGTGTCATCGAAAAATATTTAAATGCGTTCTCCGTAAAGAAATATAAATCGTCAGGCTAAAACTCTACACTTTCGGGCAGACGACTGTAGCTGAATTGGCTTCGTGTACATTCCTTTCCCCTTACGCAAAATGAAACGTTTGTTTCTGCACGGAGGCTAAAGTCAAGCACCCGTCGTCATATACTTGTCAACGCTCTGTGAAACACTGGCACATTCTGGATGGATCTAAATCCATTTAGTTGGCGTTCCAAGAGCTACAGCCGAAAAATAAGTTGTTGTTTACCATTTTGACACGGACATTAGTGAGAATACAATGGTTCAAATGGCTCTAACCACTATGGGATGTAACATCGGAGGTCATCAGTCCCCTAGACTTAGAACTACCTAAACCTAACTAACCTAAGGACATCACACACATCCATGTCAGAGGTAGGGTTCGAACCTGCGACCGTAGCAGCAGCGCGGTTCCAGACTGTAGCACGTGGAACCGCTCGGCCACAGCGGCCGGCTTTAGTGAGGATACATCGATGAACGTCGTACATGCTATTTTTCAGCCTTTTCTTTTCATTTTAATTCTCCTTTCTTTCTTTCGAACAGCAGAGCCTAGCGGCTTTTCTGTCGTTGCCAGGACAGTTCCGCTCCAGCCTAGGACCATAAGTAGTTGTTTTTAGGTGACAGCTATTTATTCAACAACAATATAAATGTTCATTCGTGGGCATTTGTTCCTTATCTTAAAAATATTCATTTCGATATTCTTTCTAAATTGTGTCATTAATATGTGGAACACTCTAGGTACTGAGTATTTTTACCAAATTCCACTTTCTTGTGTAGCTCTGTTGAATAAATTCACATATTTTAAGGCTTTGCTGAAAATATAATTAAGTTTTATTGATATCAAATATATCAGAATTGCTTTAACATTCAGCACATCACGGTTGTAGATATGCTCAGTATCAGCATCTATGCGGTATTTCTTGTGAGGAGCCTCACAGCCTCTCTATGCCAAGTTAGTCGATGACACTTTGGGATGCCTCCACATTTATGCACTGGCGATGATGCGACGGCATCACCGAAGGACAACCTGCTGCATTGCAAAATGCTAACTTAATACTCACCGTTCTATCGTCATTATTCTGGAGGCAATAATGCAATTCCGTAATTTTAATCGTGAATCTGCACCTGTTCTTTTTCGTTCTTTCACTCCTCTTTTATGTTTTTCCTTTCTTTGTTTTTTCGATCAGTGTTCTGTTTGATTTGATGTGGCCTGCCATAAATTCCTCTCTTGTTCAAATTTCTTCATCACAGAGCAGCAGCTGCACCTAATATCCGCAATTATTAACTACATGTATTCCAATTTCGGACCTTCGTTACAGTTTTTATCCTCCAAATCTCCCTGAGGCATGTGGAAGTTACTCCTTGATGACTTAACACATCTCCTAAGATCTCGTCCCTTCATCTTGACACTGTTTTTCACGTGTTCTTTCCTCGATGATTCTGTACAGAACGTCTTCATTTTTAAATTCCTTCTTTTTTTTTAAAAAAAGTGATACTTGCTAATGTGTCATGAAGAATAAAAATCGCAAAACCTTCGCTTCGGAATCACCGCTGAAATACATTATGTGATCAAAAGTATTTGGACACCCCCAGAAACACACGTTTCTCATGTTAGGAACAATGTGCTGCCAACTGCCAGGTACTCCATATCAGCGACCTCAGTATTCATTATCATTAGACATCTTCAGAGAACACAATCGGGTGCTCCGCAGAACTCACGGACTTTGAACGTGCTCAGGTGATTGGGTGTCACTCGTGTCATACGTCTGTACGCGAGATTTCCACACTTCTAAACTTCCCTAGCTCCACTGTTTCCGATGTGATTGAGAAGTGGGAACGTGAAGGGACACGCTCAGTACAAAAGCGTGCAAGACGACCTCGTCTGTTGACTGACAGAGACCGCCAACAGTTGAAGAGGGTCGTAATATGTAATAGGCAGACATCTATCCAGACCAACACACAGGAATTCCAAACTGCATCAAGATCCACTGCAAGTACTGTGACAGTAGGAGGAGGTGAGTAAACATGGATTTCATGGTCGAGCAGCTGCTCATAAACCACGCACGACGCCGGTAAATTACAAACGACGTCTCGCTTGGTGTAAGGAGCGTAAACATTGGACGATTGAACAGTGGAAAAACGTTGTGTGGAGTGACGAATCACGGTACACAATGTGGCGATCCAATGGCAGGGTGTGGGCCTGGCGAATGCCCGCTTAACGTCATCTGCCAGCGTGTGTAGTTCCAACAGTAAAATTCGGAGGCAGTGGTGTTATGGTGTGGACACGTTTTTCATGGATGGGGCACTATCACAGCACTGGCCTAAATTGAAGTTTTAAGCACCCTCTTGCTTCCCACTGTTCAAGAGCAATTCGGGGATGGCGATGGCATCTTTCAACACGATCGAGCGAGCACCCATTCATAATGCACGGCCTGTGGCGGAGTGGTCACACGACTATAACATCCCTATAATGGACTGGACTGCACAGAGTCCTCACCTAAATCCTATAGACGACCTCTGGGATGTTTTGGAACGCCGACTTCGTATCAAGCCTCACCAACCGATATCGGAACCTCTCCTCAGGGCAGCACTCCGTGAAGAATGGGCTGCCATTCCCCAAGAAATCTTCCATAACCTGACTGAACGTATGCCTGCGAGAGTGGGAATTGTCATCAAGGCTAAGGGTGGGCCAACACCATAATCAATTCCAGCGTTACTGATTTTCAGCCAGGTGTCCGGATACTTTTATCACATTGTGTAGGTTAAGTGGAGCGATTAAGAGTAACAGTACTCGGGAAAATAAATTCTGTTTTAAATACCCTTAGATACTACTTGATCAAGATTTCCCTTGATTTTCTGAAATAATTGCAGGCGAATGTCAGGTTTGTTCCTAGAAAGAGCCAAGACCATTTCTTTCTGTTTTCTCTGATCTTTTGCGACCCAGGCAGCAGGGGTCACGTGAACAGGAGGATGAGAATGGAATGTGTGTGAATGGTCTAGTTCAAGCCCAGAGGCGTCAGTGACACAGTGATATCTACGGTACCGTGTTATAAGAATCTTCAAAGCAGCGGTCGGTAGCTAGGCGTAAAAGGGCATGCTACGAAGGAGTAATGGTGTGGTTGCGGCAGCTGGGGCTCGAGGGGGCCTAGCTTGCCCAGGTATTCCGCGACACATTGAGGCTTCCACCTTAGCACTCTCTAAGACTGCCTGTCGTGAAATGAGGTGGAGACTACCGACTGTGGTCAACGATGTCGGCTGTCGTGAAGACCAGGTCCTGGTTATCCACCTCGGATCGACCAAGACTACAACAGTAGCTCACGAGGCGGTCCGAAAGCAATGCACATGTGCCTCACCTGTGTGCAGACGGCAACTTGTAGCTCATCTGTGACGATCCAGTAGTGGACAAGGTCTCGCCATCCCCAGTCTTTTCATACGCAGTGACCCAAATCGCAGCAGTGGCAGACAACACCTATGTTATGCATCATGTTGCCAGCATCTTGGTGTTGAAGTCAGCAACTGAGTAGCAGGCTGGTCATTGTCGGTCAGCTTGTCGTGATTTCAGTGAATCTCAATAGATTGTCAGTCTCTCTGGTCCTAGCGACATGGACAGAATGGCAGGACGACTGAAAGCCTCGTTGTTTAAAGAGCCGAGCCCACACCTATGACGTGGTGGCTCTGAATGTATGAGTGCTTTTGCCCTCGTTTATCAGATTTGTCGGTGCTCCTTCCTTCCCTGTGGTAATTCAGTAACTATTCTGGTTCACCGAACTCTGTTCTCTCTGCCTACGTTTATTTCTGCGATGGGTCTCGGACCGTGAAGTTGCATGGTGTTAACTCACAGTGCCTCGCTACGAAGCATGGCTCTGCTTGTGTTTCTCTTTGCCTCACTTTGAGACGTGTTACGTGACTGGTATGATTTGTTCACATTCCGATTGCCACACCTTGTTAGAGCTATCTTTCTGCATTTGAAGGTCGTCTGGTAGATTGTCTTACAAAAGTAATGGATATAGGTTCAACCTTTTATGCAAAACAATGTTTTTTTTTTTTTGTCACTCAAACAAGTTTCCACATCTCTGTGCCATCATCAGTGGGTTTTGTTTATTGAGCAACTGTAAAAAAAAAAGAATTGGCGGCCGAAGTGGCCGTGCGGTTAAAGGCGCTGCAGTCTGGAACCGCAAGACCGCTACGGTCGCAGGTTCGAATCCTGCCTCGGGCATGGATGTTTGTGATGTCCTTAGGTTAGTTAGGTTTAACTAGTTCTAAGTTCTAGGGGACTAATGACCTCAACAGTTGAGTCCCATAGTGCTCAGAGCCATTTGAACCATTTTTTTGAAAAAGAATTTTCCTTGAATGTTTTTATTTTTTAATGACGAAAGGTAAATAATATTTAGTTTTTGTGGCTGTTTTATTAAACCAAAAACTAATGAGTGAATGAGGCAGTTGGTACTATTTGTTTCTAACAAACTATCTTTACAGAATGATTGTGGGTGCTTCCTACAACACTGTCTGAGGAAAGACAGCTAACTACCCGCATTGAGGATAGAGACTGCTTACAGAACATGGTTTCTCTGAAGCACTCCTCTCCCTAGTGACATCTGCTTCTCCTTGTACCCTGTACTGCCACTTAAAATTGCTGTGACCGAGTGGTTCTAGGGGCTTCAGTCCGGAACCACGCGACTGCTACGGTCACAGGTTCGAATCCTGCCTCGGGCATGGATGTGTGTGATGTCAAAATGGTTCAAATGGCTCTGAGCACTATGGGACTTAACTTCTGAGGTCATCAGTCCCCTAGAACTTAGAACTACTTAAACCTAACTAACCTAAGGACATGACACACATCCATGTCCGAGGCAGGATTCAAACCTGCGACCGTAGCGGTCACGCGGTTCCAGACTATAGCGCCTAGACCCGCTCGGACACTCCGGCCGGCTTGTGTGATGTCCTTAGATTAGTTAGATTTAACCAGTTCTAAGTTCTAGGAGACTGATGACCTCAGATGCTAAGTCCCATAGTGCTCAGAGCCATTAGAACCATCCACTTAAAGTTAACCAGACTGAAATGTGTGCACTATACTTAATGTTTCTAAATTACTTGATTTTGTGATTTCCCTAAATCGCTTAAGGCAAATGCTGGGGGGGTGGTTCCTTTGGAAGGGGATTACCGTTTCTTTCTTTTCCTTCCCTACTCCAAGCTTGTCCTCAGTCTCTAATGACCTTGTTGTCGGTGGGACGTCAAGCACTAATCCCCTCCTAATCACATGATTACTAGAGTCCTCATTCTGAAGCAGCAGTGACTGAAGGATTTCAGGTTGGCAACATTTGTGTCTGATCACTGTCGCCGCCGCCACCAACACAATTAATAATAATAATAATGATAATAATAATCATAATTCTGTGTAGGCCCCACTGCAGTGCATCAGCCATTGCGTAGTTACTGTAGTGTCGCGCTGCCAGTTAGTTCGTTTACCTGCTGCGAAGTGAATAACGAAGCAATCCCTGATACATTGTGGGAACTACAACTCAGAGAACGGATTTTCATGAGATATTTAAGCATATATGCCGTGTATATTTCAGTTTGAATGTCGTCGGTGGATGAAACAAAGTACAAAGTACATGAGTAATGTGTGGATTATGTGAGGAAGATGCTGTAAATACATTCGTGTCACAAGCTGTAACCACTCCCATACTTTAACACACGTTAATGCTAGTCTTTGAAAAAGAGATGTTATTAATGTTGACTCACGTAATCGGTATTGCAGTCTTACGAAAAGTGGTAACAGAAATGATCTTTTAAAAATAATTTAGTTTGCTGATCGAAAAACAATCGAACTTTTTTGTTTACATCCCTCAGAAAATTTCATTTTCCCCCTCAGGGGGTAAGTGCTCCCACGTTGGAAACCACTAAACTACGACAACCCTCCAGCTGATTCTCCATGGGACAGGGCAATACATTGTGCTTCATTTGCGTTATCAGATTTTACCTCATTGCCCCATACTCTTCTGACATGGCAATCAGCGACAGCTTCTTCTTTCCTCAGATGAAGAAACCATTACTTGGCATTCATTTGCTTGACGATAACGAGATGGAATGTATCCTAAACAGGCAAAATGGTGATCTCTACAACCATGGGCTCCGCTAGTCATCCATCATTGTGAAAACTATGTCCCATTGGGAAGTGACTATGTAGAGATGGATCAAGACCATCCCAAAGTTTCATAGTGGCAGCTTGATTCTCTTTTAGCTGATAATTTATGACCACACGCCGTATAGATTCCTCAGCAGCGATTCTCTAGGAGCTACAGGACTAACCAGAGTGGGTCAAGACAGCTGGGATAATCACTAGGCTCAGTGGATATCTCCCACTGCTATACGGCGCAGTCCATGCGGCCAGTTTCCTGACGAGTAGTACTGAAGGCGACCCGACAGCCGAGATCCTCTCCGGGAAGGAGAAGGGGAGCAGAGCAGAGCAGAGCAGGGCAGTGGGAGGAGCGGCGCGATCACACGGAATGCGGCAGCCTTGGCCAGGACGCGGACGCCGCTAATCGATAGAGGGCGGCGTCGGCGTCGGCGTCGGCAGCGACAGCGGCGGCGCCCCGTCACCCGCCGCAGACCCGCCCACGCGCCGACGCCGACGCCCGCACAGCGGCTCCGCTCCGCCTGGTCGACGGCTCAGCCCAAAAGCACGCGCCGCTGGTTGACAGTGACAACCAGTGCCCTGAACAGCGGGGAGCTGGTAGTGCCTGAGGCACGGACGACGGTTATCGATTCCCTGCAGTGTTTCTATGCACGCCCCTTGGCTGTAGCAACGGAGCACCAACAACGTAAAGGGAAACATTAAATACGAAACACTTTCCTAACGTCCTACAAAATTCTTTTTACTGCCATTCGACTGATGAAGTCTTCTATTTTCACAATGATGACGAGAAGATATTCAAGGTGGAAAGTTTCCTAAACAAGCAAAATGCAGAGCTCTATATCCAAGGCAGTCTACTGTCTGGCATGCGACGTCTCATAATAACGTCTTTTGCAAATGCGCCTAATGGCACTTTCACATAAGATTATACGTTTTTACTGTACTGCTTACTTTTATGAGCTTTCATAGCCATATTCTATCTGATGATGATTATTATTCGAAACGCATCATACGAGGGTGAGTCAAATGAAAACCTTAAATATGTAATAACAAATCGAAATTTAGCGCCGTTATCCTGTAAGTTGGTAAGCGTGCTACAAACAGGGTACAGAATGGCCTGTAGGTGGCAGCATAGTGCAGATGCACACATACTGTCGCAGTATCAGTATAAAGATGGCCGCCCCACTTACGACTTGCACCAGGGAAGAACAGCGTTCTGTTATTCGGTTTTTGCGTAGTGAAGGTGTGAAACCTATTGAAACTCATCGACGAATGAAGGTTCAGTACGGTGATGCATGTTTGTCACAGCATCAAGTCTACGAATGACGCAAGAAGTTCGCAAATGGCGTGACTTCAGTGCAAGATGCTCCTCGTTCAGGTCATCAAGAACGAGTTGTGACTCCACAGAACATTGCAGCAGTTCAAGCCATAATGCAGGAAAACCGCCGAGTAACACTGAATGACATTGCAGCATGTTTACAGATTAGTCATGGGTCAGCACACCACATTGTGCATGATGTGCTCCAGTTTCACAAAGTGCCTGCAAGATGGGTGCCACGGCAGCTGACACCTGAAATGAGAGATCGACGTGTTGATGCTTGTGAAGAACTTCTTCGGCGCTTTGAACAAGAAGGTGATGGCTTCCTTGCAAGAATCGTTACTGGGGACGGAACCTGGGTTCACTTCCACCAACCGGAAACGAAGAGAGTGAGCAAGGAATGGCGCCATTCCTCATCACCCAAACCAAAGAAGTTTCGAACAGAACCATCAGCAGGGAAGATTATTCTCTTTTGGGACGAAAAAGGCGTCATTTTGGAGCACGCCTAGAGGGACCACTGTCACCAGTGCATCATACACAGACCTCCTAAAAAATCATCTGTGGCCTGCAACCAAATCAAAGCGACGTGGATTGCTGTCAGCAGGTGTCCTTTTGCAACATGACAATGCAAGGCCCCACACTGCCCGTACAACAGTTGCAACCTGCATTTTGACTGTCTTCCTCATCCACCATACTCATCAGACCTTGCCTCAAGTGATTTCCATATGTTTGGACCACTCAAAGACGCAATGAGAGGAAAGAAGTTTCGTTCTGATGAAGAGGTACGCCATGGGGTGCGTGAGTGGTTGCGCGGACTACCAAAGGAATTTTTTTCTAATGGAATGTATGCGCTTTGTGAGCGCTGGAGGACTTGCATTGAGCGTGGGGGAGATTATGTTGAAAAGTGATACAGCTTTGCACCATTTATGCACAATAAAATAATATTAAAAAAATATTTAAGGTTTTCATTTGACTCACCCTCGTAAATAAAGTTTTTAGCCATCAAGATGTTTCCATGGAATTACTACATGCCAAATTCTATTTCTTTAGTCACAAATTGGGTTTGGGCTTCTTAGGTCATCCTCAGATGCAACTGAATATCGCATCCACACATAAGATGACAGGCGACTTACACAGGTATTACACTAAAGGAAAAAAAAACGCAATACGAAAATAATTAACGTAGAGTAACGAAATTTCGGAATTTCATTTGTCTACGTAACACATTCTAATGATTAACACTGCAAGATGACTGGTTAATGTAAATCACTGGTTAATGTAAATACGAGATTAGCCACTGCAAATTTAAAATACTCGTACGTTAATAGCGGTCTAGCCGCCATAAGGTTGAAAGGAAGCCTACAAACGGGCACGCCTTGTTTGTTGAAGACAGGTGTCGGATTTCAGTTAGTCCCATGATGTTCCATGCCTGTTGCACTTGGTCGGTTAATACAGAGACTGCTAATGCTATTTCTGTATGACGCCGGAGATGGCGTCCGATAGTGTCCCATAGGTGTTAGGTTGGAGATAGATCTGGTAATCGAGACGGTCAAGACAACATGTCGACGCTCTGTAGAGCATGTTGGGTTTATAACAAAGGTATATAGGCGAGCGTTATCCTGTTGGAAAAAACCTTTTTAAATGCTGTTCATGAATGGCAGCACAACAGGTCGAAACACCAGACTGATGTACTGGTTCGCGGTCAGGGTGCGTGGGATAACCACCAGAGTTCTCCCGCTGTGATACGAAATCGTACCCCAGAACATATCTCCAGGTGTACGTCCAATGTGTCTAGCACACAGACAGGTTGGTTCCGGCCCTCGACTGGCTTCCTTCTAACCAACACACGGCCATCACTGGCACAGAGGCAGAACCGAATTTCATCCGAAAAGAGTACAGACCTCTGCGCTACCCTCAAATTAGCTCCCGCTTGACACAACTGGAGTCGCATATAGCCGTAGTTTGGTGTCAGTGGAATGCTCGTTATAGGGCATCGGGCTCAGAGCTGTCTTTGAAATATCCGATCTGTAACATTCGTTGTGTCACTGTGGTGTCAACTGCTCAAATTGCTGCTGCAGATACAGTACGATGCGCCACAGCCATAAGACGAACACGATGACCTTTACTCTCGGTAGTGCAATGTATCAGTGCAGAGCCCAGTCTTCTTGCAGCCGTACATTCTCGTGACCACCACAGCCTGCAATCACGTACAGTGGCTACGTTCTTGTCTTTCTGCAGTATCACAGAAGGAACATTCAGCTTCTCGTAGCCCTGTTACACGACTTGTCCCAACTCAGTAAGGTGTCGAAAATGGCGTTTGTGTCGCCTTAAAGGCATTCTTAACTAATATGGACTCACTACGTCCAATCTCAAAGGTAACTAACGCTCACGAACTTTACAGCGTGTAAAGCTAGTGAAACTCTTACGCGACTGGCACGAAATTTTAGTAGACATCATATTTTAGATGTAGAAACACTCCTATCAACTTTCATTTATGTCGCGCAACACGTTCTTGGTATTGCGAATTTTTTTTCCGTCAGTGTATTGATACAGGAGATACAAAACATAAAAATAGTGGCGTGTAATACAGTTACATCTTTATGTCACGCATACATTTAAATAGAAGCGAAACAATTTTTTGGAACCCCATAAAAATCTTTTTTATTTAAATGTAACTGTTTCTGCATGACATAAAAGTATGTTACTTTACTTTGTACTCACTCTACATATCGTCGTTTGTGTGTTCTGTATCTTTTGAATAAGTAATACCTGTGTTATTCGCATGCCATTTTATCTATGTTTGTGACATTCAGTTACCGCCTGACAACGGCGTAAGAAGCTGAAAGCTGGTTCTTGACTAAATAAATAAAATTTTGTAAATATTTGGAAAGTGTATCTTATTTAATAGTATTGTCATGTTCTGATAAGCACCGACGGAAAATTTGCTTGGTGATATATAGGGTATATCGTAATCAAACAAAATACTAACACGGATTATTCACAGAAAACTGGAAAGACAGCTAAAATGCCACATCGGGGAATCTCAGTATGGGTTACGGGGAAGCGTATTAACATACGAATCAATTCTGAAAAACTGACTTATCCTAGAAGGTAAGTTGAAAAAGGTAAGCCTATATTTATAGCATTCACAGATTAAGAGAAAGCTTTCGATAATCTTGCGTGGTATACACACAACGAGATTCTGAAGGTAGCATGAATAAAACACAAGTAGCCAAAGGCTATCTACAACGTTTACAGAAAATGAAACAGAAATTACAAGAGGTGCAGGACATCAAAGGAAAGTAGCAGTTTGGAAAGGACTTAGATATTCCCTGATGAATGAAAACGTTTTTCAGAGACCGCTACCAGTCGCAAAAATCTGGAAGTGGAATAACGAAATTCTAAAGGAAATCACAGAGTTCAACAACTCACATTTCTTCACCAACGTCAATTCAGTGTTGTTAAAATAGAAAACATCAGGAAATTAAGAATAATTAAGACTCTATGTTACAGCAATATCTTTTTAATTTTGTAAAATAATTTTTATACGGCTGTTTTATAGAAAATAGTCAATTTCTTTATTGTAATATATTTCTTCGACCAACGTCGGAGATGCGGCAGAAAAATATTCAGAAAGCATTGCAAGTGATTGACAACAACAGAATAGACATATCGATAGTCAAATCGACAGAGTCATTGTTTTGACCGCTATCTTGTTCATGCTGCACAGGAGAGTTGACTACGAAGTCGTGTGTCAACTGTCTTTTGGAAGTTGGAAAAGTAGATACGTAAATTCCAAGGAGATAAACAAAGACATCACATGATGACAGCCATTTCATGTGAACAAAGCGAGTGACTGTTAAAAAAAAGATACGTTAACACAAGACGAACATAAGTGAGTACAGGGATCTGAAGAATCACAGATTCTCTGACCACATACCGCGTGCTCCTTGTGTGCTGCAGGCTGTGTGATTGACGCAGCGTACTGTATGCAACAGAATGGACCGGTATTCCTGTCGGGAACATGCCGAGATTGTGTTTGTGTACGGCCAATCAAATGGAACGGCCTAGAGGGAACACGACTCAACCAAAAAAAGTAACATCACACAACATTTAAAGCCGTTTTATGGTTTTTGTGTCATCCTTGGTGCTTTCAGACAGACGAACGTGCAGGGGGTCGGCGGGCTGTGCGTATATCAGCTCTGGAGGACCAGGTTCTACAGTATATTGACGCGAAACCTAGTACCAGCTCCAGGGAAGGCGCTCGGCAACGTGATGTAAACCAGGACGTTGGATAGGTTGGCTCTGAGCACTATGTGACTTAACATATGTGGTCATCAGTCCCCTAGAACTAAGAACTAGTTAAATCTAACTAACCTAAGGACATCACACACATCCATGCCCGAGGCAGGATTCGAACCTGCGACCGTAGCAGTCCCGCGGTTCCGGACTGACCGCCTAGAACCGCTAGACCACCGCGGCCGGCGTTGGATAGGAAGCGGAGGCCCTGTAGCATGGCCTACTAGATCACCAGAATTAAACCCCATGATTTTTTACCCCTGGGGGCATCTGAAATGCGTTGTGTATGCTGAATCATTTCCTGATGTGCAGACCCTTCACCAAAGATTTCACGACGCCTGTGACGTTATTCAGAGAGAAGCCGGAAAGTGCGAAAGATTGCAGCAGTCCATGACGCGACGTTTGAACGCTTGCATTGCATCCCATGGAGGCCACTTTCAACGTCTGTTGTGACGTGGATGCGATGCAGCTCTGTACTGTGTTCCGGGACGGTTTATTGTCGTTGCATGCAAACCATCGATTCCCAGACACATGTTCATTGGACCTATTTTCTCCATTTCCTGTCATGGAACCGTACCTGAAGTTTGTCGGTTTTATTAATGTTCACGCTATATACCACAAATGTGTGCTCTCTCTCTCGTTTCTTTCTTTTCAATTGAACCAGACTGAGCCACAGCAACGCATGCCCAGGAACAGATAGTATTAAATAAATTATTACATAAAGTGATTTCCCGGATCGCATCTTTTGGGTTAACTCCCATCTAATTAGGCACAAATTTCACGTATGATCTATCTTAACATAAAAGTCAGTACTGCTTCAGTGCGTTGTATCTTACTATCTACTGTGCACTCTTAACTGATAAAGTACTTCCTCGCATTTGGATTCAATACTGCACTCGTCTCTGCACCGAGTTACAAATTCTTTCAAACATCCTTGCATCACCTCATAACTCTTGACACGACTGCACAACACACTGCTCCAGTTCCTCAATGGGTGAGCTGTACACTTCGCTTCTCGATGCCCCAAACAGTAATATCCAGTCGAATGTAGTCGAGTGATTTTGGAAGCCAAGGACCGGCCCTGCTCCACTTGTTATCTATCTTGAAGTATATTGGTGCATTAGACGTCGTCTTACTTTAGCAGCAAAATGTAGCGGTGTCCCACAGTTCTCAACCATGAGACATGTGGGAAATGTGAGCTTGATTAGGACGAGATTTAAACGAAAAGCCTCTATTTCAAACATTTTTGAACTACTTAGGAAAATATTTCATATTGTCAGTGACGTTGGTAAGAACACATTCGCAGTTATCTCACAAACGACTGGTTTGCTGAATCCAAGTTTACTATAATGTTTTTCGTTCTTTTATCGCATGCAGAGCACTAAACAGCACATAAAGGGTAGGCGCCAACCAAAAAATTCGCGTACTGCAGAAAGAGTGTAACGGAAGTGATAAGGGCTGTCGAACCTATTCATTTTTCCCAATATCCGGGAGCAGTTGTCTAAACACCATGTCAGCCCCAGCCGAGGCATGGTTCATTTTGTGACTGGACGCAGTCCATATCAGCCGTGCATACAGAGCTTGTCACTTTCAGTGTTCAATCAGTGCACACGTGGGGAAATTGGTTCTCCAGAACACTTCCTTCTGAGATGCGCTAGATGCAGCCACTTACGTAACAAACTAGAACATATAACGCAAACTATAATATATGAAGCGCTGAGAAACCCAGATAATTGGTCGCAGCTGATCACAACCGCTAACAACATTTCAAAATCAGAACGTGACATCGATGAACAGACACATCAATACAAAAGGCGCAGAAGACAAAGAGAGAACGCATAGATAGTTGGAGTAGTTCCAGTACTGACGATTTAACGAGTGATAGTGATAACATTGACATGACATAGACATAAAAAACATGCAAGACACAAGACATACAAAGCAAGTACAAAATATTAGTCAATCATCGCAATTTTTGACTATCAAAATTCTTCTGGGCGTTGTACCATATCATTATATAAAATATTTAAACTATAATATTAAAACCTTCCTGAGGAAGGCCGTTGCAATACAGACGAAAGGTTCGTTTCAAGTTTATAACTAAATTGTTTTACACAGTGAGACAGTAATACACACACAAGAATTTTAATCATCACGACACAGGGCGTGGAAGGCTATGTAGCTATATTGCATTTTATATCTCATTATACATGAATTAATTCAAAAGTAGAAATATTTAACATTGTCCATGGTAATATATAGTTCTAAGACTCACACTGGAACTGTACACATCATTGTTAAGTAATAATATTAGCAAACACATCATTATAAATGTAACAATACGAATGTAATATAAAGTAAGTAAGCAGTAATTCAAACAGTGTTAATACGCAACAGTGATACATCACGGATATTGCGCAGTATATAAAAAATCAACAAGTACACTGCTCAGAGAAACTAGTTTTATTGCACAGATATGTATTTACAAGGTAAACAATTTGATTAGTTGTGGTTTGTTATTTGTTTCGACATCCACGTATGATCACTATATAACTTAATTATCTTTCATCGCGGCAGGATATTGTTTCAGTGCCGCGCAAAATTAGTTTGCTTGCTGACCTAGTAGTAGTAGTTGTTATTGTTGTCTTGTAACATAAGAAAAATTAACTCACACAGCACACTAACAAGCAACACCAACATTTATTACATCAAATTCTCATAGGCTGAAGAAATCGAGTTTTCCCGAGGAGTGCAGATAATACTAACACGAGTAGCACCACACAAGGACGCTTGACTTGTTCAGTATAAATCTCCGTTTCCCGCGTGATGTTGGTGACGGGGCATCTATATATACTCTTTCCATTCATCATTTTGTTCTGTACCTAAAATATGCCACTCATTTATATTTTCCTGTGTCCCTACTCATTTATTTTTATTTTAAAAATTGAGTCTAATTGCCGTAAGTAAATAGCAGACAGTGCCGAAGAGCAGACAAAAGAACTCCACGCAGCTCTACTTTCAAGTGGTGCTGCACGGATGTCAATGTACGCGGCCTCTACTACACAGAAAAATTCTACAGCTTGTTGGTGATAGCCGGCCGAAGTGGCCGTGCGGTTAAAGGCGCTGCAGTCTGGAACCGCAAGACCGCTACGGTCGCAGGTTCGAATCCTGCCACGGGCATGGATGTTTGTGATGTCCTTAGGTTAGTTAGGTTTAACTAGTTCTAAGTTCTAGGGGACTAATGACCTCAGCAGTTGAGTCCCATAGTGCTCAGAGCCATTTGAACCATTTGTTGGTGATCGTGGATGTTGGGTGAGAGGTCTGTGTCGAGCAAGATTGTGGCCTGTATAAAGTAATAAAATGGTAGGTCCTAGCAGTAATAATGCAGCTTGAAAAAAATGCAGCTCTCATATAGCTTCACGAGTGTCAGGTTTCTCGGTTGATTACAATGCGAACCGTATAAGCGCTAACACAAAGGAAAAGATGCTTCTCTGACCGCCACTTCACACTGTGTCGAACAGTAACAACAGTCATGGATTATTACAACCATTTTCTTTCTCTCTGTCACCAATAATTTTACTGATTTCCTTGCTCACTTTGTATTTGGAATTATAGCGGTAACGGCAGAGATGAATATTGCGAAAGAAATGAGGAATTCGATCTTGGAGAAACATAAGCCAGTGCGTCTTTGTTATGAAGTGGTGACACATTTACGAATGAAAGATGATTTATGGAACTGAAGATGATATAGTCTTGTTTTGTTGCAGCTGATGTTCCCTGAAACGTTACGATTTGTCAAAAGTGAACACTATCCATATGGCAGTATACAGAAGAAATTTGTTAAGAATTTAAGGGCCAATGTGATGGATAATACCCCTTGGCAAGCTTCTTACAGTGGCAAAAGCTATAAGGAATTTACCCCCAGAAATCCTATTTTGCTATAGCAAACTCGATTATCATGTATTAAGAAAAGTCTCGATGTTGGCATCGAAACACTACAGGATTTTGATAAAGAAAGCTTCCATTTGTAATACTGCATAGAACGTGAGAGAGCTACGTAATCGTATGTTTTTTCAAATGTCATAGATAGAAGCAATACTGGAAATCACTCGTCAGACTTCTGAATATATATATTTCTCTCTCTCTCTCTCTCTCTCTCTCTCTCTATATATATATATATATATATATATATATATATATATATATATGAGAGAGAGAGACACGTAGAAGACGAAACCTGTAGGGAAAGATTTATATATATATATATATATATATATATATATATATAGAGAGAGAGAGAGAGAGAGAGAGAGAGAGAGAGAGAGAGGCAAAAGATACCCTTCAGATGTCAAAGATATATGACCTGCTTAAAAGAACCTTAATGAGTGAACACTGCTAGGATTTCAGCTTGTGTTTGTGTGTGTGTGTGTGTGTGTGTGAGAGAGAGAGAGAGAGAGAGACAGAGTGTGTGTGAGAGAAAATGTCTATGAGAGAGTCTGTAATGGCCTAATCTGCACTGGGAAACCCCCAAATTTAAGGAGCTCCTTCAGCTAGTAGAATCACTATTACTGCTAGCATTATTCATCTACTGGAGGAAAGAAACCATGACTTCAACACTCATATTTTTATCTGTTTTCTAATTGGTTTTGGTAGGGCCCATCACGACTTCGTATCGTGAGCCAACATTTACATCTGGGGCTAGTGTTTACATCCAACGTCTTCAATATTTGTTTGATGTATTCCAATCTAAATCTTTCCCTACAGGTTTTGTCTTCTACGTGTCTCTCTAATACCACGGTAGTTGTTCTCTGATGTCTAGATACATATCCTCCAGTTCTGTCCCTTCTTGCAGTCACGGTTTTCTGCATATTCCTTCCTTTACATTTAACCTTCACGCGCTCGCGCGTGCGGTGAAGTGACCGCCTTTTTGCAATTTCGCGCCATACTTATTCCACAAAGGTAACGAGTCGGCGGGAGAGACATGTATTCTCTAGTTTCACCTCTTTCCGACAGATGCTGCTCAATGTTCGTCCAAGTCGCACCTCTCTGCCTTTCAGGACAAGTTCAAATACACTCCTGGAAATGGAAAAAAGAACAGATTGACACCGGTGTGTCAGACCCACCATACTTGCTCCGGACACTGCGAGAGGGCTGTACAAGCAATGATCACACGCACGGCACAGCGGACACACCAGGAACCGCGGTGTTGGCCGTCGAATGGCGCTAGCTGCGCAGCATTTGTGCACTGCCGCCGTCAGTGTCAGCCGGTTTGCCGTGGCATACGGAGCTCCATCGCAGTCTTTAACACTGGTAGCATGCCGCGACAGCGTGGACGTGAACCGTATGTGCAGTTGACGGACTTTGAGCGAGGGCGTATAGTGGGCATGCGGGAGGCCGGGTGGACGTACCGCCGAATTGCTCAACACGTGGGGCGTGAGGTCTCAACAGTACATCGATGTTGTCGCCAGTGGTCGGCGGAAGGTGCACGTGCCCGTCGACCTGGGACCGGACCGCAGCGACGCACGGATGCACGCCAAGACCGTAGGATCCTACGCAGTGCCGTAGGGGACCGCACCACCACTTCCCAGCAAATTAGGGACACTGTTGCTCCTGGGGTATCGGCGAGGCCCATTCGCAACCGTCTCCATGAAGCTGGGCTACGGTCCCGCACACCGTTAGGCCGTCATCCGCTCACGCCCCAACATCGTGCAGCCCGCCTCCAGTGGTGTCGCGACAGGCGTGAATGGAGGGACGAATGGAGACGTGTCGTCTTCAGCGATGAGAGTCGCTTCTGCCTTGGTGCCAATGATGGTCGTATGCGTGTTTGGCGCCGTGCAGGTGAGCGCCACAATCAGGACTGCATACGACCGAGGCACACAGGGCCAACACGCGGCATCATGGTGTGGGGAGCGATCTCCTACACTGGCCGTACACCACTGGTGATCGTCGAGGGGACACTGAATAGTGCACGGTACATCCAAACCGTCATCGAACCCATCGTTGTACCATTCCTAGACCGGCAAGGGAACTTGCTGTTCCAACAGGACAATGCACGTCCGCATGTATCCCGTGCCACCCAACGTGCTCTAGAAGGTGTAAGTCAACTACCCTGGCCAGCAAGATCTCCGGATCTGTCCCCCATTGAGCATGTTTGGGACTGGATGAAGCGTCGTCTCACGCGGTCTGCACGTCCAGCACGAACGCTGGTCCAACTGAGGCGCCAGGTGGAAATGGCATGGCAAGCCGTTCCACAGGACTACATCCAGCATCTCTACGATCGTCTCCATGGGAGAATAGCAGCCTGCATTGCTGCGAAAGGTGGATATACACTGTACTAGTGCCGACATTGTGCATGGTCTGTTGCCTGTGTCTATGTGCCTGTGGTTCTGTCAGTGTGATCATGTGATGTATCTGACCCCAGGAATGTGTCAATAAAGTTTCCCCTTCCTGGGACAATGAATTCACGGTGTTCTTATTTCAATTTCCAGGAGTGTAGGTCCGAACACGTTCGGCGGTCAGTTTACCGCCTTGCGAGCGCCTACGGCACTTTCAAACACGGTCAGTTTACCGCCTTGCAAGCGCTTACCAGAATTTGTTCTACTCGTCTACTTCGGAATGTATTTCTTTTTGTAATTCCCCTATAATTCATCAATTTTATAGACTCTTCAATATCTAGTGAATGTGCATTACTTTCTACACATTTTGCCATTCACAAATTCTATTTTTCTTTCTACTTTAGCACTTCGTCATTCTAATAAATTTCTGTTGGCAAAAGTAACAATTATTTTTAATTCAGTTTATGGGAATTTGTCATTGCTGATGAGATGTTGGTTGCGTTTAGAGGACGATATTCATTCATCAAGTATATATCTCAAAAACCAACCAAATACGGGTTAAAAATGTATGCATTGTGTGATGCACGCACTTTTTATAGATATAATTTAGAAGTGTTCTGCGGGAAACAAGTGCCAGGCCCTAACGTACTCTCCAACAAACCATACGACTTTGTCGCTAGATTGGTTGAATGCATAGAAGGAAGAAATAGAAACGTAACAACTGATCATTATTTTTCAAGTTACCCTTTGGCTGATTACTTCCTTAGCAAAGGCCTCACTTTTTTAGGAACAATGAGAAAAAAACAAAAAAGAAATTCCGCCAGAATTTGTGACAGTAAATGGAAATGCAGTGGCAGGAGACTACATGTTCGGTTGTCAAGATGACAAAACTTTGATTTCTATGCTTACAAAAGAAAGGAAAGCTGTAGTAGTGCTCTCCACAATGCATGATACCGACATCATTGATGAAGACACCAAAAAACCTGTACAAATCACAGACTATAATTCAACCAAATGTTGAGTTGATACTGTAGACCTCATGTGCTCCACAATTTCAACATCAAGAAGAACACAAAGGTGGCCTGCACGTATATTTTTCCGCTTACTTGACTTTGCAGGAATAAATTCGTTACGCATTTTTCAATTCAACACAGGTAATATGAAAGAAAAAACGAAAAGACATTTCTTACATGCGTTATCTTTGGAACTGATGAGCGAAAACCTGAAAGAAAGAGCTAAACGGAAGCATTTACCAAAACATTTGTTAGTATTTTTGGAAAATTACAAAGAGAGTGACGTAGTTTATCCAGCTGTATCAACCCCTACAAGGAGAGGAATATGTTATTTGTGTGGCTCAAAAAAGAATATAAACGTCTGTCTACGACATTCAACCACGACAGTTACGTGCAATAATTGTTGTCAGCCTCAAAACGAAAATGAAATGGATACAGACTGATCAGCATTTTTCATGTGACAGAAATGTTTGTGACGTTTTCAATCAAAAATTCTTTTTTCAAAGCAAAATTAGCTTTTCTTGTGACGAGTTAAGACAATGAATAATTCTTGCCTTAAGTATTACATTATATAGTCACAAAACATTACAATCAAAAAAATGTTCTTATATTTCATTTGGGTATTTGGCCTCCTTTTTGTATTCCATTGTATATTTTATTGTTAAATAAATAATTTTGATTACAAATGTGTTTGCAATATTGTGTGAGATATCCTATGTTGATATTTTATGGAAATATGACCTTTAAAAACGTAAAACCTCAAGAGATTGATGAAAACTCTCGGGCGGTCAGCCGACCGCCTGCACGAGCGCTCGCGTGACGATTTCTAGCTCGAGCGCATGAAGGTTAATGGAGAGGATTTGTTATAATTTAATCCTTCAGTAACGTTATATTTCAAACACTTCGATGCTCTTCGCTTCTGGTACTTCCGCACGGAGTGGTCATGTTGTTTGAGGCGTCATGTCACGGACTGCGCGGCCCCTCCCACCGGAGGTTCGAGTCCTCCCTCCGGCATGTGCATGTGTGTTGTTCTTAGTAGTGTGTAAGTCTAGGGACCGATGACCTCAGCCGTTTGCTCCCTTGTGAATTCACACACATTTTTCTTCTGGTATTACCTTAGTAGAAGGTTTATTCTTACATAATGTCGCTCCAGATGCACGTACATTCCTGAGAATAAGTGTCTCAAATTACAGCCAAAGTTTGATTATAGCACGCAGTTTTTGAGCGAGCACTGTTCTCTTTGTGCTATTCTGCTTCGCCCGTCAAGCATCATTTTGCTTCCACAGCAGCATAGTCCCTTCACTTTATCTAGTTCGTGGTTCCCAGCTTACTTTACGCTTGTCGTTAAACTCATTTCTGCTACTTTGTATTACTTTCATTTTCCTTTGGTTTACTCTCAATCCACATGCTACCCTCAATGGATTATGAATTTGATTCAACAGGTCCTGTTATTCTTCCAGTCTTTCACTGAAAACTCCATTTTTATCATTGATATTGATACACCCTGAATTCATTTGCACTCGTGAACCATTGTTTTATCCCGAAATCTTTTCCTCGATGGACGAGCTGAACACTAGAACAGAAAGAGTACATTTTTGCCTTACGCCATTTTCAATCAGGTCACTTGTCTTAGCCTTCCATTTCGATTGCTCTCTCTTGGTACTTGCCAGTGTTTTACACTACCCGTCTTTTCCTACAGTTTACGCCATTTTTGGTTAATTTCAAACATTAACGTATTAAAATTGTCGTGTGATTTTCTTCTGTCTACAAATCATGTTGTCGTCTCTTGATCCACCCGAAACATCGCCTCTCTAGTTCCCTTACAATCCTAAAGCATGATTTAAAATCCTCAGTTTTCTTTTCCACTCGTCAGCATATTTCCCGTCAGCAATTTGAATGCATGTGCTATCAAGCTGATACCTATATTCTCGCATGCATCAGTTTTTCCTATCTTCGACATTGTATGGGTCATATTATTCCGAAAGTACGATGGTTTGTATACAATGTCATCCCAAAATCAAGGATTTTCATCGTGATATTGTCTATGCCTTCTGTCTTGATTGATGGCAACTCTTTCAAAGCTCTGTCACGGTCTGAGTCTAGTACGGGTCGCCTTATGTCTTCGAAATACTCACCCATTTCTACTTCTGTCACTTCAGCAGTCAGTGGCTGCCCGCTCATAGAAGTCCTCAATGTAGTCTTCCCACCTACCTGCTCTCTCATTAACACTGGAACACCTTTTGCACTTTTGATACTGACGCTTCTGATCTTATTTTCACCAACAGTTATTAATACTTTTGTATCTGCTTGCTACTGCATTTCCTTTTCGATTCCTTCTCATTTTTTCTGCAGACGTTTCATCTTCGTGTATTTCGTACTGATTTCATACCAAAGTAGTTCTATTACTAACTTATGAATTAAGGTTTCAGTGATTATGATGCAGTCCATCTGATTTCCTCATGTGTCCTGTCATGTTTTCCAATCATACCTCCTCCTCTTGTGATTCCTGAACAGTGTGCCTGTTGTTAGCAGCTGTAACTTAAATAACTCATGTTGTCAGCCTGCTCTTCCAGTCCTGCTACCGAAGCCGTATTCCCTCGTAACGCTGTCTTTTCTTCCTACCACGCTATAGGGTTCCAGTCCCTTATAATTATTAAGTGTTCTTCTCTCTTTGTATGCTGACTAGAGGAGAATCCCAGTGGTGGCCAGGTTTATATTTATAACGTTTCCACTCCCGTACCACTCAGCGTCTGGCCTCGCACTTAATGTTTATAGCGTCATTACGCCTGAACTGTGAGCCCCACAATGATGTAATTTTATAGGTACATTCAGTGGCATATATGTATACTGTCTCCAATATATATTACGAATGGAGTTAGTAGCAACGAAGTAATAAATTTAAACGTCATGCATGATGTGGCAGTTTTTCACGCATTTCATTGGTTGTGATGTCACATCACTTGAATTACGTGTCGTACAATGATACAATTTTACACTTACATTCAGTGGTATACGTGCGTACCTATACCACTGAATATGTCGCGAATACAGTCGTTAGCAAAGAAGTAATAAACTGTAACGTCACGCCTCATACGGCACTTTTACTGCATGAACAGCGTAAGAGTTGCTTGCGATAAACATATTTTCCTTTCATTATTTTGCAAGGGTCGTCAGCGAGAGAAGATATTGTGAAAAAATTTGAAATCGTGTATAACTTTTGGCACAAGTCACTAAATGCTCTCATTCTCAAATACTGGATCAACAGATCATGGGAATTCAAGCGTCGGGGGTTACGCATCTTTTTCAGCTCCACCCCCACGCCTTGATAGGTAGGTGGTTATTACCCCTACTGTAATTGATATGTGTACTAAGTTTGGTTTAAATCGGTACAGTGGCTTAGAAGGAGGTGTGAAACATACACAAACACACACACACACACACACACACGCGCGACCGCGCGCGCGCGCGCAGACGTGTGGGCGCGAGCGTGCAAGCAAGCAAGCGCACATACGCAGAGATACAAACGATACATCCAGTTTTTAATATATATAGATTTACAAGTTCAGTGCCCTGGCACAGATATGATTGGACAACTAATCCGCAATGGAGAATTCATCACGACAATTGTTTCCAGGTCCAGAGCACATTTCCTTTGAACCTACATAGTATACGTTTAATGGAGAGGTTTCTTTGCCTTCTTCCTCTTCATACAGTTAGTCACTGCTGATTCTTTCTCCTTTATGGCCCGAACTTCTTTCCGCTCCTCTGCCGTCTCTGACAAAGCCGTTGACAGAATGTTGGTGACTCCGTATACTGCGCGTCTCTGACCACACCTGCTCGTGATCTTTATCCCAAATGCAAGCAGCGACTGATACCGAACGTTGGAAACACAACCTTTTGAAACGTAGTCAAAGATGCAGCTAGAAAGTTCGTGACCACTCTTACGGGTATTAATTTTGATCTATTACACCTCGTGCCAAACGGTGCAATGAGTAGAACTTTGTTGCCGTATGAGCCTACACGTGTTTTTGATATAAAGGTATATCAGCCCACCCCCACCCACCAGCGCTGACGTTTATGTGCAGTATATATCGCACTAAGGTCTTGTCGATTGCAAGGCCGAAATCGCACTAAAATTACCCCATTCCTCTTCGTATAAGCGTTGGCATGCAAATAAAACGGAATAAAAACTGTTTGACAGTGCTATCTCGCGATAGCTAGGAACCACTGCCAAGTTCTGAAATGATGGTCAAGAGCGCTACCATTAACTCAGAAGAGGGATCCAGCTGTCTGTTTTCGATTGCGCATTCACTGATGTGAAGTCGTCCTTGCCAGCACTAAGCGTGCTATATTGGTCACAGCACGGGGTCAGAGTTTTTATTTAAAAATGCGTGTAAAGTGTTGTGTAAGCATCAAGGAGAGTTCTGTAGATGATCTGCTGCAGAGCCCCTTTTTCAGTAGATCTTTGGAGGAGTAAGTGAGAATTAAAGACCTAAGTTGGCCTACTCCAAATGTAGATCCAACAAGGGGATGACGAGCTGGATCTCACCGATTTGGCTCAAAGTATGTGAGTACAAGTAGGTAGATGCTCTTTTAAATTTCCTAGGACATTTCGCCTGAGTCGGCTGTACAGAAAAGTAAAACTGTCTCTAAGTATTTACGAGTACAGCATGAGAGATTTTTCAGAAACGACTGAGGCAGCGGTGCCGTGGCGCAGTGGTCAAACGCACTTACTGGCAGTTTGGTGGCTGGGATTTGATTCTCACTGGTACCATCGTTTTCTTAATTTCAATCCATCCGTCGTAATGTTGAACTGTTAATTACAACATTTAAATATATTTAAACAGTTCAATTTATATACGTAAAATTAATGTATGCAATTTACTTACGATTACTGCCCTTGTAAGTCAAGGGGCTATAGGTGGTAGTACAAATGCAAATACACGAGGATATTTACCATGGAAGCGTGAGTTGGATCTGTGAGTGTCATGTTCGAAATGCACTTTTTTCTTTCAATTTTTGTTATTCATGAAGAGTGACACAGCGAATTCAGGGGAAGAGAAAAGTCTAATGTATCAGTGCATTAATACAAATACTTGGTGGAAATCATAAACATATAAACCACGTAATTGATGCTATTGCGTTAGGTTCAAAATGGTTCAAATGGCTCTGAGCACTATGGGACTTAACTACTGTGGTCATCAGTCCCCTAGAACTTAGAACTACTTAAACCTAACTAACCTAAGGACATCACACACATCCATGCCCGAGGCAGGATTCGAACCTGTGACCGTAGCAGTCGCGCGGTTCCGGACTGCGCGCCTAGAACCGCAAGACCACCGCGGCCGGCATGCGTTAGGTAAATCTAAATTGCAATAATATTAAGTCTTCCCTCTCATGAATTCGTACTGAAGCACGATCTGTTTATTTTTCCAATATATTTAACGATCCTCAACAGGTGTGGATTATTCGTCAGATGGATTAAATATCTTACTGAAGTGATGAAATTCATTCGGGGGGAATTCAGTGATATGGAATGACATATTTGTTGAGTACTTTCATATTTCCATAAGCAAGTTGATGACATCAGCATTTAGGAAATGGCTTGCCACGAAATAAAAGTACATTTTAGGAAATATATCGTCACTGTAAATATCAGGCTGCTTTACGCATCTTAGCAAAAGAACAAATAGAGATGTGTTATCACGATCAGGAGGCGAATGGTTGAACCTCATTTACACCTGTAGTAGAGATCTTCAACGTAAAACTTTGAAAATAGCTGCTAAAGTTCAGTGACCGTGTCAGAATTATATTACGGAGTGTTGTGGCTGATAAAATTATCGTAACGTACTTGAAGGGCAGAGAGTGTTTTATTGTGAACTTTTCAGTGATAGTGTTGTTCTCATCAGAATCGACAGCAAATCAACACGGACAACGATACTTCAGGTATACATGCCGATGTCGCAAGATGAAGATGAGGAGATAGAATATATGAGGATATTGAGCGAGTAGTTCTGCACGTAAAGGGAGATGAGAAACTAATAGTCATGGGGGACTGGAATGTGGTTATAGGCGAAGGAATAGAAGAAAGAGTTACGGGAGAATAAGGGCCTGGTATTAGGCATGAGAGAGGAGAAAAACTAATTGAGTTCTGCAATAAATTTCAGCTAGTAACAGTGAATACTCTGCTCAAGAATCACAAGAGGAGGAGGTATTCAGGAAAGCGCTGGGAGATACACGAAGATACCAGTTACGTTCCATCAGGTCAGGCAGAGATTCCGAAATCAGGTACTGGATTCTAAGGCGTGCCCAAGAGCATTTGTGGACTCAGATCACAATTTAGTGATGATGAAGAGTAGGTTAAAGTTTAAGAGACTAGTGAGAAAGAATCAATATGCAAAGAAGTGGGATACGGAAGTGCCAAGGGATCAAGAGATACGTTTGAAGCTCTCTAGGGCTATATATACCGCGATAAGGAATAGCTCAATGATTGTCAGAAAGATTGACTCAGCATATAGGAAAGGGAATCCAGCTTCGGTGAAATTAAAAGGAAGATTGGTAACATTAAGAATGCAATGAGAATTCCACTATTAAATGCAGAGAGATCAGGTAGGTGGAAAGAGTACACTGAAGACCTCTATAAGGGAGAAGACTTGTCTGATGTGATAGAGGAAGTAACATGAGTCGATACGGAAGAGATAGGGTATCCATTTTATAATAGGAATTTAAAAGAGCTTTGGAAGACTTAAGATCAAATAAGGCAGATGAGATACATTCCATCATAATTTCTAAAATCATACGGGGAAGTGGTAACAAAACGAATATTACCGTTATTGTGTAGAATGTATGCGTCTGGCGATATACCATCTGACTTTCGGCAAAATATCAACCACGGAATTTCAAAGATTGCAAGCACTGGAAAATGCGAGAATTATCGCACAATCAGCTTGACAGTTCTTGCATCTAAGCTGCTGACAAGAACAATATAAAGAAGAATGGAAAAGAAAATTTAGTATGTGTTAAATTACGATCAGTTTGGCTTCAGGAAAGGCAAAGGCACCAGAGAGTCAGTTCTGACGTTGCGGTTGGCAATGGAAGCAAGAGTAGAGATAAATTAAGACACGTCCATAGGATGTGTCACCTGGTAAAAGTGTTCGGCAGTGTCAAAGGATGCAAGATGTTGTAACTTCAGAAAAAAATAGGGATAAGGTGTCGGGGTAACATATAAAACTTACAAAAACCAAGAGGGAACAATTAGAGTGGAAGACCAAGAACCAACAGCTCGGATCAAAAAGGATGTAAGACAGGGGTGTAATCTTTCTCCCTTACTCTTCAATATATGCATCGAATAAGTAATTACGGGTATAAAAGAAAGGTTCAAGAATGGAATTGAAATTCAAGGTGAAAGAATATCAATGACAAGATTCTCTGATGACATTGCTATCAGTGAATGTGAAGAAGAATTACAGGATGCGCTGAATGGAGTGAACTATCTACTGTGTACAGAATATTAACTGAGAGAAAATCTAAGAAAGACAAAACTAATGAGCAGTAGCAGAAATGAGAAAAGAGAGAAACTCAACATCAGAATTGATGGTCACGTAGCAGATGAAATTAAGGGATTCTGCTAGTTAGACATCAAAATAAAACATGACAGACGGAGTAAGGAGGACAACGAAAGCAGACTAGCACTACCAGGACGGACACTCCTGGCGAAGAGAAATCTATTAGTATCAAACACAGACCTTAATTAAATTTCTGGGGATGTACGTTTGGAGCAAAGCGTGTATTGCAGTGAAACATGGACTTCAGAAATACTGGAACTGAAGAGATAATAAGCATTTCAGATGTGGCGCTACAGACGAATGATGAAAAGTAGGTGGATTGCTAAGGTAAGGAATGAGGTCGTTCTGTGCGGAACCGGAAAGCAAAAGAATATATGCAAAACACTGACAAGAGTAAGAGGCAGGATGACAGGGCATCTATTAAGACGTCAGGAAATAACTTCGATGGTACTAGAGGGAGCTGTAGAGGAAGGCAGACTGGAATAAATCCAGTAAATAATCGAGGACCTAGGTTGCAAGTGCTACTCTGAGATGAAGCGGTTGGCACAGGAGACGAATTTGTGGCAGGCGCATCAAACCATTAAAAAAATAATGACTCAAAACAAAAGAAAAAAAAAGAGCATTTACGTCAGCCTTAGAAAGGTATCTAGGCAAGTTCGTTGACACTTTTAGCTGAATGTTGTAGAAACTAGCCATCTTCCTGTCATAAACAAAAATTAAAAATAATTATATTATTTTAAGGGATTGAGTAAGACACCACTTTTTCTATGTATTATTATTTACGCCTATTGTTGTGGTTGGCAGGAGAGCCAACACCGGGTTACTAGAAGGAGGCCGAAAGGTACGTGTTTTAGCTCACGCAGGCTGGCGTGAGGTCTGGAACAGGACAAGGAAATTAAAATTTAGAAAAAACGGACGTAGCTGGTGGAATACTTAACTTTAATCCATTAATGGTGAACGTCGCTCAGTAGTAACTGGTAATGGCGCCTTTGCTAGGTCGTAGCAAATGACGTAGCTGAAGGCTATGCTAACTATCGTCTCGGCAAATGAGAGCGTATTTTGTCAGTGAACCATCGCTAGCAAAGTCGGTTGTACAACTGGGGCAAGTGCTAGGAAGTCTCTCTAGACCTACCGTGTGGCGGCGCTCGGTCTGCAATCACTAATAGTGGCAACACGCGGATCCGACGCATACTAACGGACCGCGGCCGATTTAAAGGCTACCACCTAGCAAGTGTGGTGTCTGGCGGTGACACCACACCTATACTCGTTTCGGGCTTTCACCCATCTTCACTTTGCGTGATATATATTTTAGTCTTCAGTTATTTCATCATTAAAACGTCGACTGCAATTTGAATTCTGCAGGCGACCTGTGGAAAACAATTATGTGTGGCTACTCTACTTCGCGATTTGTATATTTACGAAATATTACTAGTTACATGTTACTTACTTTCGAATTATCTCGCTGTTGTTCTGCTTTTCACATTTAAATCGTGGCACAATCACTACTTCATTTTCATGTTGAAAAAAATAGCGCAGTATCTGCCATGTTATCGACTGACATCTTTGGTTGCATCGGAAAATTATGTGTATGGTCAAACCTACATTTTACTTACAAGTCATGGAGCTGCTATTTCTGATTTGAGCTCCTGTATTACTAACAAACTGAAACAGCTTAGTATCAGTGTTTGAGTGCTATATGTGGTCACTTAAAGGACGCAATAAAATTTATTGCTCCATTTACTCATACGATTTTTTAAATTATAAATAAGCGGGATATTGAAAATAACTTTATATCTGCAGTTTGAGTAATAATTTATTTTCGTGTGTTATTCAGCACAATTTCTACATGTACAAGGGAATAGACGGTATTTCTCTGGTTTGATTGTGATACTGCCCTAAAACTCGTAACAGATAAATAATTCACTTCTGCAACAATATGCCGTTTCTTCATCAAGAGTATTAACTTCCTGGCTTGGTAGATAGTATACTGCAGTTCGCTTCATTAACTGATTCGTAACATAACAGTGAACGGTATGTGAACTTATTCTGACCCTATACTGCCACCTTCCTTTTTCATAAGAAACACAATTATTTGGGAGACCTTTTTTTTGGCTTGGTGATATAAGAACATCTGCAATGAGTGGACCTATGGACTATCAATCAGGATGGACTATAGTGATTGCCACGTAAAGCCTAGCAGTATGTTCTAGTAGCATGAGGCCTGCAAGAAGAAATACCTTACCAACAATATAGTGATTAAGACATAGTAATAGAGCGTGGAATAGTCTTTATAATAAGAAAAAGTTTTGTGTGACGCTTATCACCTATTAAGAAGCGACGAATTTTTATGGAATGATTACATGCTTACTTGTCTTTGTACATGTTTATGTCTGACTATCTAGCGATCTGCGACAACGATTTGAAATAGGTGGATGCGTTTTCGTCATATAAAATTAATCAGCACAGTATAGTTACCGGTATACAAATTAAAGAAATATCATTATAATCTCAATGTTTTTTTGGATGTGCTTTGGAGACACGGATGAAGTTACACATGTCACGAAACACTTCATAATATTTCCAAGCGGGATTCCGGTGGTTTCTGTTTTCTCTAATTGAATTTTCGCATTTTATTTCTTACTGAAATTTAGCGCTCAATGACAGTAAATTAGTAGCGCTGTAAATTTAATGTGAATGATTCAACGTATAAAAAGAGTAATTGAATTCAGTTTCACATTTTGATTTACTAATGAACCGCACACATTATAAATTACTAGTCTACCATTGTTAATAGCCAAAATGGAGGCACTAAATTCTCTGGCGCTTTGTGATTACAAATCACTGTTTCCTCGACATGAAAATTAAACCACATCACTCCACACGTGAAAAACAGCTAATTATGCGGTCTGGTCATCAAAACGGCAGTCTCGCCCACCCTCTTCCATTACTTCTGTCCTTCGTTTTTGCTCTCTCTAGCATAGCTGTTAGAAGGAATAACTTGCATCTAATTACAAACAGTTTACTGAATTATGGGACAGAAAAGAAAAGAAACTTCAACCATCATGAAGGAAACATTACGCTATCGTGGAAGTTAAGTATTATTTGTACCAGAATCCAGAGGGCGAATTACGTACGTACAGTTTTCTTTTTACTTCTTTTCTGCTATTATATATTTTCTATCTGGTAGTAGCTGGCTTGCAGCAGCATGGATGCAAATTTGGTTACGGCCTAGAAAGTTCAGTTTAGAAGCTTGATTTAGAGGATGGACCTAGTTCGGGGGAATGCTATTTATTTATTTACTTTTGTCAAGATCCAATCGGTCGCTAAATCAAAACCACGGTGAAAATCCGACGAAGCTTTGTGCAAAAGTATTGTACAGTGTCTCTAGTAAATCCGTCGTTAGCATCATCTCGCAATTTTACGTTCTGAGAATATGAGATGTCTAGATCATTATTCGCTCGCCAAGTGTGAAGTGCATTCGATTTCTTGATGCTGAGGGGTTCCGCCCCATTTCATGCTGCCCGTGTTACGTAACTATCACGCATGAGAGCGAAGTGCAGAAATGGTGCAGTAACTTTGAAGCAGGACTTAACAGACGTCCATGATGCAGGTGATCACAGAAGAAAGCAGGTGTCAACTGATGATCTCGTTCAGCGAATGCATTGCTTACGAAGGACAGTTCAGAATAAGCTGCAACAAATAACCTCCTGAGCGTTTTCAATGGGAAGTGTTTGATGACCCACCACAGAGTCCAGACTTGGCTCGCTCTGATTTTTACCTCTTTGCTCACGTGAACCGCTGACTATGAGGGCAGCAACTTGACACAGGCGACGAGCTGCACACCAGCGTGGAGAATTGGCAGATAGCAGAGATGGCTGCCTTCTATGACGAGGGTATTGAAAGGCTGGCACTAAACTACGACAATTGTCTAATAAAAGTGGTGACTATGTAGACAAGTGGAAAGGGTAGCTAAATGATGCAAATTAAACATTTATAACTTTCAATATCGTTTCGATTTTGCGACTGATCGGACATTGGAAAAATGTGACAACAATATTCTGATGCCTGTGTGGGATAATATATCTTACTCCTTACGTAGCTACTCCTCCAGTCGACAGTGGCACAACGTCACGACCTGTATAATGTCACTGTCATTTAAGACAGATGGTCAGAATATCAGAGTGATATGCATCGACAGTGTAGTAGCAGAGATTTTTAGTAATATTCTAGGAACCCACGTTACTATGTAAGACATTCGTGTACACACTGGTAACGTCAGTAGGACTACTTATTTAGTCGAGGAAACTTGGGCAGGGCATTACGGAATAAAACGCACACACACACACACACACACACACACACACACACAGCCGGCCTTGGTGGTCTAGCGGTTCTAGGCGCTCAGTCTGGAACCGCGTGACCGCTACGGTCGCAGGTTCGAATCCAGCCTCGGGCATGGATGTGTGTGATGTTCTTAGGTTAGTTAGGTTTAAGTAGTTCTAAGTTCTAGGGGACTGATGACCACAGATGTTAAGTCCCATAGTACTCAGAGCCATTTGAACCATTTTGAACCACACACACACACACACACACACACACACACACACACATGCACACAGAGAAAGAGAGTGATTGACAGAGAGACAGGCACACAGAGAGACAGACAAGAGAGAGAGAGAGACACACAGACAGACAGACGGACAGACACAAAGAGAGAGAGAGAAGGAAGAAAGGAGGATTAATGTTTAACGTTCTATCAGATAAGGGAGATGCGTGTGTAGCATATGCGAGCATTAGGAATATTGTATAACGTTTATAATCGTACATCTTGCGGAAACCTGTTTCTGGATCCTGGAATTCTTACACCCATTTCCCAATAACTTTATTCGTTAACAGCTTTTATTGTTGATAATAAAAACCAGTTTCAACTATGATACAACAGTCACATATAAGATGCATAAAACACTTTGTGTAGGTTTTGCCTCCATTCCCAGGTTCATAGCGAAATTACGTTCTCTGGTCATAAGATATTCAACAATCTCTTATCTATCACAATTCTAGACACTGAGAATCCTTACCAGATCAAAAGAAAATTAAAAATATACATTATCTGAAAATCTACACTCAGGGGTGCAAAAGTTGTATTAGCCACATGGCAAATGACACGGTTGGTTAAAGCTGCATGATAAAAAAAAGTAATCATCTGTTCCAGCGCAGAAAGGAATTCTGGATGAACCTTAAAAGAGAAAAGAGAAAACTATCAAAATGGTCTACAGTGACCCTCAATTATCTTTAATTACTTATCTAACTTGTCGTAAATTACAGTGGCTGATGTGGCTTCTCAATAATTATATAACAGAAAAATCATCGCGTTTCAGATTTTAACTTACGTAGCAAATGTGAATACCATGAGCTTTAATTGACGATCGACACTAGTATTACGCAAAACGGGGGTGTAACAGATGAGACTTCTGCAGTTCTGAGTGAAGCTTTAAGTGCTGTTATACGGCATCGCGTGCCTTCATTACCTTGTCGTTAGTTAGGCAATGTCAGGGGGCGTCGGTCGGCATAGCTCCACGCACCACGCCGACTCGGAAGCAACTCTCTCCTAATTTCTCCTTGCTACAATTTACCGAAGTTGGTTTAAAAAAGAAACAATCTGGCTGTGTTTTCATCTGACCAATCAGGGTCTCAATGTTAAGCTTAAGCTCCGCCTACAAAAATTCTGTCTATCCAATGAGAAACGTTATACTTTTCGTGGTGGGGCAATGTTTTTAAAGTTTGCAACGTAACAGAGACGCGAAGAAGTCTCATGCTAAAACTTGCAGCTGGTGTGGCCATTTTAGTGTTATCGTAAGATCTATACTGTTCTTCTGGAGGGCTCTATCTTTTAACATGGGCTGGGGGTGGTCCCGGCGGTTAGCTGGCGACGTGGGTGTCCGTCCCTTATCGTAGGGCCTTCTAGCTTAACACGGTTCTGCTCTCGGCTTCTGTTCTCGTTTCTCCCCTTGGAACTGCGTCTGTCTCACAGTGGGAAGGTATAACATGCATTTAGGCATTCTTGTGTTAGTCTGTGGTATTCCATTTGCTCACTCGTTACTCGAATTACTTTGGTTAATTTAATGTCACGATTTATTCGGAGCTATGTGACATACTACTGGATTTAATTATCATGTCAGGGTTTTCATGGAAGGTGTTGGATTTGCCTGACACCTTACAACGTGTTCTCGGGAGCGTTTTTGCACATGTGCATGTTGGCGTCTGCCTCAGACTCACACAGTTTAAGTGCTTGCGATAATAGCCGTGTCTTTTTAAAACCGATAATTTTCAGTTTTAGTCTCTCCCTTACATAGGTGAAGAACTGGTATAGCCTGCAGCCCTTATCAATTGTGTCCCACCCACATTGCCAGGTACCTAAACTCCAATTTTTTAACTGTCGTTTCGTGTCAATTGGTACTCCAGTGTTCTTTCGAACCTGGTCGTGCCTTCCCATCTCAAGCCAGTACATAGCCGCTCTATAACATACCGTAATGTCTATTGAATAGGTTCCGAGCACCACATAGAGTGATTCCACTGAGGTGATACAGAAAACTCCCGCTAGTCTAACTAAGCTGCTCCTTTTTCATCGTCTGACGAGGATCCAGTTTGTTGATAAGCTCAGCCTGTGAGACAAAGTGCTGGCTGCGAACCTTAGTACCTTCTCGGAGAGAGAACAGTGGCACGTCCATGTAACTGACAAGAGAAGTTTAAATTGTTCTGAATTTAGTCTTGATAGTTTGACCGGTATTTTTTCCGCTCTGTTTATGACAATGCGCATTTGTTCATTGAAATTTTGCTTTTAGTCGGTGTTTATCCCAAGATAGTGTGTGGCGACATTCACTTTACCTTCAATAAAGTGTATGTTGTTTTGTTATCGTTTATCTTGAGTTTGATAATGTGACATCATTGTGTTATTGAGTGTTCCATTTGCTCTTTCTTCTAGCTAGGACTTATTGTTAACAGACATTACGACCAAAAGGTCGTCTGCATATGCGAAAACCCCATCTGTCGTTATTGTTCCCTCCAGTGGCTACAGGTAGAGTTCGCTAGTGATGTCCCAGAAAATGGGCCACAGATCGACCCTTTGGGGCAGCCTATTGTAATTTGTTTGATTACTTTTCGGGCGTCCATTTGCCATTCAAAAATGGTTCAAATGGTTCTGGGCACTATGGGACTTCACTTCTGAGGTCATCAGTCCCCTATAACTTAGAACTACTTAAACCTAACGAACCTAAGGACATCACAAACATCCATGCCCGAGGCAGGATTCGAACCTGCAACCGTAGCGGACGCGCGTCTCCAGACTGTAAAGCCTAGAACCGCTCGGCCACACCGGCTGGCAATCTGCCATTCAACCACTCTGTTCTTATAGTAGTTCTGTAGACTGTTGTATAGTGTTTTGGTTACCACCAGATGTGTGAGTCTCTTGATCATTGCGGGTCACCAGAGATTATCAGAATCACTCGCAATGTGGATCATAATCGCCATTTCATAATTAGTCCTGGTGTTTTTTGCAATTTGTTACGCCTTGGTGATCGCATCAACAATCGACTTTCCCCTCTGAAGCAGAATTGTTGTTGGCTTAGGCCATGGAGAGTTCTGTGCACCTGTAAATGCCTGCAGAAAAGCTTTACTTGGACCTCGGCAACTGTATTTATAAGACATATAGATCTACATGGCTCGGGATCTGAGGGACCTTTGTCAGCTGCATTCTTTATTATGACTGCTTTGGAGACCTTCCAAAGACACTCGACCCAGCCGTAGAGAATCGTACAACTTAGTTGTAAGTTTCGAATGTGTACTGTGTTGGTTGTAATGGTTTGTCTTGTAACACTGTTACTCTTGTGATCACTGACAGTAATGTGGTCTTTTACTTTCCAGTTCGTTATGCACCCTCTAGTAGCGTTAATTACGAGTGTGATGTCTGTATTATACACATCAAAAAAGTTTTGCAGCACCTCGGACCCGAGAGTTCATGAAAACAACACATTCCATGCTGTACCCCTATATATCGAGGCCTTCAGAGGCGGTGGTCCAGATTGCTGTACACGCCGGTACCTCTAATACCCAGTAGCACGTCATCTTGCGTTGATGCATGCCTATATTCATCGTGGCATACCATTCCCAAGTTCATTAAGGCACTGTTGGTCCAGATTGTCCCACTCCTCAACGGCGATTCGGCGTAGATCCCTCAGTCGTTGGTGGCTCACGTCTTCCATAAACAGCCCTTTTCTACCTATCCCAGGCATGTTCGATAGGATTCATGTCTAGAGAATATGCAGGCCACTTTAGTCGAGCGATATCATTATCCTGAAGGAAGTCATTCACGAGATGTGCACGATGGGGGCGCGAATCGTCGTCCATGAAGACGAATGCTTCGCCAATATGCTGTCGATATGGTTGCACTATCGGTCGGAGGATGGCATTCACCTATCGTACAGCCATTACGGTGCCTTCCATGACCACCAGCGGCGTATGTCGGCCCCACATAATGCCACTCCCTTGCTGCACTCACTGGACAGTGTGTCTAAGGCGTTCAGCCTGATCAGGTTGCCTCCAAACACGTCTCCGACGATTGTCTGGTTGAAGGCATATGCGACACTCATCGGTGAAGAGAACGTGATGCCAATCCTGAGAGGTCCATTCGGCATATTGTTTGAAATATTACTGTATCTCATTGCTACCTATCAGAACCCACCGGAGAGCATTAAAGATAAACACCAGTCCTAATTGTCCAATTTTAAAGTGACCTGTTTCCAAATTACATACAAAAATAACCACTATTTCAGTATACATATAATTCGAAAACGATGCTTTGCTGATTAACATTGTTCTTATGTGAGAAACACAATATAAATGTGAAATTAATACTGTAACTAATCGAAAGAAATGTAGCACATGGTCAGGATGTACCAGTAAACCTATCATTATAAAATTACTACAGCAAATTAAATAGAACATACAAATAAAGCATGTTAATTGAATCCCCGATATATGTTAGCACTAAAATTCAGGCACTAGTTGATTTGTTATAAACAAATTTGGAAATGTAATTGTTACCTGTAACATAATTAGTCAGAAAATGTTATATTAACTCGTAACTAAGTTGAAAATAGGTTCACCTTGTTCAGCATTGAGATTGTAAAATTTTAGCAATGTGTAGCTCATATTCGGTTTAACTTTTAACTGTGATTTTACATAAAATTGTAATTTTCATTGTAGGTAATTGTTAACAAAAGTACAAATAGAGATCACGCAGGCGCCTTGGGGCACTCGTTTTTCGGCTAGGGTTGCGAGCAAATGTATTGTGGGCTCACTCGTTTGTTGATTGTTCTGAACTCTGTGTCGTTTGATGTCAACTTTGGGTACATGTGATGTAACCGGTACAGTTCACCAGGCTCGGACACCAGAGTCCTGGAAATATATTGGTATTAAAACTGCACTGTACTTTGGAATTTATTTGGGAGTTTTCCGCAATCCTCTTCATAGGCTGCACAGCGACGAGACATGAATCCAGGAATTTTACAAAACCCCGAGAACTTAGCAACTCTCACTGTTGGCAGAACTGACGTGACAACAACAGCGCATGGACTGGGCATTTCACTCAAAACATTTGCAACGCGGAGGTGGGAAAATTTAAACATCTCATGTTGAGCCCATCTGTACCGAGTTGCATGGTGTCTTGGCTGCAAAGATGGACTTCGCTATGGACGTTGGGAGTGAAGTTGTGCAACATGCAGCCTATTGCGCAAGGTTTGAGTCGTTACACGACGTCCTATGGCTGCACGAAAAGCATTATTCAAGACGGTGGCGTTGCTGCCAGGGTTCTTCTGAACCATAATCTCTAGGTAGCGATCATCCATTGCAGTAGTAGCTGCAGTAGTAGCCCTAGGGCGGCCTGAGCGAGGCATGTCCTCGACACTTCCTGTCCCTCTGTATCTCCTCCATGTCCGAAAAACATCGGTTCGGTTCGCTCCGAGACGCCTGGACACTTCCCTCGTTGAGAGCCCTCCCTGGCACAAAGTAACAATGCGGACGCGATCGAATCGCGGTATTGACCGTCTAGGCATGATTGAACTACAGACAACACGAGCCGCGTCCTTCCTTCCTGGTGGAATGACTGGAACTGATCGGCTGTTGAACCCCCTCCATCTAATAAGCGCTTCTCGCATGTGGTTGTTTACATCTTTGGGCGGGTTTAGTGACATCTCTGAACAGTCAAAGGAACTGTGTCTGTGGTACAATATCCACAGTCAACGTCTATCTTCAGGAGTTCTGGGAACGGGGATGATGCAAAACGTTTTTTGATGTGTGTACTTTTCGACTGTGTGTCGTTGTGTTGCC